>NC_134546.1:27869848-28172878 GCF_050624435.1 Tenrec ecaudatus | reverse complement strand
ACATGATGGAGTAGAGAGGACTCTTGACAAGAGCTATGCTCCACCACAGCTGTGCTGGTGCCGACGTGACCGGACACTGCGAACAAATGTCACCACTGCTGGAGGAATGACGGCCTACAACCACTGGGGCGAGCACGAGAACTTCATGAACGAAGCGGAGGGGTTAGTGAGGCATCATACCTTTCCCCAAATGGCCATGACTAGGTAAGCCAGAGAGTAGGATCAGCTTGCAATCTGTTAATGCAGGACAGGCATGCTCCCCAACTTAGATGTCCTGAATTCAGCTTCCTGAACTGACCTCCTTTGAAAATAGAATGGGTTATTTTGGTGCCATGGAAAGGAAACATAGCAAGTCACCATGTATTGTTGTGGGATTTGGGAATGCGTTTGTACTTCTACCGGGGCGTGAGGCTTGGGCAATTTTTGACCTTGGGCTGCATGCTGCCTTTGCATGGTGTCTGGGATCTAATTTCAAGATACGATTAGAGAGCTGCCTCCATTGTGCTATTTCCAAAACAGACCCAGATAACGCCCCTGTAATAACCGATAGAAGATGGTCTGTTGTTCTCATCAGTGCCCTAGTTTTCAGTAAAACAGGTCATCTAAATTGCAATAGTATACATTTGCCATGAAACTCAATACAATGATCTTATTTAAATGAAAACAAAAACAGAGTGTAAACTTTTTGTTTTGTTTGGTTCATTTCTGAACTAGACTTTGGAAAAGCTCTGCTCTCTTTTGTTGCCATGTGTTGAGCTAGTTCAGACCCTCCCACCTGGCCGGCACAGGCAGTGCTGTGAGCAGTTGCCGTGTGGAGTTGACTCTGACGCGTGCTGCCCCTGTGGAGGTCACTCGCAGTGCAGCTCCGGGAAAATTCTTAATCATTCACTGCATCTGTTTCTTCGCTTATAAAGCATAAGATAATACTACATTTCTGATTTATTGGTGTGATGATCACATGAAATGTGATAACATTCATTAAATGTTAGCTATTACTTAGTATTAATTCATTAGGCATGAGCAATATTAAAATTATTTGCTTGAAGTATGAAAAAACAAAAGTGCTCATAAGACAGCCAAAAAGCTGTACCAGATGGCAAAACTTTTGAGAAATATCTTAAAATTTTTCAAATTACATGCGGGGGGTGGGGTTGGGGGGTGGAGTAGTGAGGACTAGTAACAGCTTTTTGTCAACGAGGCAAGAATAAGATTGTTTCATCAGATGAACAAAAATTAGTTCAGGCTATAAGCCATGCAAAGAAAATTTTCCAATTGTGAGAGACATTTATATTGATAAGACTGGTTTATGAGATGACAGCCCACCATAAAAATGTATATAATAATAAATGTAAGTATGAAGATCCTTTAGTCCAATTCCATCACTTTACAGAGCAGAGATTGGGGTTCTGAGAGATTAAGTCTTGCCTTAGTGACACCTCTCTTGGTGGCAAAGATGGATCAGAACATCTCCTGATTGGAGCCTAGAGGGCCATCCTATGTGACCAAGCTAAAAAATCCCAGAGCCCTTTCAGGCTGCAGTGAGCGCAAGTTTGGGTTCGCATCAGAGAACATTTTCCACAGCTGGACTTCAAGGCATCTGAAACTAGGTGCCAGTAGCCCTGCTTTACAAATGGAAAAATAGCAACAGAGGTAGGTTCGAAGTTGACAGGCTTCGTTGCTCAGTTTCAGGCTCTGTAAATAGATTCATCATACGCACAATAGCTGGTGTGTAAACTTGTACGGATTTATACTGCCATGTCTACCTTCCTGTTCAGAGAACTGGGTTATCTGAAGAAGAACGTGGCATCGGGATTGGAGGAAGGCCTAGTAACAACCTGAGACATGCAGAGGACTCAAATTTGCTTGAAGAACGTGAAAAGGAATTGAAGCCCTTGCTGACGAAATCAAGGACTGGGGTCCTCGGTGTAGATTATGGCTCAATGTAACCCAAGACCTCACAACTGCACCGACAGGCAGCACCATACAGAATGGAGATAAGATTGAAGTAACCCAAGATTTCATTTTGTTTGGATCTCCAAGTAATGCTCATGGAATTAGTCGTCAAGAGGTGAAAAAGACGTATCGCACTAGGTAAATCTGCTGCACGTGGTCTCTTTAAAGTGCTGAAACACCAATGACTTTCAGGACTAAGGGACGCCTGCCCAATCCATGGTGTTTTCCATTGCCTCATATGCATGTGAAAGTTGGACACTGCACCTGGAAGAAGCACACTAGGCTATTGGACCAAGAGGTGTCGATGGGATCAGATAGGAGGCATCAAAGACCCAGAACAGCAACCAAAAAAGCATATCGATGTGAATGAGGGGGAATGCGGAGTGGAGACCCAAAGCCCATCTGTAGACAATTGGACATCCCCTTACAGAAGGGTCAGAAGGAAGAGATGAGTCAGTCAGGGTGCAGTATAGCACCGATGAAACATACAACTTTCCTCTAGTTCTTTAATGTTTCCTCCCCCAATACTATTATGACCCCAATTTTACCTTACAAATCTGGCTAGACCAGAGCATGTGCATGGTTACAGATAAAAGTTGGAAATACAGGGAATCCGGGACATATAAACCCCTCAGAACCAATAATGAGAGTAGTGATACCAGGAGGGGAAGGGGAAGATGGGGGGAGGGGGGATGGGGAACTGATCACAATGATCTATATATAACCTCCACCCAGGGGGACAGACAACAGAAAAGTGGGTGAAGCAAGACATAGGTCATTATAAGACATGAAATAATAATAATAATATCTAAATTATCAAGGGTTTGTGAGGGAGAAGGAAAATGAGAAGGTGATACCAAGGGCTCAAATAGAAAGAAAATGTTTTGAAAATGATGATGGCAACATATGTACAAATGTGCTTGACCCAATGGATGGATGGATGGGTTGTGATCAGCCACTAAAACCCCTAGGGGCTCAGTTCTACTCTGGTGCACATGGGGTCACCATTAGACAGAGGTGACCAAGGACAACGAGTGGTGCTGGTGACCTTTATATTGGCCAGTGTCAGGCTCTATCACCATGCATGAAGGAGCCTGCCCTTGGACCATACCTTGAAGTCTAAGAGACAACCTGCTGCGCCCGTTCCTTGCTCTCCCTGAGAGTGACAGGAATGATGGAAGATAGATTGTAGTCTAGAAGATTGGATTCACCATTTTTCAGATGATAGATGAGTATCCTCAAACTCCTGCAACCCGGGAGGACGTGGTTGCCGTCTTCACTAGAGAAATCTAAGAACTGCCCTTTATCATAGGGGAAAGAGCCCGACACCGATTTACATGAATGCATTGGATTCAAGGGCTTCCTTCAATGAGTTCGTTCAATCACGTTTACCAGAGCTAACTCACTCTTCATATTGGGTGCCTGAGATTTCTTTTACCCTGAATTGCACTTGATGTCCATTTGAAGTAGATTCCATCAACCTGTACAAACCACTTGAAAAACTATTGTCAAACCCCCACTAAAATGATCATGAAACAAACCCAAACTAAAAAAACTGTTGTCAAGAAAGAGTGAGATAGTCGGTCAGCTTTAGGGTTTCTCTTTGTTCCTTTAAGCCCAATAGCTTCAATCTCCCTGGTGGAGCAGTTCCCCGGCCCCCAGGCCATACGTGAGGACAGAAAATCATCCCCAAACTCTGCTTGGCGCCAACAGCTCTCTATACCGATTCCTAGACATTGTCTTGTGTGTTTCTCAGTGGTCTCCGGAAACAAAGGCTGACCTGAAAGGAGACCACATTCTACAGATCTCCCAGTGGGACCTGAGGGTACATATTTACCAATATACCAGAGTATAAAATGACCTGAATATCAGCCGAGGCATATTTTACCACAAAAACTGTATTAAAAATGTGCTGAAAAACTAGAGTTTTCCCTATACAAGAGAATGTATGTATTTAAATAATGCAGTCATCTTCCCAGATTATTATTATCTTTTATTTTGGGGCCCTCTCTGACCCTTCAGATCTACTACTTCAGAGATTTAACACCACGGAGGGAGTTATGCTAAAACCGTATGGCCTTCTTCTGTAGAGATGTCCTGGTGTTGGGAAACATGATCCTCAGGACGAAAACTTCTCAGAGTGGACATTGTATATTCATTTCTTTCCTATCAAGAGCAGTCCAATCAGTCTTTGCATGAATTACAGGCCATCCAAATATGTTTCAGCCCTAGTTGGCCCGAGCATTCTGCAGCCATGTAATCAGCCTAAGGCCTGGTCCTTAGAAGGAAAGACTATGATACACAAATTGAAATGAGAAGCAAAAAACACCTACAACACAAGCAATTCCATGCACAAACTCGATCGAGCCTCCGGATGGCTAGACTACATTCGCTGCTCTTCAGGCAATACCAACTGGGAAGATTCATCAGGATCCCTAACAATCAAGACCTTAACCAATGACGTCTAGAAAGGGGATGATACAGGTGGAAGAAGACTTCTTCTACAAGCAATCTAAGGCCCTGTGCACGCTAGAGATCACTGGAGTTTGGTGTGGGCAGGGCCATGTTTCTGTAAGAGCCTATTAAATACATATAATTTTAAGAGAACCAACAAAGCCTTTTCTTTGACTTTTTAGTGTTGGGAGAACATTTGTTAAGGACTGAGTCCTTATCAGAAAAGGAAGTGGGGGTGACTTTGTGTCTCTGGGAAGGCCCCGTCTGGTTCTATCTACGCCAATCTCCTGGGTAAACCATGGCAGCTTCTTTAGATTACTGGATATTGAGAAACCAAAGTGGGTGGGGTTTTAATTTAGAGAGGAGACCTAAATGGCGTTCCTTCATACCTCGCCCCAACTAAGACACCAAAAGTTGAGTCTACAGGCCACTAATCTGTGGGCTTGTGACCAGAAGTCTGAAGAAATATTTTGCAAATAACTTCCGTCTTTTCAGGGGAAATGGCAGCTGAGTCAGGAGCATTGTCTTTCTAGTGGACTTGAGAGCTGAGGGGTTTAATTAGGGTGAGTAGTTGAGGCCGAACCAGGATTTCTCCTTGGGGAGCCATGTACTTTGTTAAGGAAGCCAGAAAAGAAATGCTTACTCCAAGACTTCCTTCAGAAACACTTCCACAAATTGTATTCCCTCCTCTACTCTTACAGTTGCTAACCTTACGAAGCGTTTACATTTCAAGGCACTTGCATATCTGCCATAACTCCTTTTCAGGCAACTAACACTTGTCAGCAAATCTTAAAATTTATTGAGTAGCTTCACCAACTATTTTCTAGAGCTCCAAATGCAAACATGCTAGGAGAGGATTTGGGGGATTTAAAAAAGTTAACTGGACTTCAGCCCATTAATTCTTCTACAGTTTTTTTTTCTAGTTTCAATATTAATGGACTATTTTCTCCCCCATTTACTCTGTTTTCAGCTGGAATCTTCTATTTGAAAGTTTTCTCTTATTAGTGGGTTTTAAGTTGTTTCTCTTCCCAACTTTCTGTTGTCTCTGCTTTGGGGGAGTAGAAGCTCGATTACTTGCTACATAGATATTTATAACTATTCATCGTGAATTGGTCTCTTCATCATTAGGAAGCAGGATTATCCAATAAGATTTTCTATGATGAGGGAAATGTGCTCTTCATTATTCAGGTTAACCAAGTAAAATAAAATTATGGTCACACTAGCCACATATCAAGTGCTCAGTAGCCAACCATGGCTATAGTTCACGGAATTGAACAGCATGGATTAGAGTTGCCTCCTTTTTATGTTTAACGTTTTCTGGCTGGAGTTCTACCTATCTGATAGCAAACCCTCGGTCCCTCTTTGGTGTTTGCATGTGGCTGGTACACTTTGGCCTACATTTTTACTTTTAACCTTTCTGGGCCACTTTCTTTTACAGCACAGAGTTCAATTGTGCTTCTGGCCTAGGTGAGATAAGCTTATTTATACTTATCTTTGCTACTTCTGTGTTTGATCGCCTTTCTTTTATTGTTTTACACAGTGTACTCCAAACCAAATGTCCCATATTTGAGTCAACTCCTACTCATAGTGGGCCTGTAGGACAGAGTAGAAGTGCCCTAGGGCCATGCACTTTAATAGAAGCAGACTGCCGTATCTTTCTCCAGTGGACCAGTTGGTGGACCTGCGTGGCAGATCTTTTGGTTAGCTAGCAGTCACATGCTTTCATCACTGAACCTCCTGGCTCCATTGCATAATCCAAATGCTTCCAATCTCATATTTTCTTAGAGAATATCTACTGGTTCCCTATGCTGAGTAAAACTAAAATTATCTTGCATTCTTTCTTTTTTTGTCTGCTCCACCTTCCAAATCTAGTCAGTAATAGAATCTTCCGTAGCATTTATCTTTGTATGCTTTGTTGTTAGTTGCCTCGAAACAGTTGCTACTGACAGTGGCCTTATGTGAGAGAACGGAACATTGTCTGGTCCTGCACTGTCTTCACAATCTTTGGGTATGTCTGAGTCTGTTGTTGCAGCCACACTGCCAATCGATCTTACTAAAAGTCTCCCTCCTTCCCATGGACTCCCTCTGCTTCACCAACCATGATGGGTTCCCAAAGGAAGCAAGACCAAGTGTCACTATCCTCGCTTGGAAGGAGCATTCTAGGTGTACTTCCCACAAGCAGAGTGTGTTCCCTCTTCTCCTAATCCAGAAGAATGGGACTATTCTGATATATTCAGTATTTCCTGGCAACACCACAATTTGTACAATTTGTCAGCATTAAATAATAGCTTGACTCCTATTCTACTTTAATCCACAATTTTCTTCTTCCTCATTTTATCACAAACATTTCTGAGCCTATTGCAAAACTGAAAGAATTTCATAATTAAAAACCACCCCCACCCCCTAGAGCTCCAATGGTGAAGTGAGTTACAGGTTTGACTGCTAACTGAAAGGTCAGCAGTTCAAAGCCACCAGCCATTCCATGGGAGAAAGATAATGCTTTCTAGTCGCATAGAGAGTGACAGTCTTGGAAACTCATGGTGATAGTTCCATTCTGTCCTGTAGAGTTATTATGAATTGGAATAGATTCAGTGGCAGTGAGCTTGATTTTTGAGAGATTATAGTAGAGTTGTATCCTCTCATCATACTTATTTAATCTATATGCTGAGCAATTAATTAGAGAAGCTGGATTATATGAAGAAGCATGTGGTATCAAGATTGGAGGAAGGCCTAGTAACCACCTTCGATGTGTAGATAATCCAACCTTCCTGAAAGTGAGAAGGACTTGCAGCCCTTGTTGATGAAGCTCAAGATCAAGCCTTCAGTATAAATTACAGTTCAATGTCAACAAGACCAAAGTCCTCACAACTGGACCATTAGGTAACATCATGATAAACGGTGAAAAGGTTGAACTGTCAAGAATTTTGTCTTGCTTGGATCCACAACCAATGGTCATGAGAGCAATAGTCAAGAGATCCAAAGACGCATTGCATTAGGTGAATCTATGGCTCAAGACATTTTTAGAGTATTGGATAGCAAAGATGTTACTTTGAGGACTAAGGTGTGCCTGCCCCCAAGCCATGGTAATCTCCATCGCTTCAATGCATGTGGGATTTGGACATTGAATAAAGAAGACTGAAGAAGAATTGACGCATTTGAATTGTGGTGTTGGAGATGATGAATATTAAGTACCATGGACTGCTCAAAGAACAAATAAATCTGTCTTGGAAAATGTAAGGCCAGAGTGTTCCTTAGAGGTAAGGATGTCAAGACTTTGTCTTACGTACTTTGGATATCTTGTCAGGACAGACCACTTCCTGGAGAAGGACATCATGTCTGCTAAGGCAGAGGGGCAGTGAAAGAGGGGAAAGTGCTCGAGGAAACTGATTGACACCTTGGTTACACCATTGGGCTTCAGCCGTTGTGAAGAGAGCACACAGCCAAGCGGTGCTTTGTTCTGCTGTACATGGGGTTGCTATGGGTTAGAGCAGCTGCTTCCAATATTGTTAGGTTCCAGTGACACTAACAGCACCAATTCACTTCTATAAAATGTCTGTGCACATTGTAACCTATTTTAGCATTGTGTGATTTATATGCTTTTTATTGAGTTGTTTGGGCTCTTTATTTTAATATGCTACATATCAGTTATTTGTCAGATATCGGCTGTATGACGATTTTCTTCTAGTTTGTGGCTTGCTTATTTGTTTTTGTAACAACATGTTTTGATAAGCAGAAATATTTAATACTGATGGCATTGATCTTTTAAGTGTATTCATTCTTGCTTCCAGTGAATAGTCTAAGAAATCTTTGCCTACCCCCAAGTCACTAAAGCATTTTCTTAAGTTTCCTCTAAATACTATATTGTTTTAGCCTTATACTATGCACCATGATCCATTTTGCCTCTTGTCTTCCCTATATTTTATTAACTATTTTTGTTGGACTTTAGACCATGTAACGTTTGTGTTCTGTTTTTCAGCCTTACATCTAACTTTATTTAATCCTTGATATAAAATATTTATGCCCATCCCGTTCTCTTGCCAGTTTCCCCTTGTCACCTTTGGTTGAGTGAAGCTTGTCTCTTAGAAGATTCCCCCAACGGGCACACCAGTAAATTTCTCGGATGGTGTGCAAGTTCAACATTGCTCTTCTTAGCCTCCACACTTGGGGAGTAACCATGATCTATAAGCCGTCCTTGGCTTACAGGTTCTTGCTTTGGTTCTCCTGTACATATTAAACTACTGTGATCTATTACTACATAACGCTCCTCGTGGCAGCATGCTTTTCTTCCTTGGTAGCTGCCTAGAGGCCTAGGAGACATATACACTTCATCTTAACATTGAATATTTTTTCCAGAGTGTCTCAGAGTGGACCATCCTGGGTCAATTTTCACCGATCTCCTTGTATCCGCCTAATAGGTAGAGCCAGGTGTTATTTCAGGAGACACTCTGTCTTCAATGATTATTTTGCCTCGTTATTTTCCTACAGAATTCCAGTTATAGAGACGCCAGAAGAGCCATTCACTTTTGTAAGATTATTTTCTGCAGACCGACATATAAGTGCTTCACCTTACCTTTGTCTTTGGCGTCCATGAAACGGAACTATCTTGTGGATTTCTTTGGTGCTTGGGGGGTCTACCTGGACTTCTCTGTAAAATGGGGCTTTGCATTTGCCCATATTTGTGAAAGTATACAATAAATGTAAGGTATTAAGCAAACACATGCAACCATAATTGCCCTAGTCACGGTTTTTCTAATAAGAGGATGATACCTAAGAAGGAAGGGCAGCCTCTAAAACAAGCCTTGTGGTTGTTAGCTGCCATCCATTGAGTTGACTCCGAGTCATGGGTCCCATCGAGTTTTTGACGCTGTCACCTTTCAGAAGCGTATCACCAGGCCTGTCTTTTGAGGTACCTTTCATTTAATAACCTTATCACGTGTATACTCAGGGAGAAGCGGAGAATATTGGAACAATTTATCACGTTGCGAATCCAAAGTTTATATAATTTTATTTTATTGTAGACAGGAGATCCAGATGTGCATTAAACTCCGAAGACTAATTCTTAGAAAACCTTTAAGTAATTACAAGTCAGGTAATGAAGCTGAATTCAGGAGATAGGCATTTTGTTTCCAATGAAAATTTCCACATCTAATCTTTCCCTTCTTAGCAAGTAGATAGCAACATTTACAGAAGTAATGAAAATGTATTCGCTCAAAACACATGAAAGATTTTTAAATCTCTGGGGAACAGGTGAGCACAGACCTAACTCAATTAATGAAAGATAATCCATGGAATTTAGTATGCTTTCCCACTTACGCTATAGGAATATCGCAATGTGCGTTCCAAACACACACATACCTGTGTACAAAACTATGGTGCTAAAGTAAAGGGAGAGTAAGAATAAATATGTAACTACAATATGCATAATTTAAAAATTTGAGCAAAGTAATAAATAATATCTACTTATGTATAAAAGACTGATCAAATTCATGTAATACCATATTGGCAGCTAATGACCAAATAATAAAAATGGGATTTTTTTTAACCTTTTACATGAGGACAGCGTCTGAGATTTTCATGAAGACAGTCGGTTTTGGTTGGCTGGGTGAGTCATGAAATCTTTGACCTCAAGGAAATTTGAAATTTCAAATGGATGTAGTGAATATTTCTCCTTGTAAAAGTCATACATGCATTTACAAATAAAGAACACGGTCGTGCATAAAACAGAGACTAACAGTTCTCTGTCACTTACACTGCTATTGCACAGTGCTCATCTCCTGCTAGAGAAATCACTGATATTAGCAAATGTTCAAGACATTTGATGGTCTGTAACTGCTTAATTTAATAGACTATATAATCTGAGCTTCTTTGTTTAATAAGACCAGATGGGAGGACCGGTTGGGCTATTAACTGCAAGGTTGGCAGTTCAAAACCACCAGCTACTCAGCAGTAGAAAGTTGAGGTTTTCAACTTCAGTAAAGAGTTAGTCTCTTTGGGACCAGAGCATGGCACCCCAACAGATTCGATTGGAAAGCACTCCTAAAGATCAACAAACAGACATTGAAGTATTTGCAGGTTTTTCTTTTTTGTCATTGGTTGTTTGTTGTTGTTTTGTTTTGTTTCTTTCATTGCTTTGTTTCACTGTCTTGCTTTTGTGCATATTATTATCTCTGCATTAATGTGGTTCTTGTGCAATCATGTGTATCAACCACCAGTGAAAACATACTGTGTGAAGCACTTTCTATGTATCAGTATCTATGTGCATCTCAGTTAGTGTATTTTTTCCCATTGAATTTCATATGGCAAAGATTTTCCTATCACATTGACTGTTATTTGCTTTTTAATTTTTAAAAAACATTTTATTAGGGGCTCATACAACTCTTATTACAATCCATACATATACATACATCAATTGTATAAAGCACATTTGTACATTCCTTGCCCAAATCATTGTCAAAGCATTTGCTCTCCACTTAAGCCCTTTGCATCAGGTCCTCTTTTTTTCCCCTCCCTCCCCGCTCCCCCCTCCCTCATGAGCCCTTGATGATTTGTAGATTATTATTTTGTCATATCTTGCAACAGTTATGTTTTCTGTAGAGTGAGTATATACCCGTTTATATCACTTTCCCAATTATTGAATACACTGGTTATTTGTAATTTTTTGGTTTCATAAGTCATACAGTACATGTAATGAGATGTGGTTATTCTATGATATTAGAGAAAACCAGCTTCAAATTTCACAAAATAACTGATAAACATTTCACTCACTTATTGTAATAGTTAGATTTATTGTACAAACCCGGCCACTAGGAACATGTGGGATTAATCAGGTCACAGTTTGAATGGAGGGCAAAGAGATAAATGGCTCAGCAAACCCCACTCCCCACCTTTCTCTCTTGCTCTCTGGTGATCCGACCAGCATGTGATGCTTTAGCTAGTTCTGGGCCTCAACCTGCGAGCTACAGCACCTGTGGATTAAGCTAGCCCATGGATCGTGTCACTAGAGTTTGAGGCTCCTTAAAGACCTGCTTCGCCATGCTGCTGGTGCACACATGTACATCGCTTGAGCTTGAGGCTGGTGGATCCTGTCACCTTGCGTCCTCGCTTGAGTTTGATATCCCATCTGGGCCTGCTGTGCTAAGCTCCTGAGCTACTGACTGTTGCTGACCCACCCTGTTTGCTGCCTGAGGGCAGACTGCCTGCCTTGGCCACAGGAGGACTCAGCTGTCTGTTTCCTTGACCTTGGACCTTGCAGCCCACGTGAGTCAAAGGACTTCCAGTAGTATTAACTGTTCCACAAAAGTGAGTTGAACTGAGCCTCTGTACTGCTGTGTGGACTAATTAGCTGTTATATTCCTTCTTGCTGTATAAAACTATCCATATCTATATCTATAAAATCATAAGTGTCCTGGTTTTGTTTCTCTAAAGAACCCTGCCTAACACACTGATGGAGCACATCTAGGAACTGCTGCTGTGCATTTTAATCACGTAGAGACCGCAGCTGACAGAACAGCAACCACCAGAAATGTCATTGGCCACTGTACCGGAGGAAAATGACAGTTCTGGAGGGATGCACACCGGCAATGAAAGGCACATGTCGCTTCTGAATTCCTTGGTCGGAACTAATTCCAAAGCCCCATCCAGCCAAGAAAGAAAAAGAACTAGGCATGGTGAACATTGGTAATGAGAGTTACACCATAGCAAATACCCTTGAATAGACATTGTTTGGGATCCTTGCTTATTATTGCTATATTAAACAATATAGGAAAGTTGTTATAAAGGAAAAAATATTTTATGCTATTGATTGCATATACTGGAGTATTTTCTTTGGCTCTCAAACCTACACATAATCTTTTATATGCTCCTGTCTGCTCTCACAAGAACTTACAGTCCTGGAAACCCTATATAGAGTTGTTATGAAGGAGTAGGTACTTGATGTCAGTGGGTTTGATTGGGCAGCAAATCCAAAGGAGCCTGGTGATTCAGCAAGTATTTAACTGCTACCTAAAAGGTCAAAGCTAGAAACCACCAGCCCCTCTGTTGGGGAGAGACTTCAGTCTGCTTCCATAGTAAAGATTTAGAGTCTGGGAAACCTCATCCTGCGGAGTGGCTGGTGGTCTCAAACTATTAACCGTTTGCTTCCCCAGCACAAGGCACATAGTTAACGTCCAACAAAGGATAGTCATCAGGATTGGAGCAAGGCTCGCGAACAGCCTGCTCTGCGCAGATGACACAACCTTGCTTGCTGAAAGTGAAGACGACTTGAAGCACTTACTCATGAGGTCCAGGACTTCATTGGATTGCACCTCAAGGCAAAGAAAACAAGACTCCTCACAGCTGGATGGAGAAGCCTCATAATAAACAGGGACAAGGCTGAAACGGTCAGGATTTCAGCTTGCTTGGACACATAATCAACGTGCGTGGAAGCAGCAGTTAAGAAACCAAATGGCTTGTTGGTATTGGGCAAATCTGCTGCCCAAGACCTTGTGAAAGAGCCAAGATGTCACTCAGCTGAGCCTGATAGAGGTCCTGGTATCTCCAACCACCTCATATGCAGGTGAAGGCTAGATGTGGAATAAGGCAGATCAGAGAATTGGCATTTGCTTTATGGTGTCAGTGAAGGTTTTGAATATACACTAGGGACTGCCAGAAGTACAAACGAGTCTGTCTTGGAAGAAGTACAACTAGAATGCTCCTTAGAAAACAGTGTGGCAAGACTTCATCTTCCGTACTTTGGACACGTTATCGAGGGAGACGAGTACCTGGAGAAGGATGCCATCCTGGTTGAGAGCCAACGCAGTGGGAAAGATCTTCAACAACAGGGTTTGACACCATGGCTGCCACAGTGAGCGCAAACACAACGATTCGGAGGATGGTATTGGGCATCCTCTGGGCAGTATTCTGTTCTTATGGTTTCTGTGGGTTGGAATTGACTCCCTAACCCCTAGTAACAAGTAACAACTATTTCCCCAAGACGTTCTTCACATCTTTCAACAATTTCCTAACACATTCCTTGTAGGAAATATTTCCCGTCTTTAATGCTTACCTACCATGTTGACAAATTGCCCTCCAGAAAGTTTGTACTCATTTATGTTTATTCCTAAAATATACAAACCAACTGGCTCCCTTTTAAGCTTTCACAATAAAGATTACATATGGTGCTAGCATTTAAAAATCATCTTCCAAATTGATAGTGAGTATCTTTGCTAAGGCACCTCTCCCACCACCACCACCACCACCCCATCATGGCACCTATGCACAAAAGTAGGAAGTGCTGCCTGGTTCTGCGCCCCCTTCAGGTTCGATCGTGCGTTGAACTGGTGTGGGACGGCTTGATCACTGGTCACCTCATGGTTGCCATTGGTGTGTCCGTATTTACTACTGAAAGAGCCTGGGAGGCACAGTGGTTACAGTGAGACTGACAACCTCAAGGTGAGCAGTTCAAAAACACCAGCTGCTCTGAGGAACCTAAACACAAGATGGCCTATTACTGTGAAGAGTTAGTCTCGGAAACTCATCGGGACAGCTCTACCCTGTGCCATAGGGTGGCTATGAGTCAGAATTGACTTAAGGGTAGTGAGTGTAAAGCTTTGTTTTCTATTGAGTCTGAACTTTTCATTCGTCATTTGTTCTTAGTTTATGGCTTGATCATACATGAAATTAATCCTTTTTTAGCATTATCTTTATTTTTCACTGTTTTGTAGAAGATTTTTATGTATCAAGGCCTTTCATCCTTGATCTTTTATTTGTGTTCTAATTATGATCTCAATTTGTCATTTTCTTTTAAATTCTGCTTATGGTGTTTTTTAACATAAAGAAATTAACTAAAAAATGAAATTAGTTGTACTAATTATCTACTATATGATTTCTGCTTTGAGGTTGGCTTTTAAAGACCCAATTAAGGTTCTAAAATTTTCTTCATAAAATATAGCTTTAACCCAGAGCGATTTAGGTCTCACAGATAATAAATTCAGAGACTCGTGGCTTCTTAAAAGTGTTTTATTACTTCTCTCTCTCCTTTTCTGGATAACAAGGGGCTGTAAAGAGGCCAAGGAGAACATGGGACATGGCATTTAGTGCCGCACCAAGCTTTCCACAGGGGCGGGTCAGCTCTGTTCTCACTGGCAAATGATCTTGCCCACAACCCCGATGGAAGATGATGCAGGAAGCTGCTCTCTTGTAGGTATATCTGTGATCTGAGAAATAATGCAGAGGAGCTCAGGCCTCCAGTCCCAGCTGGCTGGTCCATCTCCTCAGCTCAATATTCTGAAAAGTGTTTGATGACTCAGCATTCAGATACTTTTTTTTTTTCCTCTGAGCACTACCTCGCAAGCCAAAGCCTGCTAACCTTGCTACTGGGTAGCGATCTCTACCTTTATGGTAGGAGGTTAGAAGATGAAATCACGTGTTGCTACATGAAGCAATAATTTATAAAAGGAGCCTGGGGGCACCGTGGTGACTCATTGGCCTGCTAACTGCAAGGACAGCGGTTTCAACCCACCAGCTGCTCTGAGGAAAAAGACAGGGCTCTCTACTCCAGTCAACAGTTACAGTCTCAGAAACCCTCAGGGCCAGTTCTACTCTGCCCTATAGGGTCACTCTGAGTCAGCATCGACTTGATGGCAGTGAGTTTGTTGCTGGGTTTTGGGGGGTATAATTTATAACATTTTATAGATAAGCACTTTCTACTCAATATTTCACTTAGGGATGCGATATTTTCCCTTCTTTCATTTTAGGCTACGAAATTACTTTCCCTTCCAATATCAGGAAGTCATTTAACGATCTTTTCTGTCAGGTTAAAGATTGTAGCTTGTATTCTCAGCAGTCGGGAGTTGGTGGGCTGTATGAACATTTTGTAGCACACAGCAGGAGTTGTTCCACAGAACATTTAACCTGCCTTGATTCCCTTTCCTGAAGTTTTGTGTTTCTTGTTTTCCTTCCATTACGGAAATGATGATTTTCCAACAATCTCCTTTCCCTTCATTTCCCTCCTTGAGAACAATCCAGGAATTCAAGAAGAAGGGGAGAATGTTCAGTAGCAAATACTGCCATTCCTCAGCAAACTAAGAGCCTTCCAGGTCGAGGCCTCTAGTCCAGGGACTGGCAAATGCTTTCTGGAAAAGAACAGATTATAAATCATCTAGGCTTTGTCAACCATCCCTTTTCTGTTACAACTACCCAATCCTGCCACTGTAGCCTAAAAGAACCACAGGTGACTTACAAATTAGTGAGCATGTGCCAATAAAACTTTATTTGCAAAACCCATAAACAGTGGAGACACCTACTACTGCCTCTGTGCTGCAAAAGTGGGTAAGCTGGTGAATTTGATTTAGACCACTTTCCTCTTTGTGAGTTATGTTTGTATAACAGGGATGCTGATCAATTTGAGCCTCATGCATTTTTTTTTTTTAGTTGGAATGCTCCTTATTGTTGTTTAGTGAGCAGCGGCAACCAGTCATCCTTGCTTTGTCCCTTTTACCTGCACAGAGTCATATTCACTGTCTTCAGGGACGATGGGAAGTTCCTGGGCTGCAGCGCCATTTTGCTTTTAGAAGCAAGGCGTTGAGCAATCCTGACATGTGTCCAAGCTCTTCCCTCAGAGACTGGCCCTCCCAGCCACAGACTATTCATGGATGAAGCTGTCAGACTTTGGGTCCCTCACAGACAGCACAGTCTTTGTTCTTCCAATACCCAACTCTTTGGAAAAGCACCAGCGATTTCCTGGTATGTCCCAGGAGCCAGGAGACTTGTCTTCATTTAACAACTGCACACTTTACCATTTCGTTTTTCACAAAAGAAATAAGCTACTTAATTTGATTATTTGGATCCATAGTTCAAAGCACATTATAGGTGTATCTTTAATCTTCAACATATTAGATTATCTTTCATCTTAACATTTAAAAAATGATTTTTAAAGCATCAGGACAAGCCTCAGAATGAACATCAAGATTTCAAATATTCCTGCTCCCCGTAAAAGACTGAGAGGACATCAGTGAATTGTTGTTGTTGTGAGGTGCTATTGAGTCGGTTCTAACTCATTCTGCTCCAGTGATAGGCCTTCATCCGCAGTGGTTATGCATTGGACTGCTAACCATAAGGTTAGCAGTTCAAAACCACCAGCAGCTCCTTGGGAGAAAGACGAGGCTTTCTACACCTGGAAACATTTACAGTCTTAGAAACCTAAAGAAGGAGTTCTAACCTGTCCTATAGGATCACTGAGTCGACATCGACTTGAGAACAACGAGTAAGCTCCCCTCCTGTTAGAGTAGCTAAACTAGGCTAGAAACTCAATATGATTGTAAGGAGAAAGGAGGACCGGGGAGGTGGTTCATTCGTCCTTTAGGATCAAGTTTGGCTTAGACAGAAAAGATTACATGGATGGAAGAGTTTCCAATGACTTTCTGAAGAACAGTATCTATATTGGAGAAACAGGGAGAAGGCGATTTTAAACATATGAATGGTTTGAGTCTAACCCTCATGAAAAAGAATGGTAGGATGGCACCGTTTATTTGGGAGTAGACAAAGAGAAAATTTAAAAAATCATTTTATTGGGGGCTCATACAACTCTTATCACAATCCATACATACATCAATTGTGTAAAGCACACTTGTACATTCATTGCCCTCGTCATTCTTAAAGCATTTGCTCTCCACTTAAGTGCTTGGCATCAGCTCCTCATTTTCCCCCTCCCTCCCCTGCTCCCCCCCACTCATGAACCCTTGATAATTTATAAATTATTATTTTGTCATATCTTACACCACCCTAGGTCTCCCTTCACCCACTTTTCTATTGTCCATCCCCCAGGGAGGAGGTTATATATAGATCCTTGTAATCGGTTCCCCCTTTCCAACCCACCCTCCCTCCACTCTCCTAGTATTGCCACTGTCACCACTGGTCCTGAAGGGATCATCCATACTGGATTCCCAAACAAAGAGCATTTTAAAATGGAGATATTAAGCAGAAAAGTGAAATATAATTTAAATGATTATAGGTAAAGAAAAAGGCAAGTAGAAAAAATGAAGGAAGATATGTATATAAACTAACTGTGTGAGGGGTGTGTGTTTTAGGTAAGGTTTGAGGTAAGGAATGATCATGGAAGACCTGCAGTTGGACTGAATGAATGAATACACCCACTCCCAGTTTATCAACAAAAGTTCAAGTCATTATGTAAAAATTGGCATTACAGGAAAATTGTAGATGACTACGTCAGATCACAAGATGGATGATGACTAAATCATCACCCGACTACAAGAGTGTAGCAGTACACAACTGCCAAACCACTTAGCAGCATGGCTCAGCCAGTCAGCACATCATTTTGGCCATCACCACCTACATTACCTTCAGGTCACACCTCAGAGGTTCATTATGAGAGGTACATTGTTCAAGGGCAAAATAGTACATGTTTTCACGTGTGTAAATGTTAGATGAGGGAAGAGTAACTGTGTATAGACTTAAAATCGCATTTAGACAATATGATCATTGTCAACCCTACCCAAGAACTTTCTGTAAGTCCAAGACCTTCAATAGCTAATTAAAAACTTAAACAAATAAAGATGCTATTATTCTACAAAGCCAACTACAAGTCAATTTTCTTTTTCACAAATCATGTGTGCATCTAGAATTACCATAATTTATCAATAAAATGCACGGAAGGTGTTAGTCTTTTGATGACTCATCAAATGTAAGTGCTGTATTTCCTTAGAGCAGATCTTCGATGAAAGACTTTAATTTCAGAGTTGTACATATTGTTTATTTTATCAGACAGTAGAAATGGGTCTGTGCTTCCAGGGTTATTTAACATCTATGATTAAATACATGTAAAATCAATGCCTGCTTCGTGAAGTATTCAAAACCAAATCTTTGGCTTGTGTCACCCATTCTCTAGGGGAGAATACTCGAATCTCACTTTTAGACATGGAACAAACTTTAAAAAAATCGATCATCATAATCATGCAGAAACAAATTCCATTGTATAAATCATTGATAGGCTGGTTTATGCCCGTGGTAATGGAGGCTTCTAATAGCCACTTTCACCTTCGACTGTCTGTTCACCCTGTCGTTTCTCTCTGCATTTCATTGGGAGACGTGGGAAGGACTTTTTTCATTTCTCTATAACCTAAGACAGTCGTCTGGTGTTAAGAGACGGAGGAAATGGTTTGTGTTTCTTCTTAATCTCCTCCTGTTTTGTTCTGTTCTATTGTCCTCCCACGGGAAGGTTATTGAATGAAGATGTGAAACCTTCCTGGGTTAGAGCCTTTGAACCTGATTTTTTTTTCTTCCTATCAACATTTTCCATTAATATATAACTGTGGTAGTTACATCATAACTTTTGTCAATTTGAGACTTAAGAGTGAAGGGGTAGAGTGTAGCCTGTCAATCAGGTCTCCGCTTGATGAACTCATTTGGAGGCGCCAAGGAGATAAATAGCTCGCTGGAGGCCGGACACGCAGACACTTGGGGGACACACTGCATTCGGTGTCCTTCTGCATGGCTGTGTGAGTCTAAAGAGGCATTTGTGCACTAGTATCGGCATAAGAGGTAATATCAGACTTATGGACTTGATCTGGACTGGGCTGGGATGTTTTCTCAATGTACAATTGCTCTTTTATCTAAAACTCTCTCTTATACACATATGAGAGTCATGAGTTTGTTTCTGTGGTCTACCCAGACGAACACGTGTAACCTAGGCATCCTTGTTTAGAGGGGCGGGGAGATTGAGACCTAGGACAAAATATACTGGAAGAGCAAGATATATATTTTTGGAATATGAAAACATGATGATAATTAACATTAAACTGCTATCCAGGAAAGGAGTAAGAGTGCTTATTTATCAAACACCAGGGGCCCAAGCATAAAGGTGGGGGAGGGTGGCTCATGCGCTGACCCCCAATCATAGCGTCTCTTACTGCAAAAGGCAACCACATCCCTGCTACCTGGACTGTCAGTGCTTTCAAACACCCATTACCCAACACAACTGATATCTTTTGTCTGCTAGGATTCCAAGCAGCAAATGCCCTCTACTCATGTCTTTTACATTGGGATCAGAGATCTCAAAGATGTTTCCTTGATCTCCCTGTTTTCTTACCCATTTCAGCAACCACGTTACATCTTGTGATTGCAGGCTGAAATTTTGGAGAACTTTTCAGTTAAGTATCCTCCTACGCACTCCCAACCTCTAATACTTATTCCAATTGGTATTTGTCTTTGAGTCACAAACTAAATCCATTGTCAGAGACAATCACTCTGATTCAGAGTGATCTCATGGGTGATAGAATAGAACTGCTCCCCTGGGGGGGGGGACGGTTGGTGGTGTTAGCTGTAATATTTAGGCAAACAGCTTACCAAACCTTCCTACCACAGAACCATGGGTAGAGTCAAGCTGCTAACCTTCCAGTTAGTAGTTGGTGCAGATGGTTGAGCGTGCAACCGCTAATCGAGAGGTTGGTGGTTCGAACCCATCCAGAAGTGCCTCGGAAGAAATGACTGGTGAACTGCTTTCCTAAAGAGTAAAGCCAAAAAGCTCTACGGAGCAGCCTGCTTCTGCAACATCTGGAGTCATCACGAGCTACAAGCACCTCTACCGCAACTGGTCCCGTGCAAGTGGACATGCAGATGAGCCAGCATGGCGCTCGGGAAAGTTGAACTTGGATTGGGGTAGCAAACGCCTTACGTATTTCTATTTGCATGGGTTGATATTTATCAGGATATTGTTTGCTATTGCTGTAAGAAAGTGGGATGGCTTCAGTGTGTGGAAAGACTGTGGGACGGGGAGGGACAGCTGGCAGAGAGAGCTTAAGGGCTGGCCTGGAATCTGTCCCGGGTGGTTGGAGCGAGAAGTTCGGGAGCATCCTAGAGCTGAGAAACTTTTCAAAAAGACAAACTCACTGCCGTCCGGTTGATGCAAACTCACAATGACCCAAGAGGCCAGGGTAGAACTGCCCTTGAGAGTTTCAGAGACTGTAACTCTTTCTAGGAGTAGAAAGCCCCATCTGTCTCCCGTGGAATAGCTAGTGGTTTCAAACCGCTGACCTGGCGGTTAGCAGTCCAAGGTGTAACCACTACGCCACCAGGGCTCCGGAGAGTGGCTTGAATTGGGAGGGTACAGTAAGAAAAGAGCTCTTTCTCACGCTTGTGTGTAAGCATGCTCATTCCATTTCTTTTGCCCAGCATTGACTGGCATCTTGGCCAGCGGCCATGGCTTTTCAATTACTGTCACATATAAGAATAGCCTTGTTTACTGGTATTAGGAAGTCTGTTCCAATGTAATGACAGCTTTCACTTTATACTCCTGTCAAAGCATCTCCCCTTTCCCGCTCAGGCCCAGCCTGAGAGCCAGCTGTGGGGAAGGAGCTGGTGCTCTTCCATCACGTCCCCTCTCCCTCTGCATCCTGGCCTCCTCCCAGGTCGGTGTGATGTCCTGCTGGGCCTCCTCCCAGGTCGGTGTGATGTCCTGCTGGGCCTCCTCCCAGGTCGGTGTGATGTCCTGCTGGGCTCTCCTGTTCTGCTAGCTTTGGGGATGGGACCAATTCAAGATAACTTGAGTCTAGGTACCATCTGAGATGCCCCCTGAGCCCACAGGGGAGAACCTTCCCTTCCTTACCCAATCAAAGCTGCCCTTTCTCTTCATGGACAGAACCTTTCGTCTTGGGCAGGTGTAGTCATAGTTCATTTTAAAAGAATTAATGCAACATTGGACTCACAGAGTTGGACATTACAGATGTCCCAAAGGGCCGACCCTTCCAAGATGCTGTTCTGCTCCGTGTTCTCCCCACTCCCCACTCCTCCTCAGTGTATTCCCCCTCGCATCCCTGGGCTCTACGATTCGTGGCTACAGCCCACAGAGACTCACAGCACTTTGAGGATATGCCTCATGTGTGGGGGGGAGGGAGAGGGGTGCTGTTCAGTCCCAAATCCAAAGGTCAGGCAGAGGTGAGCCAAATACAGGGTCAAGAACCAGAAGCCCAAAGGAGTCCCAAAGTGTCCAAAATGTGCAAAAAGCCTTTTTAAAGTCTTCTTGCTTCTACCAAAGCTCTGTGAGCTGGTGTGTGTTAGGACCGGTGCATATTCTCCACAAAGGATGGTGTCTTAAGACACATCCTCTGCTAAGGTAAAGTCAAAGATGCCCCCCAGGAAACAAAGGGCTTGGTTCGCACCCTCTACTAAGACCGGGCCTTAACCCCACCTTATTCCTGTCCATGTGTTGCAGAGAACACCCTCCAAACAGGAACTATGGCACCCGGTGTACAGAGTAAAAAATTATATCATGTAAGAAATTAAGGCCCAAAGAGCCATGTTAACAACTATAACTCAGCAGTTTTGAACAGTCTTTTGTGTTTAGAATTCTTGCGATCCCAGTCTAATTCTTATGTCACCGTCGCTGTCGACGTCATCTAGGGCTGCTCTCACTGCAAATGGATGGCTTGGAAAAAGAAAAAAAAAACACAGATACAAATTTCTCAGTCCTGGAAGGTAAGAGCCCAAATCAGCGACTCTTCCTTCCTTGTCAGTAGCCCCAGGCACTCCCCCCTTCATCTCTTGGTTTCTAGTGTCCAGGGTTCAAAAGAGACCCCATTTGCCAATGTAATTTAAGGAGAACATTTATTAAGTCTTCATAGAGATCAAGACATAACACATCAGCAGCAGCATGAGGTCAAAATGGCATCGGAGGATTCAAGTCAGGACACTGTTTAAATAATGCATGGAACAAATTCGTGATTGATGCCAGATCAATGCCTCATCATTACAGGTAGGACCATGATTGGGATATATAAATATAGATATATTTACCAGATTGGGTTAGGCCCTTCTGACCAAGGCAGTCAGGGCGAGACTCATAGCACAGGACTCATGACTATGAGACCCCCTGTACTGTGCGCAGTAAGGTGATTGCTATGAAGGACATGACCAAGCTAGCCTGTAAGAGAGACTGCCCCGCCCTGTGCTGGCTGGAAATGGGTGCAGGTAATCTACTTTCCAAGGCACTCTGGCGGAGGGTCAGATTATCGACCCCCTTGGTGAATGATCAGAAAGCATTCGATGGGAGCTTCATCTGTGTGACTTTGTGTGAAAATCTAAAGCATATGGGAGGTCCCTTGGTGGCATAGCAGGCTACCTGTTGGGCTGCTAACTGCAAGGTTAGCAGTTCAAAAGCAACAGGAGAAAGATGAGGCTTTCTGATCTCAAAAAGAGTGACAGTCTTGGAAACGAAAGGGGCAGTTCTACCCTGTCCCATAGGGTCGCTGTGGGTCAGAATTGATTCGACGGTAATGGGTTAATCTATGTGGGGATTTTGCAAATGGATTTGGGGTTGTCACGGCCATCTGTAGCCTTTTGCAAACTGGGGTGCTCAGAATGTAAGCTCTAATACTTTGGACAATTCTTATGTGGCATCTGCCTCCCCCAGTTTGCTCATGCCTCCCTCTGTTTCTTTGAGTCTCTTTATATAACTCTGATATGATTAGATTAAGGAGGGACCCTACACTGGAATGACTCACGTTTATTGATTACATGTGTAGGATTGCATCATGGGAGATGACTTCATCCTCAGATATGGAGATTAGGATTCAAACATATATTCTGCAGGGGCACAACTCAACCGTTCACAGCCCTACATTCTGAGGGAAACCTCTCCAAGAATTGGCTCAGGATGTCCAACTTAGAGAGCCCAGGGACACGGGGCTTCGGTCCTGAGTTTCAGAGAAAGCCGCTGTCCATCCTTCTTGTAAGCATGCACGCTCCCTGGTCCTAGGAAGGAAGCCCTCTCGGTTGGCTTGAGCAGGGAGCATCCTGGCCCCTCTCCATTAGCTGGGAACTCTGCTTCACCATGACCTTAGCTCTCATGTTCCCTTCCATCATGTGATAAGGAGAACTGTCTACTTTTGCTGTTCACTACGCAGTCCCCCAGGGAACGCCCACTATGATTATCCCTGGGAGAGACTGACAAGGGGCTTAAGGGAGGGAAACCCACATCTCTGCTCTGAATGTGCTCAAGGCCCCAGGGATTCTCAGAAGTCATGAGGATGAGGATGACTTTGGAGGCTGGGGCTGTAGCTGGGGTGAGCTGCATTGTCGCCTCTGGGTAGATGGCGCACTGATGGTACATGTCCCCCTCAGGTGGGTGGCTCTGTGCAATGCAAGCTAGGCAGCAAGCGATCCTAAAGCCTGCAGTGGCACCGCCACAGAGAGGCGTGACTGAAATCTAGGCAGTGATACTGACTCAGTCTCACTCAGGGCATGGGCTAAGCTGTCATCCAGAGAGGGAATCAGTCCCCCTGAGTGGTGAAGTTTCCCGCCTTAAACTCAACCCCAGCCCTTGCTGTCTGGTCACCGACGACTAGCAGCCACTCTCTTGGACAGAGCAGCATGGCCGCGGAGGCGTCCCTTTACAGAAGCAGCCTACGACACCTGTCTCCTGAGAAGTGGCCCTGAGTTCAAGCAACCGACTGTTTAGTTGCAACCAAATGCTCTATAACATGTAACAGAGAGACTATTTTATTCTTTAAAAGACAGCAGCAACACCGAGGAATTTGCAGACCTCCTAGGCTGAATACTGTCTGATTAGAAACCAGGCGCTTACTTTCGTGTTGATCTTCGTCAAATCAAACAGAAAATCAAGCAGGCAATTAAAACCACGTGGAGTTGCTTCAGTCATGTAAACAATGATCTTAAAAGCCCATTTCATCAGCTTTTGTAGATCCTCTTGGACTTTATTTGTTTAGGTACAAAACATTTTGATGCCACAGTATTGGTCCCCCTCTTTGGATGTCTTGCCATTTTGACCTGAGAGAAACAAAAAGATCGCATTACACTTAAACAGATTTAAAAAAAATTATAACATGATGTGTGCAGCAGAGATTCCCCCCTCATCTCACCTCTCTTTTCTCCCCACTCTTTTTCTAAAGAGACAGCCTCAAAGCTCACTGTCACCAAACAACGCTGATTCATAGCAACCAGCTTGGACAAGGTCGAACTGTCCCTGTGGGGTTTCTGAGACCGTAACTCTTTACAGGAATAGAAAGCCCCTTCTTTCTCCCTCAGAATGATGGGTGGTTTCAAACTGCCGACCTGCTGGCTCCCTGGCCTACCTTTAACCACCAAAGACATTCTGGATACAAAACTTAGGAGGGAGAAAACAAATAAAAACACAGGACTTGAGATAGTGGCATTTCCCAAGGGTAGCACACTTGTGGTCAAGCAGAGGGCAGTGGGCACGAGGGAAACTTCAGAGGGATGGAGCTACGCAGAACTGCACCAGTGAGTCCTAACATACCAGCAGATAGAGCCATCTTTCTTCCACTGAGCAGACAGGTGGGTTTAAACTGAGGACCTTGTGCTTAGCTCACCCTCACCCAGCAATGTCAGGTCTCCTTCCACTAAACTCAGAACACTTTGCTTTCAACATTCACCCTCGGGAGACACCTCTGGCTCATTTTGTGAAATAGTGCTACCCTTGTCCTAAATCTCTCGAGATGGTATAAAATGTGGGACGAATAATTGTAAGATATTTATTTTCAAAAGAACATAGAACATAATATGGATGACCAGCATTAAATGTACAACTAGGATCCGATACAAGAACATGTATCCACGCCCCGCCCCCGCCCCCCAGAATGTGATTCAGATCTCTGGCTCCTCTTCCATTGCAAATCCCTCAGAATTTTTACATATTTGGGGCTCCCCAATCCGGCTTGCATTTCTGTTGAAGCCAACTAGTCATGCGCGATGAGTCAGAATTGCCTCAGTGGTAGTGAGAGGCTCCTGTGAGGGACCCTGCCAGGCTTCCACTATCAGCCACCTTCTGAGAGCCTGACCCTGTGCTCAGTGTACCATGAAAAACAAACAAACAACAGAAAATAATTCTCAAACCCCACCACCCCAAGTCAATGGGGGAGTGGAGTGACTTTGTTTTCTTGAAGATTTCCGATCTTTCTTCTCTCCTTTCCTTGTTTTTTTCCCTCCTGGGTGGGGCAGGGCCCTGGAGATGCTCACGTGTTGGGCTGTGATCTGAAAGGCTGGCAGTTCTAAGCCACCAGCAGCTCAGGAGGAGAAAGGGCTTTTTTTCTCCTGTAAACGAGTTACAGTCTCAGAAACTCACGGGCAAGTTCCACTCTGTCCTGCGGCGTCGCTGGGAGTGAGCGCAGACTCCAGGCAGTGAGTATTTTGGTAAAAGCCAGAGGCAGATTTCTCATCTTCGTGGAATTCTTCTCGTCAGAATTAGTCCCTCAAACGTCTTTCTAAAATCTCAAGTCTGCCAATGACAATGCTTGATTTCTCTAATGTGGTCTCATGGTCTACCCCACATTCACTGCCATAGAGTTGATTCTGGCACATTGTGACCCCACATGGGGTTTCTGAGGCTGTAAATCATGAGGAGAGCAGAGAGCCTCATCTTTCTCCTTCAGAGCCACTGGTGGATTTGAACTGCGGACCTGACAGTTGGCAGTCCCAAACTTACCTGACAGCGCCACCAAGGCTCCTACATGTTATTGTCTAGTGACGTTGATTGATGTTATGGATTGACTTGTTCCTTCCAAAAGTATTCTTTGGAATCCCATCCTGTTAAGTTGGAATCCACTCGTTGGCAGTGAGATGGGTTTTTGAGTTGGGTACTTTTGGGGGTGATCCTGTCTGGGAACAGGATTTACTGTGAGTTTAATGAGGTCATATCTGTATAAGAAACAAAACAAACTCGCTGCCATCAAGTCGCTGCCAAGTCACAGCTGCTCGATAGGACAAGGAAGAACTGCCCCTGTGTGGTTCTGAGACTGTAATTCTTTAGGAAGGTAGAACACGTTGTCTTGCAGCCAGAGTGGCTGGTGGTGCCAAGCTGCTGACCTTGCTGATGCCAACCAAAGCACAAGCACTGTACCACGAGGGCGTCTCCCGCCAGGAGAGGATGGATCTTAAACTTACAGACTGGAAAGAGCCCTGGGGGGGAAGTGGATTGCAACCTGGGCAGCTGAGCGCCAGGTCAGCCAGCAGTGGCTCCGCAGAAGAAAGATGCAGCTCGCAACTTCTACAAAGATTGGCAGTGGGCGAAACCCACGGGGGCAGGCAGTTCCACCGAGTTCTAGCGGGACTCTCCTCGAGGGTGGCTCTCAGTTGGAGTTAATTGGGTGGTGTTGAACTTGTAGTGGTTGTAAGGAAGTGGAAGTTCGTGAGTGGCGGTGAGATAGGGGGCCGATGAAAGTAGTCAAGGTGCTAGAAGTAGAAAGAGCCAAAGATCTTCCCCAGAGCCGAGAAAGCCTTCTCATACAGCCTGGGTCATGGACGTCTGGCCTCTTGAACTGTGAGAAAATACACGTCTGTTCATTCCAGCCACCCACTTGGAGTATGTCTGCCACACTAGCACTGGAAAACTAAGGTATTTACATCATGGTAGTATACAGTATAAAATACAGATTTAATCACAAGTTAAAATAGGAGGGGGTAATTCTCCAATTAATAATTCATCACTGATATTATTACACACAATGCATAAATGACTTTTAAAGGTCTAATATTAAATCGCTTTTAAGGAAATCAGAATTATAAAAACAGAGCACTTAGGTACAGGGCACATTTAACAAGGGATTCGCCAAGTTCACACCTTTTAAAAAACCCCAATAATTGGTACAGTGAGTAACTAAACCTGAAGGTCAGCTGTGCGAAACTACCAGGCACTCCGAGAGAAAAAGATGAGGTTTTCTACTCCTGTAAAGAGTACCAGTCTCGGAAACCCACAGAGGCAGGTCTACCTTCCCCTGTAGCAGTGGTCCTCAACCTTCCTAATGCTGCTACCATTTAATACAGTTCCTCATGTTGTGCTGCCCCCCCCACCAACCATATAAACAATTCTTTTCATTGCTACGTCATCACTGTAATTTTGCTACTGTTTTGAATCGGGGGGCCGCAGGTTGAGAACTGCTGCCCTCTAGGGTCACTGTAAGTCAGAATTGACTCTGATAGTGTGTTAGTACGGGTGCACTAGAGAAACAAATCCATGGAAACTTATATGTGTATAAGAGAAAGTTTTATATAGAGGGTGATTGTACATTAAGAAAGCATCCCAACCCAGTCTAGTCTAAGTCCATAAGTCTGATATTAGCCCATATATCTGATACCAATCTATAAAATCTTCTTCAGACTCACAAAACACATGCAATGATGCCGAATGCAGGATGATCACAGGTCAGTGGGTAGAATGTCTTTGGATCCAGTGGCGCTGGAAGCATCTTAGCGCTGGCAGCGGTCTCCACATCGCTTCTCTAGATCCAGAAATCTGATTGCATCAGAATAGGTCCATGTGGCTTCTCCAGGTCCCAGGGCATAGTGCCTTGTATCTTGTCAGTAGAGCATCATCTCGGGAGTGAGCTGTGTGTGAGACTGTCTCCCACCTCCAAGGAAGAAATATCATGGTTCCCAGAATTTTTACACAGAGGTCTCATTGGCTATCTCCGGATTGACAGGCTAGACTCAAGTGACAGGCTATCCTGTTAATCCTCAAATTGACACCAGATTACGTAACTGCCACAGACAGTGAGTTTGGTTTATAATTCACATGCAATACAATGCACTTATTTTACATTTACGGATTGACAAATGTCTACACTTGTACAATCACCATCATTATTAAGTTGTAGAGTGTTTACATCACTCCAGAAGTTTCCCTCGTATCCTTTTCCAGTTGACCCCACAACCCTAATCCACCCCATGGCTCTAGCACCACCAAGGCGCTTTCTGTCACCAGGCATTCCTTTGCAGGCCTTTAAGACACGAAGGATCTTGGTTGGTAATAAGACAAAGAATTCTGGTTGTTCTATGTTTCCATAGTGATCTCAAATATCTTCATGTTTAGTCACTAGTATGCTTTCGAAATACTCATGTAGATGTCTAAGTACTCCTCATGTGCAATTAGAATATAAATATGCTTCTCTGTGGGATACTCTTGAAAATTGGATATGTGGCTTAGATTTGGGTTATCTTTTCTTGAGTTACAGCCTGCCAGGTCAATGCAAACTTCAAAGTCATGTGTGCTCTTTACATACTTTATATGTAGGCTTCAGTGTTTCCACATTTAAGAAAAATATTTCCTAAGTAACTTTCTTAAGACTTACAAGTGTCTACTGTAGAAGAAAGAGCACACAGAGAGGCTCACCCAAGATGCCACAACACACAGAACATTACGTCCTTTAAAAATTATTTTTGGCATGTTCCATTGTACATAATTTTATTTTCAGATAATAAAACAAAGGATACTGCAAACCAGGAAATGTAAGTCATTTAGAATGTGCATTTGCTGTTTTCTATTATAGGATCCTGCAAGGTTAAATTGATAGAACAATTATAATGTTAGATAAAAATCTGCCAGTGGTTGTTTCCAATCATTCTTCTGAGACTCCCATTTGATTGCCAAGAACACAATAGCACGTGAGCTTGGCAGTCTCGTTACAACATAGCAATTTGAGTACTTTGTAAGGGTACAGCTATCGCTGATCACTTCATGTCTTAGCGTGGGTTATCTAGAGACAAACCTAGTGACACATGAGAGAAAGAAGGCAAGCCAGCAGAAAGAGAGAGAGAGATGCATCTCAAGGGAATGCCTTACTTGTGTGGAGGCTGGCAAGTCTCAAGTCTATAGGTTAGATGTCACATGGGAGGTATCTCTCACTCACACAGATACAGGGGTGGATGAATTCAAGATTGGCAGTCAGATGGCAGGATGCTGGCTCACAGCCTTCATGAATCTCAAGATGAAAACAAGCCATGTGCAGGACCCATCTGGAGCAAAAAGTTACCAAGCTTTGCCAGTATGCCCATATTTTATTGGATGCAGGCCATATCCCTGAGCAAACTCCCCTGATTACACTATATCACATCTTATCATGAGGGATGGCTATATCATGACACAACTGTCAAACTGCATCATAACTGCCAGATAATTGAAAACCATGGCCCAGTCACCTCACTAAACATTAACCATCACGGTCCACCCCTTGTCACCTTGGCACATATACACTTTGCCTTAATCAAACCATTCTCAATAAAGAATTATGAAGTTATATTTCTGCCTAATCCAATACAACTAACTTGTGGACAACTAGAAAGACACCAGTTCCATTTACATCTTATATAAGTGAAGAAAACAAAAATAGCTGATGCACAAATACAAGGAATATTGATTATTATAGCCCTTCTTTCTGCAATTAGTAACCTTCTTCCACCACCCAATTCATATACCCTTTGCCTTCACCAAACACCTTACCTGCTCATGGTTCTTTGCCGGGTGGATGATTCAAAGCTTTCTTTCTGACGGGTCTGGACCATTGGTAGTCATGTCAGAATTGGGTTAACTTTAACCACAGGGCATAATTGTACTAAGAGATATGTGAAGGAATTTTCTGGATTCCAGACAGAGTCTTCTTTACTTCTATTATGTAATGTCAGTTAGATTTTTCTAAAGTAATCAGGATCAATCAATATGCTTAACTCTCTTGTTGGCCTGTTGATCCAGGGGCATGAGATGCTCAAAGTGGCTTGGTGATATTCTTAATTTCCCATTCAATGGAACCAGTATCGTGTCTCTGGATGGAAGAATTCTTCCCTTTGGAGATAAGGTCTTCAGACACATAGAGCACAGGGGCCCAGGGACAGGAAGCAAAAATTCTGCAAGTGGGTCACTAGGAATAATAGTGAGTGATGTCATTCCCATTTCTGCCTTTAGTTTCTGGGCCTGTGCGTCCTGACTATGGGAGAAAGTATTATACATTGAATGCTGGATTAGACTATATACAGCCTCCTAGAGAACATTGACCCAGCCCTGTAAAATATTGCCACCTAGCTGGAGTTTGTAGAATGTCATTCCAGTGTTCTATCATGTCAGCTGCTTCCGGATGGTGGAGAATGTGCTTCAGACCAGTGGATTTTATCGGCTCGGGCGGGCCCATTGCTGCATTTAGTTTACTGTGAAGTGAGTCCCTTGATCTCAGGTGACACTGTTATGAGCTACCATGATGGTAGCTAAGGCATTCTGTAAGTTCACAGATGGTGGTTTTGGCAGCAGTATTTTGTGCAGGGAAGGCAAATCCATAAACAGAGTGTCTGTTCCCGTAAAAACAAAATGTTGCCCTTTCCATGATGAAAGTGGTCCAAGGCAATCAACCTGTCACCAGGCCCTGGCTGTCCGCCCTGAGGAATGGCTCTCTATGAGGGACTCAGTGTTCATCTGTGCTATTGGCAAATTGGGCACTCAGCCGCAGCAGTAGTCACGTCGGCCTTGGTGAGTGGAAGTCTGTGTAGCTGAGCCCATGCTTCACCTCCACCTCTGTCCCTCTGGCCACTCTGTTCCTGAGTCCCCCGGACAATAATGGGAGTGATGGGGGGAGAGGATGACTGGACCCGGGAGAAGGTCATGGCATGCTCACTGGATATTTCATCCCTGCTTAGCATTGTGAATTTGAAAAGAAGCATTGATTTGCAGATTCTTTGATTCCATGGGTTTGAGAGAGACAGATGCCAGTCAGACCTAGAAAAATACTCTTTGATGGGACAAAAAAATGTGAACCTGTTCACTATAGATCAGTAAGTAAGCACAAGTAAGCCTGTGCTTATCTAGCTTATTGGACAATCCATCCCATGCGTCATATGTGTGCAATTGAAGCCACTCAGGATATGAGCTGGAGACAAAATGGAAATAATACTGCCCTTTCCACTCTGGAAACACAGGGATCTCTAAATTCTGATTGATATACCTTTTTCAATGTCTTAGAGTTTCTTTAGGTTCTCTATTTTGCCTTCAGCATTTGCTAGACATAGTTCAATGCTAATGTTTTGACATCCAAATACTTTCTGATCCTATAGCCAGTAGCTTTCTTCTTTCGTTTCTCACATCTTATATGTCTTAATGATATTTTTAGTCTATCTGTGGAATTGCCACTGTTTTGTTATTTAGATGCACACGATGATAGTCCACAGGTCTGCACAATTTAAGTGTATTTGTGAACCAGAGAAGCAGCTTTTCCTATCTTAAAGGATTAATATGAAGGTAATAATCAAGTGCCACAACGCTCTCTTTCCAGGCTACTCTATATCCCCTTTCGAATTTTGAATCAAGAGCTATGGAAAATTTGTTCTATAGGTTCGGGCTTTACTATCAAGTGAACGAGCATCATCTCATCAGTCCTACAGGCATTGGCAGGAAATAGAAAGCTTGAAATGAATACATCGTGGTGGACAGACGAGTAGAATCAGCATTGTGAGCTTTAGCACAGTGGAAGAATCTCCCCTTAATCGGAAACCTTTGGGAGCTGATGGCAGAAAAGCAGTCGAGATGGCAAGGAGGCTTTGCTGGGACCTGGGAACATGAAGTAGAAGCATGTAGCTCTATAAGGGCTGCCTGAGTCAGGTACCAAAGATGCGAAAGGAAAGGCTGAGTCTCGGCAGTGGGGCCAAAGCCTGGGTGGAACACAGCGTCCTGCTGGCTGCTCTGGGAGAGGCGAGCAACTGGCTGCCCTTACCTCCTGGGGGGAAGGCATCAGAGACAGATTTCTACTTCGCAATTTCACCTGGTTACAGTCTCACAATTTAAACTGTTGGCGGCCACTCTTTCACGTTCCCGGAGACAATTTACAATCTACAAAAGCACCAATTACCATTTTATTTCGTGCTATAGCTCTTGCGATTCTCATTGCTCTGCCTCCATGAAACGGCCAAGCCACAGACACACATAATCCGTTTTCTGGGCGCCTGTCGGTGGAGCACTTTTATAGGTTGTGTTGAGTGCCAAGGTTATTATAGGTGTGCAAATGTAATTGATGAAGAAGTGGTCCAAATCTTGTTTTTGCCATTGAAAGTGTCAAGGGTGATACGAGGCCATTTGCATTGGATTAAAAGTAAAATGCATCCTTTGTGAAACAACTGGTCTACAATAGAAGTCGGAGACCGTAACCCATTGGCAGTTTATTTCCAAGCATACAGAAAATTCGATTGCACCCATCATTGCTCTGAGTATTTTCCTCACGTATTCACACACAGACCACGTGGGTAAATGGAGATACAAGTCAAGGGGAAAAGATAACACCAACCATTTTGCTGTGAACTCCGTACATGGTTTGATTAGTCTGAGTCAACTCCAGATGCTAATAACTTTGTGTTTGACTAAATCACTCTCACTACCATTGAGTGATTTTTGGCTCATAGTGCCCTTATAGGACAGGGTAGAACTGTCCCTGTGGGTTTCTGAGACTGTAACTCTTTTTTAAAAAATTATTATCTTAAAGTCTTTAAAAAAAATCCTTTTACTGGGAGCTCGTACAAGCCTTACCACAATCCACACATACGTTCATTGTGCCAAACACATTTGTACATTTGTTGCCCTCATCATTCTCAAAACATTTGCTTTCTACTTGAGCCCTTGCTATCAGCTCATTTTCCCCCTCCTTCCTTGCTCCCCCCTCCCTTATGAACCTTTGATAATTTATAAATTATTAGTATTTTGTCATGTCTTACAAGGTCTGATGTCTCCCTTCACCCACTTTTGTTGTCCATCCCCCAGGGAAGGGGTTATATGTAGATCCTTGTGATTGGTTCCCCCTTCCCACCTTCCCTTCCCTCCCTTCCGGTATTGCTACTCTCCCCGCTGGTCCTAAGGGGTTCATCTGTCCTTGATTCCTCGTGTTTCCAGTTCCTATCTGTACCAGTGTATGTCCTCTGGTCTAGCCACATTTGTAAGGTAGTATTGGGGTCATGATAGTGGGGTGGGGGAGAGGAAGCATTTAGGAACTAGAGGAAATCTGTATGTTTCATCATTGCTACACTGCACCATGACTAGCTTGTCTCCTCCCTGACACCATTCTGTAAGGGGATGTCCAGTTGCCTACAGATGGGCTTTGGGTCCCCCCTCTGGAGACTGCAACTCTTTATGGAACTTCTAGTCTTGTCTTTCTCAGGAGTAGCAGCCGGTGGTTTCAAATTGCTGACCTTGAGGTTAGCAGTTCAATTCATAACCACTGTGCTATAGCATACATCTTGGATACATTTGGGGCATCACTTTGAGTAATAGTCAGACAGGTCACTGTCAGCTGAGGCAGAATGTTTCTCATTAGCCCCAGCCCTATCCTGTCGACTAGTTAGTTCTCGCTCCTGGTCCAGTAGAGCTCAGGATTTGCTCCTTTTAAGGCAGTGGTTCTCAACCTGTGGCTCGTGACACCTTTGGGGGTCCAACGACCCTTTCACAGGGGTTGCCTGATTCATAACAGTAGCAAAATGACAGTGATGAAGTAGCAACGAAAGTAATTTTATGGTTGGGGAGGGGGTCCCTATAACATGAGGAACTGTATTAGAGGGTTGTGGCATTAGGAAGGTTGAGACCACTGTTTTAAGGTTTCAGAGGAAATGAGAAGCAATCTTGTCTATAATCCTAATTCATGATATTATTAAGTTTCTTAGGCTCAATCATAGAAGTGTTTTGTTTAATAAGGGCCAAGAGATATCATTCAGTGGAAGAGAAATCCGGGATTTGGTACTAACATACATTCTGGAGGATGGGTTTCTACGCTGCCAAGATATTGACAAGTCAAAAGCTTGGGGAGACATCTGACTTTCAATTCGAACTTGAGATCTATTTCTTTAAAACAACCTTTCATCTTGCATGGCCCAGCTTCCTTCCAACTTGTAAGCGAAGAATTTAATGACTAGTCTAAGGATAGCACTCCTACCAACTCCTAAGCATTTAGTGCCTCTTCGTAGTTGAGTCGCTTATAACCATGCCGTTTTATCACCTAAGTGAGTTATTGCTAGTATTATCATGCTCACTGCAGTGTAAGCCCCTGGTAGGATGCAGCATGTATTTTCGGCACTTAATAGGTAGAGGACGCTGCTTTAAGGGCCTTGCAAATATTGACTTCCATAATTATTAATCCTTGCATGTTTCACAGGGCATAGAATGTGCTTTGCACATGGGAGGCCTAAAATATTTGTGGAATGAATTTCTCACTAGTTAAGTATTTCCCCAAGGCTCTTGTTACAAAAGGAGCAGGTTGCTCTGGAGACCCTTAATGAGGCGAATGGACATAATTAAGCTAAACAAAGGACTGCGGGTTCAGGAAAGTGGCCGAGAACAGCAATGCTTTGGTTTTCTTGCACAGAAGATACCAAGAGCTGGAGGCCACTGGAAGGCAAGTAAGCACAGTAGTGCAGGGAAAACGCTTCGGGCAGAAATGGCCACCACCCGAACCATCCAGTAGAATCCAGGACTGCACCATAGGCCTCTTTTTCTTTTGATGGGGGAGGGTATGGTGGGGGGTGGGGAGAAGCAGGGGGAGGCAATCTTTTCCCGCCAAGCACAGTGGAATCACTAGAGTTGGTGACAAGCAAGGCGGTAGGTCATGTTGTCACTCTTCCCCACCCCCACGCCGCATTCCCCCATGGACTTCCTCCTGTACCAGCCCGTACAGAATCCTTAGGAATGCATATGATCAAGTCTAAGGAGCTGGAAATAGCTTAAGTGCAATCTCTGAGATTATATGAAAACTAACAGCAAAAGTGTTTTGCAAAACCTTTCGACCTTGGGTTACCCATACGTGATAACCTTCCCGCGGCGTAGTAACTGAATGGAAGCTTTTAAAAATGATGTTCTCCTTTTTCTTTCATAAGACTTCATTTTCAAAAGTTGAGAACAGGCTCGCAAATAGTTATTTTCATTGGTTTAGGAGCTAGGAGGAGGGGCTAGCTGGGGTGGGGCGTGGCCGAGCGCAGGGTGGACTGAGGGGCGGGGCCGACTTCGGGGCGGGCCGGGGCCGAGCGCAGGGTGGACTGCGGGGTGGGGCGGGGCCGAGCGCAGGGTGGACTGAGGGGCGGGGCGGGGCCGACTGCAGGGCGGGGCGGGGCCGACTGCAGGGCGGACTTCGGGGCGGGGCGGGGCCGGGCCGGGCCAGCCGGGGCGGGGCGGGGCGCGCGGTGGCGCCGGGCGGCGATGGCGGCGGACGGGGACTGGCAGGATTTCTATGAGTTCCAGGAGCCGGCCCGGGGCCTCCAGGACCCAGAGAACCGTCACGCGAGCCCCGAGGCCGCGGCCGGGGCGGGCTTGGGCGGCGACAGCTTCCCGGCGCTTGCCTGCAGCTTGGAGGAGAAGCTGAGCCTGTGTTTCCGTCCCCCGCCCGCGGGCGTCGAGCCCCCGCGGGCGGCGGTGCGGCCCATCACGGAGCGCAGCCTCCTGCAGGGGGACGAGTGAGTGCCCTGGGCGGGCGGGCGGGCGGGATTCCCTGCGCTCGCTCGCTCGCTGGCCCCGATCCGCAGTCGCGACAGGACTTGGGCCGCTAGCTCCTCCCTGCGACCTCCTTCCGCCTCCGCGCCGAGTCCCCGCCCCCCGCGCCCCACCTCCTCTCGGCGCCGCCGTGGCCTCCGCAGCCGCCCCCCGCTTGCCGGGCGCTTTCAGTGCCAGCGCCCAACCGCCCACGCTCCCTTCCAACCTGGGCCTGGGCCTCGCTCTCCTCCTCGGACAGGAAACCGTTGTCTCCTCGGGAGGGTCCCCTTGTCCTGCCCGGTAGTGAGCGCCCTTACCTCGTCCGCACGCGCGGGCTGAGCCCTGCTACGCGCCTGTCCCACACGAATGCCTGGCTGGCTGACGTTTACAGTGTCGGACCGGCGAGCTTGGTCAACACATGCTCGTCACCTGGCGTGAAAGGCGATTGAATGGATACCGTAGGGGAGCTTGAGAAGGTGTGTGGGACAGTCTGAAAGCCTTCCCTGAAAGGGGTGTGAGAACTGGATTCAGGTGGATGCGCAGGTGAAGGCAGGTCTAGGCATGGGGCGCATGCTGCCCCACGTGCAGAAGTACTGTCGCGTGCTGCAGTATGTGTGTCACAGGAGTTTATTGGGCCTTGCAGAGCGACCAGGTAGAGTGCAAGTTGACACAGAGGCAACAAGGAAGGGCGCTGGTTCTTCGTGCCAGGATCTCAGCGTGGTGGGAGACCAGTGTATAGACGGTGCACAGAGGCACTGGGGAGCACCTTCCACAGTGTTCGAAGGGAGTTGGGGAAGTGAGGGAGACAGCACCCTAGTGTTGTAGTCGGACAGGACTTGTAACTCCGGTATCTTTACCTTGGAAGATGGTCCCAGGCGAGAACCAGGGACCAGAGCATGTACTGGCAAGGAGGGACTGGAGATGCTGAAAGTACAACCAATGAGTGAGGACTGGGGACCAGGGATAGTTTCCAGAGCATTATTGGGGTGGGCAGATTAGAATTTAGGGAAGACCTTCCTTTTTGTTGTTTAATTATTTATTAAAAGATCATTTTATTGGAGACTCTCACAACGCTTGTTACAATCCATACATCGATTGCATCAGGCATGTTTGTACCTAGGTTGCCTTCATTCTTTTCTAGACAGTTACTTTGTGTTGAGCCCTTGCTATCAGCTCCTCTTTTTTCCCCTCTCCCACTCTCATACCCCTTGATAGATTATTAATTATTACTATGTTCATAACTTACAATAAGACGGCTGTCTCCCCCCCCCATGTTTTCTGTTGTTCTTGCCCCTGGAAAAGGATGTATGGTTATATGTCGCCTGTTGCAGTCGGTTCCCCCTTACTCGCTTCCTCTGCCCCTGGGAAGACATTCTTGAGAGAGAGAGATCTACAGCATGGAAAGGTGATTCTCACTCGAGGGCCTGTGTTTCCTTGGTGCAACAAGAGAAAATTCGGATGCAGCGGGGAATCTGAGAAGAGCTGGGACTGGAGGCCCAACTGTTCTTGGAGAGCTTTGCTGTGCCCTTTCCTTGTCTCAACACACTTTAATTATTTATTACAGCACTTGGAGGTTTACATAAAGATTACACGGAACCTTGTTTGTTGCTGTTGTTAGGTCCCGGCGAGTCGGTCTGACTCTGGACAACAATGAAACTGCCTAGCTCTGTGCCAGCCTCCCCGCCATTGCTGTTTGAGCTCATTGTTTCAGTCACTGTGCCTTTCAGTGACATCCCGTTTCCAAGCATGATGTCCTTCTCCCGCGACTGGTCCCTTCTGATAACATGCCCAAAGTCCCTCAGATGTCTTGCCACCCTCCCTTCTAAGGGACGTACTGGCTATACATCCTCCAACACAGATTTGGGCGCTTTTCTGGAAGTTTGTGGTAGATTTAATATTTTTCACCAACACCCTGATTCAAAGGTACCAATTCTTCTTCGGTCTCCTTTATTCATTGTCCAGCTCTCACATGCATCTGAGGCGATTGAGAATATCAAGGCAAAGGAGGCTTCAAAGTGACGTCTTTGCTTTTTAACATTTTAAAGAGTTCTTTTGCAGCAGATTTGTCCAGGGCAATATGCCATTTGATTTCTCGTCTGCTGTTTCGGTGGGTATTGATTGTGGAGCCAAGTGAACCGAAATCTTTGACAACTTCAGTCTTTTTTGCCATTGATGATAATGTTGCTTTTTGGCCTAGTTGGAAGGGTTTTTGTTTTCTGTTTCTTGCATCATTTTCTCAACATACAGATTAAATTAGTATGGTGAAAGGATACGGCTCTGATGCACACCTTCCGAATTTTAAAACAGGCAATATCCCCTTGTTTTGCCCCAACGACTGCCATTTGGTTCCACATGAGCATAACGAAATGTGCTAGAATTACTCTTTTTCTCAGTGTTATCCCTAGTTTATATGATCCACACTGTTTCGTGCCTTGGCTTAGTCAATACAACACAGCTCAAACTCTTCCTGGTGTTCTCTGCTTTCAGTGTTGAGTCATCTGATGTCAACTGATCCCTCTTTCCATGTTCTCTTCTCAATTCAACTTGCATTAAAAAATTCATATTATTGGGGGCTCTTATAGCTCCTATCACAGTCCATTGTGTCAAGCACATTTGTACATATTCAACTTGCATTTTTATCAGTTCCTTGTCTGTGTTTCTTTCCAACCCTTTTTGGCTTATCTCCAGCAAAATTTTAGCTTCTTTCAAATAGATTTCAACTGGTCATGACAAAGTAAAACCACCCTCAAAGCCTCTCTGGGGACACTTTGCTATGTCTTTGTCCCATAGAACCACTGGATGGACTTGAACTTCAAACCTTTTGGTTAGCAGCCAAGTGTTCAACTGCTGCACAGGAGCGATCATTATGCAGGATATACAGAAGTCAAACATAGCCCCTGACCGCCATGCACACTGTTGCTTCTGTTAGTAGCATCCTCTCCTCCTTTGTTTTATCTGTTACTTTTGGTGCGTCAATGTTGATACATTATTAACTGAGCCAGTGGTGTTTCAGTGGCTGAAACCTCCCCATCATGCCAGAAACTCTGGTTGGATTCCCCGCCAGTGGGCCTCAGGTGGAGGCACCACCCATCTGCTGTGGAAGCTCTTGTGTTGTTATCATGCTGAATGGGTTTCAGTGGAGCTTCCAGACTAAGATGAACTAGGAAGGGAGACTTGGAGATCTACTTACAAATAGCCCACAGAAACTGGGAGGTGCAGGACCCAGGAGCATTTCCTGTTGTATAATCCTGTGGGCTCTGACTCATCGTGACTGTTGAACAGAGTGGAATGGCTTGTTCTACTGTATAAAAGGTCGATCGGAGGCAGTATTTTGTGCTGTTGTACATAGAACCAACTCAGTGGCACCTAACAACAATAACAGGACCATGGCCTCTGACAAATGTAGATGTCATATGTCACCAGTAGAGTATTAGTGTAGTTTCACTGCCTTTAAAATACTTTGTGCCTTACCTATTTGTCCCTTTTCCCTTCCCTGTCCGGTCCCGCGGGACATCAACAACGTGGATACCTGAAAGAGGGACTGGGAATGAAGATGGGCAAGGGCGTGAGAAATGGAGGCAAGACAGGAATATGATCAAGCCTCGTTTATTGAGTTGAGAGCAGAGGTTTAAATAGGCAGCGAAGGGCGGGCACCATTATGTCACATGTAAAATAAGGTACAGCTGAGGTAGCCAATAGTCGTGCATCTCCAAACAAGGAAGAAATGGCGGGCAACTGATCAAACAGGTAAGTATGCTAATGAAGCATACCTGGCGCCTGGGGGGAGATGCCACCAGTCATGTATTGACCAATGAACATAGCAGCTGCTAGTGAAAGAGCACCAATCCTAGCAAGGGTCAAGGCAGCCACCCTCTGGCGGGAATGAAACAAAGGGCAGTAAAATCACAGGGCAAGTTTGTATGGCAGGAAACCGGGAGTAAATTCATAAAGGTCATACATGGCTTAAATCCAGGGTAGGGAGACACGCAGTTCCCTACACTTCCCCTTGAATTCTTGGAAATCATTGATCTGTTTATTGTCTTAGTGTTTTGTTGAAGCCAATTATTTATTGAAGCGTGTTCTGCCTGGTGGCATAGTGGTTACGCATTGGGCTGCTAACTGCAAGGTCAGCAGTTTGAAACCACAGGCAAATCTTTGGGAGAAAGACAAGGCTTTCTGCTCTCACAAAGAGTGACAGGCTCAGAAACCCACAGGGGAAGTTCTTCCTTGTCCTACAGGGTTGCTATAAGTTGACATCGACTCGATGGCAGCGAGTTCATTTTTGATTTTCAAAGTGTTTTGCCAGGGGCAGAAGAGAAAGCTTTAGTTTGAATTTTACAAGTGTACAAATGCATGTAGTCAATAGCCAAGATGACAGTTTTGAGATCGAGTCCTAAAAACGGAGCCCCAGTGGCTGCCAGTAGAGTTCAGCTGCCAATGAAAATATCTGTGGTTCGCACTCTGGTGCGTAGCGGGTATGCCTTGGACTGTTGATGGTAAGGTCAGAAGTTCTGAACGACCAACCACTCCATGGCAGAAAGATGAGGCTTTCTACTCGCATAAGAGATTGTGGTTCAAATTTGGGCCAGTCTGTGAGAATGCAGAGGCCAGACGACAGCCAGCCTCGGGCAGTTCCCCAAGGTGACTGGGAGTCAGAATCCACTTCAGGGGCAGTAGGTTGTCCTTAAGAGAAAATAGCATGTGGAAAAACTCCATTATCTTTAGACTCTTATTTTTCCATGAACTTTCTGATGCCCTCTCCTGTAGATTTATTTACTTTCAACTACTAGAATTCACGACATATCCTGGGTTTTAAAATTATGTTGATCAAATATCAAGTTAAGCACTTAAAACTGGTCATTGGGTTATATGTCGAAAATGAAAGGTTCCTGTTTTCCCCCACAAGTACTGTCTCTGTTAAGCTTTTGCTTAAAATATTTGGTTATGTTTAATAATGGCTTTCAGTGGGTGTGCACAGTGGTACAGATACCAAAGAACTCACTCTCTCTTCGGAGGCCGAGGCTGGTCCTGGTTGCCATTGCCCCCTTTCCTTGCGTCCATTCGTTTGCTCGAGCTCCCTCCTGTCCGCTTTACTCTAGTGGGGAATTCTTTCACGCAGCTGTTGCCTTGTCGGAGGGCGCTTTAAGAAGAGTTCTGGTGGGGTAGTGGTTGGGCTGCTAGGTGTAAGGTAAGCAGTTCACAACCACCTAGCCACTCCTGGGAGATAGATCCATAGAAACAAACCAAACAAAAAACCAAGCTTACCACCATCGTGTTAATATGGACCCACAGTGACTGGAGAGGTCAGAGCAGAGCAGAGCCCACTGTAAGTCTTCATGGGAGTAGAAAGCCTCATTTTTCTCCCAAGGAATGACCGGTGGTATAAAAATGCTGACCATGTAGTTAGCAGCCCAACTCGTGACCAGGGCTCCTCACTTCCATTACGATCACAGCATTTTTTCTCTGCTACTCGGACCACTCCGAGTCAAAATTGACCTGAGGACAGCAGGGACCGGGTGTTTTATTTAGCTGTCCCGAGTCCTAGTCTTAGTTTTGGTGAGATTCTGGGTGTGCATCTCCCCCAAGGCTTTCCCACTGGGTTTCTGCACAATTCAGAGTCCTCAGACTTTGACCTTTCTAGAGCTATTTATGACTGGGTGGTGATTCTGATATGATAAGCAGAGAATTCTAGAAATACTTGGCTGCTGCAGTGGACCCTGTGCTTTTCCAGTCACGATTATTTTGACCTTGGTGAAGAGAGGGGGATCCTCTATTGTTCTTGTTGTTGTTAGGTGCCATTGAGGTGGCTTTGACCCTGCACAGCAGAACAATACACTGCCCAGTCCTGCGCCACCCTCACAAATGGTCTTACGTTTGTACCCATTGTTGTAGCTACTGTGTCCATTGGTCTCGGTGAGGGCTTCCTTCTTTTTGGCCGCCCCTCTGCTTTACCGAGCACGATGTCCTTCGCCAGGGACTGGCCTCTCCTGACAGCATGTCCAGAGTACACGAGACAAAGTCTCGGCATCCTTACCTGTAAGGAACATGCTTTTTGTGTGTGTTTTATTGGCACATCGCCCCACATCATACCATTCAATAGTTTAGCCATATCCAGTCATTACCACAATCGTTACCACAATCAATATAAAAACATTCTATTCTGTCTTGTCCTCGTTGTTATAAGCTCCCCATTCCACCCCCTCTTCCCCTCTAAGGAGCAGTCTGGCCGAACTTCTTCCAAGACAGCTGTTTGTTCTTTTGGCAGTCCACGGTTGGATTCTCTCAGTGTCCTTCGCCAGCACCGCAATTCAAATGCATCAATTCTTCTTAAGTTTTCCTTGTTCAGTGTCCAACTTTCACAGCAAGGCAAGGGAAATACTGTGGCTTGGAGCAGGCACGCCTTCGTCCTCAAAGCAACCTCCCTGCTTTTTAACACTATAAAGAGGTCTTACGTGGCAGATTTATCGAATGCCGTTCATCCTCTCATCTCTTGACTGCTGCTTTCATGAGCATTGATTGTGACCCAAGCAACTGAAATTCTTGAGTACTTCAATTTCCCAACCTGCTTATTTTGGTGCTACCTATCGGTTCAGTTGTGAGGATTTGGGTTTTCTTTACATTAAGCTTTAATCCGCCCTGAAGGCTGCAACCCTTCAGGAAGTCATCCTCACCTTCAGCAAGCCAGGCTGTGTCACCTCCATATCTCAGGTTGTTAATAAGCCTTTCCCCAATCCCGGTGCCACATTCTTCTTCCTATAATGCAGCTTCTCTGATGATTTGCTCAGCATACAGGCTGAGTAAGTGTGGCGAGAGGATACAACCCTGACCTGCACCTTTCCTGACTTTACACCGTGCAGTATTCTCTTGTTCTGTTTGCACAACTGCCTTTTGATCCATGTGTAAGTTCCACATGAGCACGATGAATTGTTCAGGAACTCCCATTCTTCTCAAGGTGAGCCACAGTTTATTGTGGCCCACGCAGTCGAATGCCTTTGCGTAGTTAACAAAGCACAAGTAAACAGCTTTCTGGTATTCTCTGCTTTGAGGTTTTTTTTCTTAGAAGATCAAATCTACCCACAGTCCCTTCTTCTAGGTGAAGCATGAGTGCTCTTGTCTTTTCCTTAGAGTCTCACTGATGATGGAGCAAGTAAGCAGACGGAACAAAACCCAGAATCTACCGGCTGACTTCACCTACTGACCTTCCTTCCCAGGGCTAGGTATACAGAGGAGCTTCAAAGAGCTGAGGGAACAGCAAGTTAAAGATCGTGGAATTTGCTTAGGGACTTTGTGACAGCCCTTCCGTCAGTTCTTCAGTACTTGAAAATCTCTCCACCAGGACGGGGAAGGCCAGAGACCCTACAGGTTAGCCACCCGAAGGCCCGATTGGTAGTTAGACAATTTCCCGTCAACTTGGAGATGTATGAAAGTGCAGTGGTGGAATCCAACCTGTCAATCCGGTCCCAGCCTGATGATGCCTCCTTGGGGGTGTGGCCTTAAAAGGCGAACCCTGGGAACCTCCTTTTCTCTCTGCCCCTTTGCCTTCCTGCCTACTTGGACTTGACCGCAGGCTCTGCCATGTTTCCACCCACCTTGGATCCACATGACCCTGCACCCCCACCTCCTATCCCGCCCCGCCTGTGATCTACCGGCATCCTGTCTCACTGCACATGGCTACGTGAGTCTGAAGAGGGTCTGAGGGACTAATGTGGAGCTCATGAACTTGAGTTGGACCAGTCTGGGATGCCTTCTTCATATAGAAGTACTGCTTGACCTAAAGCTTGTTCTTACACATAGATGAGTGTCACTGGATCTGGCTCTCTAGACAAACTGGTATACCACACATGCCACATTCGCACGAGAGGCCTGATTCTAACAGAACGGACGTGACTGTGTGAATGGGGACTCGGGGGCCGAGGAGCCAGTTTCCTAGAGCTCCTTGAGTGCACCCTCTCCGTGAAGTGGACTGTGCATTCCAGAGGCAAGCATCCTTTTTGGATTCTGTGATTTGGCATTTGTGGTCCCATTGCTGCTTCTCTCTGGCACCAAATCCCTAATCGTTAAATCAAGCCTGTGGCTCTCCCATTTAAAATCTTATATTCCCCCTCAAATTATATATAATCTCTTGTATGTGAATGTTTTTCAAATTGGGTTATTACTGTGAGTTTGTTTTCTCTGTGTACAAGAATCAGCTTTCTACATATTAAGATGAAAATTAGAACATGTTAGAGATTTATTTTAATGCTAGGAGAAACAAATATGTAATTTAAAAAATGTTACAGCTAGCTAGTCACTGCAGTTCAACTGAATCCCGACTCGCTGAAAAAACCATAAATTTATGAGGGGGGCAGATAAAGATATAATATACTGGCCCCAGGAAAAAATCTTATATTGTGCCATAGAGTTTTCATGGCTGCAACCTTGCAGAAGCAGTTTGCCAGACCTGCCTCTGAGGTACGTCTGACTGGTTTTGAACCATTAACCTTTCAGCTAGAAGTTTGGTGCTTAATCAGTTGTGCCACTCAAGGACTATTCATAACTAAATAACCTATTGGAATTTCCAGGACATCTCTTCCCGATCCCCATATGACAGTTGTTTGTATGCCTCTAGCCTCTGGCTAGTCATTTAGGAGGAACCCTGGTAGCATAATGGCTAGATATTGAGTTGCCAGCAGTTCAGTAGTTCAAAACCACCAGCAGCTCCATGGGGGAAAGATGAGGCTTTCTAGTCCTATAAAGAGCTACCATCTCGGAAACCCACAGGGGCAGTTGTACCTTGCCCTGTAGGGTTGCTATGAGTCAGAAACAACTCCTTGGCATTAAGCTTTGTTGTTTTAGTGGGGCCATTTGGTAGCTTATATATGTGTAGTGTGTAACTCTACTTGCCCACTTAAATCCCATCTCATTGTGTCTGAATTATTCCTTTTTTTCCTGTGTAACTTCCTGTTTCATTATGTATGCAGATTATCACTCTGGTCCTGAAACAGAATTTTGGCCATGAAATGGAAGTGTGCTGTCCGTGTCTGGCGTGCTTTGGGCCTTTCCTCTGTGTGACCCCTCTGGGTCAGTCCTTGGAGCCGTGCCGCTGGGAGGGATGCCTGCCATTCCTTTGCAGCCTCGCATTTCACAGAACTGAAGAGTCTTTGTGGGAGAATGAGACCAGTCTGTGTTTCCTGAGGCTCGGTCAAGCGCCCTTACAGAAAACATACTCGCTACCACTGTGGTTGAAGGGGGTGCCAGCCCCCCACCACTAATCACGGGTTCCATAGGCACAATTGTATGGCTGAGGCATATAAATATTATATTAACGTCATCGAGAGCATGAGAGATAGAAATAATGGAGGCAGACGCATTTCATGGTAGCAATGTTCACCTCAGCCCTACTCATCATGAAGCGACACGGAGGACCAGGGGAAAGGGAACAGGGGAGCGAGGAGAGGAGAAGGGAGGAAAGGGGGATCCCATGAGAGGTCAAGAGAGGAGCCACGAGATCTCTTTATTGCTGACCCAGGCCTAGATACCTTTGGGGGGAGTGCAAGCCCACCAATTACAGGTAAAGACATATGTCACAGGAAGGGGTGGCACTCTAAGTTATACAGCAATGAGGGGGACAATCTAGGGATATACATGCAATAGTAAGAGGAAGGATTGGGGGTATACATGTGACAAGATGGATGGGCGGATCCTAGATAGAGGATGGCAGCCTAACTTTAGATGTAACTGAGCTGGTTTGATCTGTTCTCCATAGAAACCATAATCAGTAGGGTGTAAACCCCACCTACGGGAACCAAGCTAATGGTCCCAAGCCTCTTGGGAGAAGTAGCCTATTGTCCTTAACAGCAGGGAGCAGGGCCTACCTTAGTCTGGAGACTGATTGCTTCCAGGGAGGATGTCTGTAAGCATCTGACCTCCCCCCATATGCTAGCAAAAGGCCCCTAATGTTTGGCTTGTCTTTGGGGGAGACCAAAATGGGGAAAAGTCTCTTTATAATCCCACATGCCACTGAGTTGATGCCAATTCATAGCAACCCTATAAGGACAGGGTAGAACTGCCCCTGTGAGTTCCCAAGACTAACTCTCCAGGAGTAGAAAGTCCCATGTTTCTCCTGGTGGTTTCAAACTGCTGGCCCTGTGATTTGCAGCCCAGTACGTAACTGCTACGCCATCAGACTTCTTTTGCTTCCTCCCAAATACCGGGTGGCTGCTGCAGATAGTGCCTGTGTTCATCCATGGTGCACTCTGCCCCCTTTCATTTCATCGATTAGTTGCCAGATTGTTATATTTCCAATTAGATGTAAAATCCCCATCTCCACTCCTATCAAGCTTGGATCAGGAAACTTGTCTCCAGAAAGTAAGACAAGTCTTTGGCTAGAGAGAGATGATTGACTTTCATGAAACAATCTCTATGGGTAGAAGGATCACTTGGCAGCTAACTGAGAGGTCAGTAGTTTGAATCCACCAGCCGCTCCTTAGAAAAAAGATGAGGCAGTGCCTTCCATAAAGATTACAGTCTTACGAACACGATGGAGTAGTTTTACTTGGCCATATAGGGCTCTGTGACTCGGAATCAACCTGAAGGTAACGATGTATATATGTACTTACGCTTTTATATGTCTCGTAAATTGTATGTATACTATTTTATATATAATCCATAAAATATATTTTGTATAGTATGTGGAATATATAATATGTGTCATAGATGATATCTAATATAACATAAAAATAAATGCAGGGTAGTTACTACCCATGTGGTTCTGGAAACATGACTAAACCTCCTTGTGCCTCGGTTTCTTCCTCTGTAAATCAGGGATAATAAAGGATCCTATTTCATAATGTTTTTGAAGATTCAATGAGTCAATATATGCAACTGGCTTAGAACAGTGCCTGGCACCCAGCACAGGTGATTTGTTAGCGATTCATTACCAGTAGTGGTAGTTTGTAAACCACCTCAGAACTGGGGGCAAAGTGACGGGGGCGTTTTCACAGCCTAATGATAGGAATTTCACACAGCCATGTTTAGGACGCTCCCCTTTTGGATGCTTTCTGAGAAACCACACGCGCACTCTGTCTTTCTTCTTTGAGACTTGCTGTACTTTGGTCTTCCTTTAGAATGTCAGCCCAGGCCTGACTCATCATGACCCCACACAGGTCAGAGTACAGCTATGCCCCATTCGACTTTTTTGGCAAGTGGAATGCTGGGCCTTTCTTCTGAGATGCTAGTGGGTGATTCAACTCTCCAGCTTGTTGGTGGGCAGCCACGCGTGCTCCCTGTACCACCGGGGACCCCTCTGCCACGATACCCGGCGCTCTTGCTGTCAGAAAGACGCAAGGCCCTTGGCTGTCATTGACGGTGGTTTCCTGACTTTCAGGATTTGGAATGCCCTCACAGATAATTATGGGAACGTCATGCCTGTGGACTGGAAGTCGTCCCACACCAGGACCTTGCACCTGCTGACGCTGAACCTCTCAGACAAAGGGGTAAGTTAGGACCAAAGGTTTCGGAATAGTAGATCCGGGGCCTGGGTCAGAAACAGTAGCGGTACTGCTGTGTACCGTCGTAAAGTCAGGGTGCTGCCCCTGGTCCCCCGGCTCGTGGAAGCTGCAGTGGGCCTGGGCCCCGCATTGCCACCTTGCCTCTGCTTCTGTCAGCCTTCTGGCGCCTTCCTCCTGGTCCCTGGCCGCACGCTTGCTTGGCAGTTTAGCGAACAGTCTGTCTGCTGTGTCCGACCAGCAGCGGGCAGCAGGGTGGGTCATTTGGGTTCCCAGCTCAAGTGACCATCCTGAGGTTCTCAGGCCACTCCGTGAGGAGCCTCGCCTCTGTCCTCAGGCGCGGAGGGGCTGGAGTAGCAGCGCGGACACATTCGGATGAATGTAGTGACTCACTGGACATGACAGGTTGTCAGAGAGCTCTGTGTTCCTGTGACTGGTGGGGCCTTTCAAGGACTCTCCGTGCTTGACCTTTTAAGAAAGCCTGCCAATTGAGCGTGTTTGAGCTATTGTATGCGCCGGGGCACGTGAAGCAGAGATGCCTGCACCGTGGAGCGTGAGCGCGGGCGTGGGGTGGGGGAGCAGGGGCACGGGAATGACTGTTGATGGAAAATCACGGGGTTGGGTTTGTTTGGGGCGGACGGGTCACGGAGCCAGCTTACACAAGGCTCAGGGCCTGTGTGGGTTCCTTATCAAATGGCCATGTAAACACGTGCCCAGAGGGGTTAGCATTTCGCTGAGTGTCACCAGTAATCTGTGGGAGTGCTGGGCATCGGGCAGCCGGGGCTGTAAATAGCAGAGGCCATGCAAATGACTCGGGACAGCCGTCTGCTGTCTGGGGTTTTCCGGTGGGTGTCGTGGGGATGCGGCATCCTGGCCGCTTGTTTGAGTCCTTGCCTTTGTGAAGTGGTGGTGTGGACCGTGCATTCAGCCACAGGCACAAAATGCAGTACGTCCACCCTCCCTCTCTGCTCACGCCGATGCTCACTAAGGGAGCGAGGGCGCAGTGCAAGCTCCTCTTCTTCTCCGAAGCTTCCTCTGACTGTCTTCGCCTCGGCTGAGCTCGTGGCATTAGACAGCTCTAACGCTGGAGGGACTTGAAAGGACATTTCATCCAGCCTTCCACTCGGGCGGTGCCCTCTGACAGATGGCTGTTTCTCCATGGCCTCAGCTGGTTATCTTAACCCGTCAGGTGGTGAACGGGCCTGAAATTAGACATCTCTTCCTCATAAAGGAGGAGCACACAGGTAGCGTGTTCCAGTTATAAAACAAGATGGACAGATTGTTTTAAAACATACCTTCACAGGTGGAGAATATTTATTTTGCATTAAGATGAGAAACACGTTCTGAGAAACTGGCTTGCTAGACCTTCGTTGTCTGTTTAAGGCTGTGATGCATCTCTCCTAGTGGATGGCCCCTCACCTGTTCCAGATCAGTTTGCGGGCCATCCCCCCCCCCCCCCCCATGGGCACATCTGCAGCTCCCTACAGGGAAGCAGCACCACCTGCTCGCTTCTGACCTTGGCACCGGGTGGGGTGATGGGCTGCCTGGCAATCAGGAAGGCACATTTATGCCCTGATACCCAGACAACCAAGGTTAGATTTCAAAGCCTCAAAGGAATTCCATCCCTTAGCATATGCCGCCTCCCTGGGGAATGGGCCTGACTGCCACTCTGCATAGATGATCTGGGATCATTATTTCTGAAGTCATGGAAATTTATTTCGATGGCTTACCACTGTGTGTTTTGGCAAGAAGTAGAAACCTGTTCGAATCCCTGGCCCTTCTTGAATGTGCCCACATGAGTGAGTGCTTAGGACCATCTTCTGTCCCTCGGAGACTTCGTAAGTGACAGGAGCCTTATATATCTTTATAAGAGGGTATGATAATTGTTTCTTTTGTAAGAACTAATTACCAGAGTAGGTCCAAGGAATTGGTGATTGAAGATGTCTTCAATGTCCAGCTCTTCCAAGATAATACATGGCTCCATTTCCCCGATCCTCCCTTGAGTAGATGTCCGTGGGTTCTCCAGCTCTCTGCGATGTCCCACAGAAACTCACAAAACTTTGAGGAAATGTCTCACATGGTAGTGGTTGCTGTTCATCCCAAAATCTAAGGGCCGGGCAGAGGTGAACCAAATCCAGAGTCCAGAGCTAAAGGCAAAACATGTCCCAAAGCCACAGCAGGTCTTTCTCCTATTAAAGGTCAGTCAGGAAAATCGAGGTCTGGCTTTCAGGTGAGGCAATGTGGAGAACGGTATGGTGGCCCCATCCAAGACTGGGTGTGACCTGGTCCACTCTTAGGACGCCCACAAAAAGCATGGCTTCCTGCCTTTGGAGTACTAAGGTAGTCTTTTTTAACTCTTTTTTCCCCCTAAATTTTATTTTTTTAAATAATTTTTTGGGGGGGCTCAGACAACTCTTATCACAATCCATCCATCCATCCATCCATCCATCCATCCATCCATCCATCCATGTGTCAAGCACATTTGTATATTTGTTGCCATCATCATTCTCAAAACATTGGCTTTCAACTTGAGCCCTTGATATCAGTCTTAGGAGTAATTTTAACACCTTTGTTTATAGGTCAGAGGGGAAAAGAAAACTATTGTCCTTAAGAGACAGCATCAGAGAGCGAGGGCTGGGGCCAGAAGTGGGTAGAGATCCAAGAGGATAACTGCTGAACAAGCCTTGGTGATGTGGTGGTTACTTGTTGGGCTTCTGATGGCAAGGTCAGTAGTTCAAAACCACCAGGCGCTCCTCCAGAGAAAGATGGAGCTTTCTCCTCCTAGGAAGAGTTACAGCCTCAGGAACTCACAGGGGGCAGTTCTGCCCTGGCCCAGAGGCTCCCTCAGCCAGCATAGACTCCATAGCAGTGAGGGAGAGGATACTGTTAGGTCGATTTCCATCATCCCCACATTCTTCTGACCAGTCTTGAAGCCAATAGCCCCTGGCATCAAGAGCCTTCTCCCTTGACTGTTGTCTTTTTTATTATAAGTAAATTATGAAAAGAGTAACTGTCATAACTTAAAAACCAAAAGCTAACCCGGGACCATAGGATTTAAATTTTGAAGGCAGCCACTGTCACCCCCGAGGTTGCTGGTGCTGGATTATATGCGCATACTACTTAATTTGCTTTGTTTTTTCCATTTTAGGCCTGAGCCATGTACTTTCTTACCAAAGAAGTTGAAGCGTTAGCTCTCCTCGCCCTAATTTCCAACCCTATAAACCTTGAGAAGACCCTCCTCCCCATTTCACCATTATGATGATGTCGTCTTATTTGATTCCTCTTTATCGTCATGGGCTTTGTTCTTCCTGGGGTAATAATTTTCTTTGGGGTGGGGGGTGATTTCTTTAAGATTCATTCACCCACCCAGTCTCAACTGAGCCAGAAGACTCAAGTGTGGTACATGAAATCTATAATTCAGTGATCCATCCTTCAGGCTCTCGCTGACTCCGTTGGCCCCTTAGCCTTTCTGGACCCCCTTCGCAGTAACAGTTCTGATCCAAACTGGCTTCTCTCTAGCTTTCCAGCCAGTGTTCTGCTGGGATCCTCCCTTCACTGTCACTACAGGGATCCTGTTCACCTTTCTCTTCTGGAAGCTTCAGTGCCTTCTGCTCCTCCACCTGCCTCCAAGTTCCGGTGGACGTATCTGTCGCAGGCCTTTGAGGGCTGCTGGGAGGTAGCTTCTTTGAGCATTTGCACGCCTCTAGTCTCTGTGCCTACTCAACGGTTTGTTTCGGATGTACTTCATCAAAGCATGGCAATTATGTTCATTGTTCTCCAGCATCTAGTGTTGTGAAGGATTCGGTGATGTTGGTTCCTGATCTACTTTTCTCCCTCTGGCAGCTTTTATGTGCTTTTCTTTACCCCTACGGTGGTCTGAGCTCTCCTGAGGAGGTGCTGAAAGCCACGGCCAGGGCTTTCCTTAGCGAGAAATAGAATGAGGAGGTGTCTTCCGGGTGCTCCACCGGGACCTGCATCGTATGGCAGTAGATGGACTCAGTGCCGGATGCTTCTCCCATCTCTGGTCCTCAGCCATGTAGTTCTTTGGCCTCTGCCTCTACCGCCCAGGAAGCCCATCCACTGCTCTGCCTCGCAGGCTCATCATCACCTTGGCAGTGTCTCTGCTCTGTCTCATAGTCAGTCCCCTTGCCTTGGCCCCTGGTCTCAGCGAGGCATAGGCCCTGCCACGTCAGGCAGGGGTTTCTGATGTGCTCCACCCGTGGCTCTTCTTCCTTGATGTTCCCAGGCGGTCTCACTCTGCCTGGCTCTGAGATGACTCCCTGCCAGCCAGGGGATTGCCGACCTAGTCCCCTCTCTTAGTGGTCCACACACCCGGCTTGCATAGTCCCACCCAATCAGTGGACAGGAGCGACAGAGACACAGGCAGATGGAAGACCCGTGATAAGAGGCTGCGCTTCCCCACAGCACGTGTAATTGCCTTTCGTTCATCTATTTACAGTGCTGTTGGATTTGAAAATCTTTGGCAGTTTAGGTAAGAGCTACACGCCTATTTCTGGTCCTTTTCCCCTTCTGTTTTACTTGAAAGGAGAACCCATGCTTGCCTCTGTTTAGGAAAGTCACAGTGCTTTGGGGGAGTCCGATCTCTTAGAACATAGAGTCTTTGTTTTTCTGTGTCTCGATTCCTCTGCTGGCCCTATCTTGTTTCCGCAGCCCAGTCGGGCCTGTGTGCCTCTGTAGTCCTGGAATTTCTGATGCCGCTGATGGTTGGGTGCCGTTCTTTCTGGCTCTCAGCCCCCCCGTGGTCATGCCTCTGGTGAAGAGCGCTCACTGACCAGGCGCGGCGGTCTGGCAGAGAGGACAGGGCAGGCCTCTCTCTCCCAGCAGTGCCTTCCAGGGGCATGTGACCCTTTGGCCGTGTCCATAGCATCAGTGTCTTGAATCACAGGACAGACTGGATAGGGCTGGTGGGACAAACAGGGAAAAAAAAATCACGAGCACAGTTAGGTTTCAAGATCTTTAAAACATCTATTTGGGCTCCGAACCCAAGTCGGCTCCCGACACGTGGTGACCCATTGTGTTTTTCGTTAACGAATTCACTGAAGTAGGTTGCCAGGCCTGACTTCCGAGTCTTTGTCCAGAAACTCTGCTGAAACATGATCAGCATGCCGGCCACACGCCAGCCTCCGTGGACAGCCCGTTGGTGCCTGTATGTGTGAGGCACACTGGCTGGACGCGGAGCACAGGGCTCTGGCATAAAAGGCAGATGTGTCCAACCTGAGAGCTTCAGTGGGAAGCTCATGGACATTACTGTTTGCCAGGGTGTTTAAGTGATGCTCTTTTATTCTGAATGTTACAGGGTAGTTACAAGTAAACAGCTATTGTTCTGTGGAATTTAGCCCAAACCAGCCTGAGGTTAGATTGTTCACAAAGTATCTTTTTTGGTACTCTGGTCTCCTCTACCATCTGCTGTAATTCCAGGCTCTGAAACTTGCTAATGAACACCATTTTTGTCTGCTTCTCCTTCAGCATTTGTCGCAGTTTTTCCTCCCAAAGAGAAATTGGGCAATCGAGGGTGTCGGTAGCACTTTGATCTTGTTTAATTTGCGGTTCTCTGACTTCACACACAGCCTGGTCTGCAGTGGAGGTCACTTGGTGACAGGTCCCTCTCCCACAGAAACGCTCGTGGTGAATGAATGCTTTCACAGAGACTCCCTTTGCTGTGACCGAGGGGTTAACCGTGGGGATTTTTCTCTTTAGATCAGTGACGGTTTGCTCTTTGACACGTCTGATGACGAGGAACTCCGGGAACAGCTGGACATGCACTCCATCATTGTCTCCTGTGTCAACGAGGAGCCCCTCTTCACTGCGGACCAGGTAGAAGGGGGTCCCCCTGAACAAAAGGAAACGGGGCTGCAGAGCTGAAAGAGGTTCTCTCACTGGGGTAGTCAGTGAGATCGGCTGTGAGGAGTTACCATGTATACTCGAGTACAAACCAACCCGAATATCAGCCGAGGCACCTACTTTTACCATGAAAACGGCATTAAAAATGTGCTGAAAAAACTCGGCTTATACACAAGTATATACGGTACTTATTTTTTCCCCCTAAGTTTCGTGACTCTATCTATAGCTTACCTGCTGCTGACCTCAAGGTCGGTGGTTCAAACCCACTAGCAGCTCCAAGGCAGAAAGATGTGGCAATCTGCCTTTGTAAAAAAGGTGCAGACCATTTCAGAAACGCTGTGGAACAGTTCTGCCTTGTCCTGTAGGGTCACTGTAAGCGAGTCCACTTGATGGTAGTGGGTGTAGTCATGAGGTGACTTTTCTTCCATGAAAACAAACAAACAAACAAACAAACAAACTGGTTATATATAATATGAAGCTGATGGGGATCATGTTAGTGGAGAAAATTTCCTCAAACAGGCTGTGATAAACAGTACAGTTAAAGGCTATTGCTTGAACAGAAATCAGAAAGTGGATGGTGGATTTCCCACTTCCGTTTAGATCTAGGCAGCAGAACCCTGGTGGCGTTGGGCTTACGAGACTGAGCACAAGCAATTGTACAGAGAGACCTCACCCGTGTGCACAGCAGTGGTCTTTGTGTTTGCTGCCGACAGTGAAGATGTGCTCTCTTCCCGAAAGCTCTGATGTCACAGGCTGTCCTCTTCCCTGGTCCTCAAATAATCAACACTCTGGCCATAGTTTTGTTGTTGCTCATGGACTCTCTTACTCACCCGCCACCTGGTTGCCTCTCCCAGTCCAGAGTGCAGGAGAATGCCGGTTATTGGTTGGAGTCCTGGGTGGTGCACACACTTAATATGCTTAGCTGCTCACCCAGAGGTGATGCATTAGGCTGGTGACTGCAAGGCCAGCAGTTCGAAACCACCAGCTTTCCCTGGGAGGCAGTTGAGGTTTTCTTCCCTGTACAGAGTTACAGCCTTGGCAGTTCACAGGGGCAGTTCTAACCTGTCCTAGCGTGTCAGCATGCACTCGATGGCCGTGTAACTGGCCAAAGGGCAGTATTCTGCACAGAAACGGTGTCGGTCCTCTGCAAGCCTGGCTCCTGTGCATCAGCCTTGATGAGACGTGCCTGTGTCTCCTGGACAGGCGCGAGCATCATGCCTGCTGCTGGGCTAGTAACAGCGCCTGGTGTTTGGGCGACGCGAGTCCAGGCGGCTTTCTCCTCTCTGAATGGCCTTCCCACTGCAGTTGTGCTATCACAGCGGGGCGCACAAACTTCTGTTGGAAGTAAACCGTGCCCCTGCCACTGAAACAGTGGATTCTGTTACTCCAGAAGATTTGGCGGCTGCAGAGGCAAGGTTAGTTAGGACATTTGCTCTGGCAAGTTGGGGAAGAGTCTAGTAAGGAGAAACCAGGGAGAGCATTGCATGTCCTTTGCTGTCATCCTTTCATCCGAGGGCTGCTTTGTCATTTTGTGTTTGGATTGTCCTGGGCAGAGAGCAAGGTGATAACAGGTCAGAGCAATGTCTTGCAGTGTAGCAGGATGTATCACACAGAGTAACCTTGTGAGACCACTGCCTCCAACAGTCAGCCGGAGTTTTCAGATGCAGAGTAACAGATTCTGCAGCAGCCTGGCACAGGATGTCATTGTCCCGACCAATTCCTGATTTGGAAAGCCCTCCTAATTTGGGTGGGGCGGTGGCTGTGCGCTCAGGTGTGAGCTGGAAGGTCGGCTGTTCAAGGCTACCAGCTGCTCCATGTGAGAGTGATGTCGCTGTTTCTGTAGTGATCCGTAGCCTCGGGAATCCTGTGGAACCCCATAAAATAGGGTGGTTAAAAATCAGAATCAATTTGGTGGCAAGGAGGAGTTTCAGATTCAACCCCCACCCCCACCCCCAACGAGCTAAGTTTGCTGATTCAAAGAGTTTGTTAAATGTGCTCCTGTGGTTTACTCCTTGGTTTATTTTTTTTTCTTTTAGGTCCTATTTTCCATTACATAACTTTTCTGCCTTTTCGATTGTCCCCGAGCCCTGCATCCTTCGCTGCGTTTGGTGCGTGGAGAGGCCGAGGCACGGTGCTCGTTGCTGAGTAGCCGTGCAGCTCAGAGACGAGCCCGTCTTGCTAACGCGGCAGATGGTTTTGTGAAAAATGCCTGCCTTCGAGCTGTTCTTTACCTCTCCATGCTCCCATGTGTTCAGAAATCTCCCTCATCTCTCACTGAATCGACATAGGCCCTTCTCTTTCTGCTGTTAAAGGGAAGTTTTCCTGTCATGAGGTAATTTCTTGCTTTATGCTGAAGTGGTTTCCACTGTGGTAGTTTTGAAATTTTACGTCTGTTTGGCGACATCTCTTTTGATCCAGCACTGGCATGTGGTTTGAGGTCCGGTCTCCGTGAACGTGCTGTCTCTGACCAGTCTGTTGATGGTCTGATTCTGGATATACGTGGGATTGCATCCGGGGAGGAAGAGGAGACTTTCTCGTCCCGTGAAGAATTAGCGTCTCAGACACCCACGGGAACAGTTCCACCCTGTCCTCCAGGGTCACTCTCCGTCAGAATCGACTACTGGACGGCAGTGAGTCGGTCGCATCCTTCCTTTATAGCTCAGACGCTGCAGGATCTCGCAGGGTCGGCTGGGTCACGGCAGGCGTGTTAAATCATATTCCGCTTCATTTTGTGTTTAGTGTGCTGTCGCATTTTCAGAAACTGCTAACGCCATGTTTGCCAATTCTGATAAAAACGATGATCGCCCGGGACACCTGATCCTGCACCCGATGAGGGACAGAGCGTTTTGTATGTTTCTCTTCTGTTCCGTCAGGTGAATGAACAGTGGTGAACAGTGGTATGTGTGTTTTCTCAGGTTATCGAAGAAATCGAAGAGATGATGCAAGAATCGCCAGACCCCGAAGACGATGAGACCCCCACGCCATCCGATCACCTCTCCATGCTTTCCCAGGAGATCCAGACCCTGACCAGATCGAGCACGAGCAGTTACGAAGACAGTAAGAACCCCGGTGCTGCTCTGTGCGCTTGCTGCAGATGCTGGACATGCGCACGCTCCCCCAGAAAGCTTTCGTTCCCACAGGCTGTACCTGTGAACACGCCGGCCTTCATGCTGTCATTGCTCAAGGACTCTGTCTTACTCGTCTTTAACCTGGTCGCCTATCCAGTCCAGAGTGTGTATGGTAGCTACTCATTAGTCGGTGGAGTCCCTGGGTGGGGCCAACAGTTCACATGCTCAGCTGCTAACCGAAAGGCTACAGGTGCGAGTCCACCCAGAGGTGCCTCAGAAGTTGATTGGAACCAACTCAATGACTCAGAAACCCAACCCAACTCAACTCCCTGCCATTGAATCGATTCCAACTCACAGTGAGCCGACAGGACGAGGTAGAACTGCCCCTGTGGGTTTCCCAGACTCTTTACAGGAGTAGAAAGCACCGTCTTTCTCCTGTGGAGCAGCTGGTGGTTTCGAACTGCTGATCTTTTGGTTAGCAGCCCAGTATGTAGCTGTTCCACCACCGGCCTCTAAACCAATGGCTACTGGCTAGCCCTTTGTTGAAAATGTTGAGTGGGTGGATCTAATCTGTCATAATTCCTGTTGCGCAAAAGCCGATTTCTGCGCTGCCGTGAAGTGTTTTCAGAACTGGGGGTCTTTTGGGTGCACTTGAGAATGAGGGGCCACAGAAACCCTCTGGCTGGACCAGCCCACCTGGACCCCGAGGGTATGACTGCATGAGCATCTGGCAGCTCTGCCCTGGTCTCGTCTCTGGATCCTCTAGCTCATGTCACTGGTCTCGTCTCTGGATCCTCTAGCTCATGTCACTGGTCTCGTCTCTGGATCCTCTAGCTCATGTCACTGGTCTCGTCTCTGGATCCTCTAGCTCATGTCACTGGTTCCATCTCTGGATCCACTGACCTCATGTCACTGGTCTCATCTCTGGATCCTCTAGCTCATGTCACTGGTCTCATCTCTGGATCCACTGAGCTCATGTCACACTGGTTCCATCTCTGGATCCATTGAGCTCATGTCACTGGTCTCATCTCTGGATCCTCTAGCTCATGTCACTGGTTCCATCTCTGGATCCTCTGAGCTCTGGGGCTTGGCGGCTGCTCTTCCCCTGGGCGGTTCCAAGGCCATTTGATGAGGTGGCTTCCTTTTAACCCTGTGAGGTCAGATGGACTGAGTTCTTGGGGTGTTCTGATTTGACCATACTGATTTCGAGGTGGGTTTTCATGCCGAGTATCGCTCCGATGAGGGAGGGGTAAAGCAGCGATCCCCAAAAAGGTGTGTCAGAGTAGCATTGTGCCCCATTGTGCCTTCCACGGCGGTGGCCTTTCCGAGGTCGGTGGCTGGGCCCTTTCCCCGAGGCACCCCTGGGTGGACTTGAACGCCCAACTTCTTGGTTAGTACTGACTGTTGGTGCCACTCTGGGAGCCCTGAGGTGAGAGGAAAGTCTAAGGAGAAGCCGAAATGGAGTCTGGGGATGTTTGTCCCCTGTCGCATTCTCAAACTGGATCAGAAACTCCCACCTGGGACCTGCGATTCTGGGCATACTCTGTTGGGCTCTCCGGGTCTGGTGCCTCCCTCGGCAGAAGTGCCAGAGCCCGACTGCGTTGCCTGCAGGTTCATGTCAGGAGCTCGCTCCTAACTCGGCCCCTGCCTTTGTGTTCGTTCTCCTTGTTCTGGCACGATTCAGCCGTGACTGAAGCACTATTCATGAGTGATTGATTTAGACAGGTAAACGATTTGGTTAGACTTGTCTTCCCAGCCGTGGGAGAGGTGGTGCGGCCCACCTGCCTCTTCAAGGCCCGGCCCCAGAGGAGTCGCATCCCCAGAGCGAGCGCGGGCAGCCCGTTTAATTGCTGTAGAATATGAGTTTTGCTCCCTGGCATGAGACATCCTGGGGTGCTCCCTTGAAGCCTTTTTAAAAATCTTGTTTTGTCTTAGCGCCTGCTGTGCTTTGTTTCTGGTCACAGGAGTGAAACGGCTCCCAGTGTCTGAATTAAACGAGCTCTTGGAAGAAATCGAGGCCACCATTAAGGAGTACTCTGAGGAGCTCGTACAGCAGCTGGCCCTGCGAGACGAACTGGAGTTTGAAAAGGAGGTGAAAAACAGCTTCATTTCTGTTCTCATCGAAGTGCAAAACAAACAGAAAGAGCATAAAGAAACAGCCAAAAAGAAGAAGAAACCCAAAAACAGTAGCCCGCAGAATGGCAAGCAGGAGAGGAGTCATGTGCCCGGCACAGTAAGTGAGGCCTCGGGGGAGTGCTGCCCTCTAGAGACGGGCTTCCGGGGGCCGGGGGGCGGGAGGGATGCTGGCGAGGCCAGTGGGGGCACACAGGCCATGCGTGTGCTCAGCGCTGTGTGGGTCACCGCGGCACCGGGGCCTTCTGTCCAGGGATATCACTGTGCCCCGTTAGTTATCTCCAAAGGTGTTATCACACTGCCCGTTCATCTCCAAAGGTGTTTCCTGCAGGCTGGAATGGTGGTCAGGGTCATTCAATAGGGAGAGGCTTAGGCGGGTGGAAGGTGGAGCAGAAAACGGTGTGTCTAATAGCTGAAAAGCAGCTCTCTCGAGTGCCCACTTCTAGTACATCAGGACGGTCAACTTGATGATAATGTTTGTCAGTGGGCTTATGAATGGCTTTCTGTTGCTATTTTTTATATTTTCATTGTTACAAATTGAACATAATTAAAGGATAGTGATGGATCACAAAACAATATGTAATTATTGTGAAATATTTATTTATAATTAAAAATAAATGAAATTTTGTCTTGAAAAAAAAAAAGAATTTAAAAGTGGGCTCATTTAGAGGTTGTAGAAGTGTACTCACCGTAAGAGCACAGACGGGTTTGTGCCCGGGTTCCTTGGGACCTGTCAGTGGGGTTAGAGTGTCAGGCTGTTAGTGGGAGCGAGGTGCCTGTTTGCCTGGTACTGGACAGATTCAGACATTCCTACCTGTTGACAACAAGTTTAGAATCTTCCACATTTTATATGAAGATCCTTGTTTGGGGCTTTTTTTAAGTGGCCAGACACTAGGATAAGTATTAGCTGTTGTGTCTGAACCGGGTTTCTGTACTGACTTGATGGCTTGCATTGGGCTTTGATGGGCTCGTGTGGTGCCCCTCGGCTTTGATTGTATGTGAAGGAATGCCCGTTGTATTTGTACTTTAGAGCTGAACTTATCAAACTTGCTGAACAAGGGAGCTGGCTTTGGTTTTAGATAAGGTCATGGGTCCCCATTTTTTCTAAAAAGAAGTAACTTAAAATTCATACTATTGGGTTTAAATTTTTAAGTACTTTCAAAACTCATACTGTCAGCAGGCTGGTGACACAGAGCAGCACGGACTGACTGACTGGTACTCTATCGACTCGTGGATAAGCCGAGTTCTTCAGCACATTTTTAATGCCGTTTTTGTGGTAAAATAAGGTGCCTCGGCTGATATTCGGGTCGGCTTATCCGGGAGTGTATATGGTAAGTTCTTTCTGTCTCTGAGTACATCTTCACGAATTTTTATTTAAAGAAGACCAATGAAATAGACCTCCTTCGCCAGCTTCTGGTGGAATTCTAGGAAGAGAATGCAATGTGGGGGCTCCTGGCCACCCGGGAATGCTTAATGCAGACAAACAGCCTTGCTGTCGACCACATTCTCTTTAGTCACTGTCCGTTTGTACAGAGCTAACGGCAGTCAGGGATGGATTGGGAGGAGGTACTGGATTATTTTGTCCACTGTTGTTGCTGCTGCTGGGTGCCATCAGGCCATCCCGTCAGTTCTGACTCCCAGTGACGCCCGTGCACAGCAGAACGGAACGCTGCCTGGCCCTGTGCCGTCCTCACAACGGCTCTTCCGCCTGAGCCCAGTGTTGCAGCTGCTGTGCCAGTCCATCTCCTCCAGGGTCTTCCGTTTTCACTGCCCCTCAACTATGGGATCGTGTTGATTAAATGATTTTATGTTTCCGATTCATATTTTTAAAAAGTTACACCTTTACCTAAGGAGCCCTGGTGGTCTAGAGGTTACGTGTTGTGCTGCTAACAGCAAGATCAACAGTTTGAAACCACCAGCAGCTCAGCAGAAGATGAGGCTTTCTACTCCTGTAAAGAGTCTATCTTGGAAACCCCCAGAGGCTGTTCTCCCCTGCCCCATTGGGTCACTATGAGGCAGAATCAACTCAATGGAAGCGAGGGGTTTGTTTGCTTTTAGTTTTTTGTATAAATTGCTCTATTAGACAAGTATGATTAAATGAGATGCTTAGTTTAACATTTGGACTATAGTTGGTAACTTCTGGATATCTACAGTCAGAGTTTAGAGGCAGGATTTCCATTCCATGGTGCTAACCTTACTCAAGTGTATAACTGATGTGGGATGGTGTCTCCCCCCCTCTAACGTCACAGTTGAGAGAGGGAATCACACCAGTATCCAGCCCTGGACAGATTCCTATGAAGTGGAGGTCAGGTGTGCCTCCACCCTCCTCTCCTTTTTGCTGATTCTGACACCAACTCTCCCTCTCATGATACTCTGCTTCTTTGCTGGGTTAGATAATTTGTTGCCGTGACCACACACAACTCACAGGCAATACTCCCAGTTAAGAGGATTTGTTAGGGAAGTTAACGGGATAAAATTCAGGATTAGAAACACTGAGGATACAGCTCTTCAGCCAGGGCAGCCTCATCTGTGCCACGCCTGCTGACACATCTGTTTCCTTAGCTGCTTAGCCTCAGAGCCCGTTGGCGGCATCTGCCATGCTGGGTAAATGTTCTACAGCTCTTTTAGCTTGCGCTGAGAGGCACCGAGTTCCAGCAGTGAGCCTCTGCCTGAGGTACTTGGCTCTTGGTCTGTGGGTGGGCAAATCTGACTCTCCTCAGAAAGTGCCCAGCAAGCCTCTTGTCAGGAAGCCCTCAGCGCTTTCACTCGTGGAGTGGCAAGCTTGTCATGACGCCATCTCCTGCCGGCCTCCTAGTTCTGCTGCTGCTGCTTCTCTGCTGTCTCGGTGCGGTCTGTGTGGAGACAGCTCTGTCTTCTGGATGGAGGAGGTTTAGCCCAGAGAGACGGCGGAGGCTGTGCTCGGCTCCTGGCTCATCCCTCGTGACGGCAGTAAGATCCCCCTTTGGCACCCTGAGAATGGCTCAGTGTAAGTCCAGCAGAGTGGCAAAACGAACCAATCCTTGCATAGGGGTCCATGCACTGTATCCCCCTGCTTCCCTCCCACAGGGGGCCATGGTCCTTATTTCCGTTATTAGTGAGCTACCCAGTCCCAGAGAGGACTGCACACACCGCACATTGCCTGGCCCTGCTCAGTCGTTGGGTTCCAGTTACAAAGACGGTGGCTGAACGTATTAATTACATACTAAGTTATTAACTGCAGCAGAGCAGGGAACTGGAATGTTCCCTTAGACTTCCTTTTTCAACTCCCAATTAAAAAAGGGAACAAAAAGACCTCGCTTGGATTCATTGTGTAATTTCTCATGGTATTTATATTGAGAAATGGATTATGCGAGGACACATTCGATCTTAATTGAACTCTCATTCTCTGTTCTTAAGAGAGCTTCATTGTAACAATAGCTGTTTTCAGACTCTTTGGGCCCGGAGCTTGGTTACTGAATCCTACGCTACCGTTTGTGTCCTTTAAGGAGGCCATGGCGGCACGAGTAAGCGGGTGGTAACACCTTCTCCCTGTATCTTTCTTGCAATGTTGGTGCAGGGCCCTTCTGCTATGACTTAGCCTGAAACCTGTGATTCTAGAAATAGACACAACCAAGGCCCACCCAGTTGCGGTAGAATTGATTCTGACTCCTGGTCACCCCGCGTGTCGTGTGTAGAAGGCCCATGTGTGGTCTGTGGAGTTTCGTGGCTGCCCTGACGTCTCTGTGTGGCTTCCAATCGACAACTTTCCAGCACGCCTTCATTACTTCATTCACCATCTGTGACCCAGGGACAGAAAAGATGATAAGTGACTCACGAGAGCCCTGCCGTGAAAAGGGCGGTTAAATAAAAGAACCTGAAGAGATATTAAGACCAAGAAACCAAACCCGTTGCCTTTCAGGGAATGTCAGCTCATCGTGACCCGGTAGGACCGAGTGGTCACTGCCCCATGGGGCTTCCAAGGCTGTATAATCTTTACAGCGGGGTCAAACCGCGGGCCTTTGGGGTAGCAGCTGACTGAGTGCTCTAACCCATGAGCCACCAGGGCCTCCTCCAAAAAGATTTTAGCTCCCCGAACAGTTCACGTGGTACGCAGTTTTGCCAAGGCCCCGCCTGTGCGCTAGCTGTCATCAGTGACACCAAGTTAAAAATATGGTGATCTCGGTGACAATAGCGGTTTTCCTACAGCTGTCTTGTGCCATTTGTTTTTCTGAGAACACCAGCCACTTCGTGTTTGGGTGTTTTTCCTGCCTTTGACTTTTGTCATGTTAGTAGGCCTTGGGCATTTTTGTCCTTCATCATGGAAAAGATTGATTCATCGACCCCGAAACATTCTAATGTACTAGGACTAGCACTTTATCCGTAATTGCCAGTGCGTTCCCTTAGACTCAAAGATACTCTAATGAAATATGTAGGTGAGACTGGAGTTAAACTCTGGTGGGTATTTCATAGTGAGGGCCGGTTTGGTTTGAAACCTGCTGCATGAGAGAGAGACAATATGGTGGTCCTGAGCGATGCTCTATAGTGCATTAGAAAATGTCCCTCGAGTTTGGGGACATTAAATATTAAAGGAAATATTGACAGTCTCAGAAATATCAAATGTTACCTCGATGTGAGTTTTAATTTTCAAGATAATTGGTTATAGTTGGATAAGATGCAACTAAATTAATTCTTTCAGCAAATACTTATCAAATGCCTTCCTCATGTAATACTCAAGATAAAACAGACCTGGTCCATGCCCCCCCTTCCCCCTATAGTCTAAGGAGGGCGACAGGTTGGAGACAAGTTTCTGAACCGGGAAACGGAGGGCAGCGAATGTAATGTGAGGCAGTCATAAATACCCCCTGGAAACCCAAGGCTGGGTGCGCCGCGGCCAGGCGCTGCTGCCGAGCCGTTGATTTACTACACGAGGCGGCCGCTCTGCTGCTCCTTTTCGTGCTTGGGAAAGGGGCCCATTTCTACCCCGAGGTGGGAGTAGACGCTTTGAGAAATAGCACTCATGAGACTGAACTTTCACCCTCTAGGGCCTGGAGGAGCAAGCAGCGGGTGTAGAGACTGGGTGCTTGGAGGGCTTGGCCACTTCCCCACGAGGGTGACCTGCGTGGGTTTCTTGGGGTTAATGGCACCGTGGCAGCCCTAGGGTGCGCTGTGCATACCACCTGTGTGCTTGGAAGACCCTCTTTTTCTGCCTCCCCAGTCCACTTGGGGATTCACAAGAAAAAACATTTTCAAAAAACTTAGCCTTTTAAAATCATAGGCAAGCACGGTCTTCTCTTTTTCCCAACCTTCCCGAAGGATTCTTCCCCCAGTCTGCAGACTGGGCCACGCTCGCTCTCCCTTTTCTGGGCCTGTTCCCAAAGCTGTGGCTCTTTCTCTTTCTCACACCACATTGCCATCGGTTTGTCTCTGGTGGCCGTCTACGGAAAGCGGGTGTAATTCGATTTCCTTGGCATCCCGAGTTCTCACATTTAGCACCGGAAAGGTTTTTCTTGAACAGGGCTGTGAATGAAAGCTAAGCTTGCGGATCTCTCTACCCACCTTTGAACCTGTTCGCCAGACACCAGCGTCGTGGAGGCGGGTAGCATGCCGACGAAGAGCTTTCCAGTCAGGGCTCTCTGCACATCCTGGTCCTGCCACGGAGCATCTACTCGGCTGAGATGTGGAGGTATCCGAGGAAGTAATAGATGGAACACTCGCGCGCACCCCGAGCCACTGCTCACTGGTGTGTGTCCGGCTGCCTGCTCCATATTTCTCCTTGGACAGATGGTGGGAATACGAAATGTAGTTCGTTGAACGCAAATGACCATTTTCCTGAATTCACATCTTCCCTCCGATTTTTTCCTCCTGTGGCCAGTAGAACCACAATCTACTACCCAGTGAGACCAGGAGGATTGCTAGGCCAAAGAAAAGGTCATTTTAAAAAGGTTTTTAAATGCTCAGCTTTTCCAATTGCCCTCCAAAAAAGTAGCCCTGTGAGTGACCCTGTCTCCCCACACCAGCCCCCAGGGGTGGGTATCCATGGCCTTTCCAATATACACCAATCTCACGGGCAAATGGCGTTCTGTTCTCCTGGGCACTTGTATTATTATTTTTCCTCTTGTGAGTTGCTGTCATATTTGAGATCATTATTTGTGAGAGTGCGTTTGCTTCCGATGTAGCGCCCACCGTGTTAAGCCATTGGCATACGAGGCTCCCCTGAAACAGGGCACGCTTCCTAAGACATTCATTCCCCTTGCTTTCTCAGAGCGTCAGCTAACACCTGAGATGCGGCACATCACCCAGAACCTGTTGGTTGAGTTTATAATCTCGCATGCAGGAGATGAAAGCACGGAAGATTTGGATATGTGGCATTAGAATGTTTTTCTCTATGGGATTTTAATTTTTTAAAAAAATTTTGGGGGGATTTTAATTTTTTCTCTCCCTCCCAGTCTTTTGTCTACACGGAACAGTCTTCCAAACCGCTGAATTTCAGTGACCGGTCATTTGAGTAGAGGAACAAGTTTGAAGTCCATCAGAGTATGTTTTAATTCAGGAATTGCTTATCTTGTTAACTACAGTTATAAAGACGTGATTGCTTGCCGGCTTAAGGCTGTACATCTGTAAGCATGCTCAGATGAAAAAGGATAATCGTGCCGCTTGAGAGAGGGACACATGGTGCCTTAGCAGAATTCTCCCCACCCCTGTGGGTGACCAGGTTCTATTCCTGGCCAGCGAACCTCAACATAGTCCTCACCTGTAGGTCACTGGCGGCTGTGAGGCTGAAGAGGTTTCAGTGGAGTCGACAGACAAGGAGAGGCTAGGAAGAAAAGCCTGCCAGTTGACTTCTGAAAGCCAACCAGTGACCACCCTACAGTCCCGACAGTCTAAATTCCCTTATGCCTGCGTGGCTGGGAGTGGTGGGCCAGCTGCACAGCCACAGGCGACACCCACAACTCTTCTTTGGGAGCCTAGTAAATGTTTGAATTAAATATTACTGATTCAAGCCTCTGAATCAGAACACTGGTAGGCGTCACCTGTGAGTAATTTTGATCAGGATTCTCTGGAATGCCATCCAGCTGCATATAAATTGAGCCTTCTGAGACGTAGAAAGAAGGATCTCTTTACCAGCAAGAGCCAGGAGTGGCGTACACCCTCTGGAGCCGAAATCCCAGTGCAGTGCACTTTCTGGTTTCCGAGGTGGCTGTGCTATCAGAGGAGCAGCAGCAGGACCCGGAGCCAGAGCATGGAACAGAGCCATGGGCTTCCCAACCCACGGAGCAAGTAAAGTGGAGTGTTTTGTGCCGGGTGCTGGCTTGCAGAGTGGGGATGCCTCTGGGCACTTAGTTGGGGAGGTTGGACTTGCTGACCCACAGAAGGGGAGTTGAGTGCCAGTGGGCTGGGGCTTACTGGAGTGTGGGTGCCTCTGGGCACTTAATTTAGGGAGCTGGGTTTGCGGACCCACGGAGTTTCAGCTCTGTGCTTTGGGTTGAGGCTGATAGTAGAGTGGTATGGCTTTGGGCATTTGTTAGCAAACCTTAAAGAACTTTGTAATATGTCCTGATAAACATCTCAACCCTTGACCATTTCTCACTACCATTACAACTTATTAATTTATTAATAAACCCTTTTAACCATGAGTTTTGCCTGTGGGCTTTGTGAAGCCATTGCAATGGATGTGAGATCCTAAAGAGGTAAAATCAATTAAGAACATCAAGACAACACAATTTTGAAGTTTTCTGAGTTTAATCTTAGATCTGAGCCTAAGAGGAACCCTTGAGGTATATCTATTTGAATTTGGGGCTTTTTAAAAAGCAAGGGCCAAGGTTTTTTTTTGTGTGTGTGTTTTTAAGTTTGGAATTTTAAAATTGCACATTTGCTAAGACCATTTAGGCCAGAGGTCAACTTGGTCAACCTGCCTGCTTTCTAAATAAAGCTTTATTGGCACACAGCCATGCCCATTTGTTTGCAGATTGTTTGCGGCTGTGCTTTGTGCTACGGTGGGGGGGGAGGGGGGAGGACTGAGGCCATGCAGTGGGCACGGTACGGCTTTCACACCTGGAATCTTTACTCTCGGTTCCTTTATGGAAAAAGTGGCAACACCTGATGTAGACTAAAACTTTAGGAAAATGATTTAGGAAAACAATGTGAACTCCGTTGAAGTGTGTTTCTGTGGATAAAAATACCACTATATTGTGTCTAGAATTTACTGTTGAGGTTGTCTTGCTTGATCTAAACAGTCTGTTGCGTTTGCTCCCTTCCCGACCTAAACCAGCAGCCTGGGTCTCCCAGCAGACAGTGGCACCTCAACTAGTCCATCTCCCAGCCCCTAGCCGCAATGCTGCCTAGCAACAGGCCTTGGCCTTGTGAGTGGCAGAGTGCCAACAGCGAGGAGACAAAAGCCAGCAGACAGACCCGAGGCCTGTAGAGTTTGCTGGCAGAGGGGTGGGGTAGGGGGCCAGGCAGTGGGGAAGACAGGATGAACACGGACGCTCGTGTAGAAGTTTCAAGAAAGTGGTCAATTGCACTCTAAGGCAAAGGCCTGGAAAGCTGTGGAGGGGCACGTTTTTTTCTGTCCAGTGTAGCAAGGGCTGTCCTTGGAGAATTTCCTTGGGCTACGTTGCCCCATTTACCCCACAGCCTTGATCTTTTCTCCTTGGAGGGGTTTTAACCTCAAAGAACCTTTAAGATCATGATTGGAGCCCCTCCTGGATGCCAACAATGTTGTGTAAATCTAAGAGTAGCATTTTTTGGGTCAGAGGTTAGAGGTAGAAGTGTACAAACCAAGATGGAGGAGAGGTTGAGAAACAAGAGCTTCTTATTTTGATATATTTATTTACTAGAGATTTCTGGGATTTGTCTGCAGCAATACTTGTTTTTTGTAATTTATCATTTTATTAGGGAATCATACAACTCTTTTCATAATTCGTACATACATCATTTGTGTCCAGCACATTTGTACATATGTTGCCATCATCATTCTCAAAACACCTGCTTTCTACTTGAGCCCTTGGTATCAGCTTCTCATTTTCCCCCTCCCCCTGAACCCTCGATAATTTATAAATAATTATTATTTTATCATATCTTATACCATCTGACGTTTCCCTCACCCATTTCCCCCTGTCCGTCCTCCAGGGAGGAGGTTACATGTAGACCTTGTCATCTGTTCCCCCTTTCTCCCTCCCCCTCCCTCCACCCTCCCGATGTCACCACTCTCAACCACTGTTCCCGAGGGGCTCATCTGTCCTGGATTCCCCGTATTTCCAGTTCCTATCCGTGCCAGTGTACATCTTCTGGTCCAGCCGATTATATAAGGTAGAAATGGGATCATGATAGTGGGGGGAAGGAAACATTCAAGAACTAGAGGAAAATTGTATGTTTCATCGTTGCTACACTGCACTGTGACTGGTTTGTCACCTCCCCACAACTCTTCTGCAAGGGGATGTCCAATTTCCCCCAGATGGGCCCTGGGTCCCCACTCTGCACTCCCCCTCATTCACAATGCTATGATTTTTTTTTTGTCTTTGATGCCTGATACCTGATCCCTTCGTTGCCTTGTCATCTCACAGACTGGTGTACATTTTCCATGTGGGCTTTGTTGTTTTTAAGTTAGATGGCCCCTTGTTTATCTTCCAGCCTATGGGACGCCAGATTTTATATAGACAACTGGGCACCATCAGCTTTCTTCACTGCATTTGCCTATGCACCTACTTTGCCTTCAGCATTCTCATCAGGGTAGGCTGGTGTGCTTTTTCCTTGTGGGCTTTGTTGTTTCTTAGCTAGATGGCCGCCTGATTCTCTTCAAGCCTTTAAGACTCCTGATGCTATATCATTTGATAGTCAGGCACCATCAGCTTTGTTCGCAACTTTTGCTTATGCACCCACTTTGTCCTCAATGATCGAGTCGGGACAGGCTGGCTGGTGTGCTTCTTCCATGTGGGTTTTGTTGTCTCTCACCTAGATGGCTGCTTGTTTATCTTCAGGTCTTTAAGACTTCAGGTGCTATATCATTTGTTAGCTGGGCACTATCAGCTTTTCCACCACATTTGCTTGTGCACCCATTGTCTTCAGTGACTTCAGGTACTATATCTTTGTAGCCGGGTGCCATCAGCTTTCTTCACATTTGCTTGTGTACCCATTGTCATCAGCGATCGTGCCAGGCAGGTGAGCATCTCAGACTGCCGAACTGTGAGAACAAAGTGTTCTTGTGTTGAGGGAGTACTTGCGTGGGGGTCCACTGTCCATCTGTTTCCTTAATACTAAACCTATAAAAAAATATATATAGATCTATTCCCTCCTTGTCGTATATAAATATATTTACATCTTTATATGCCTGTATTTAAATCTCTATGACTACCTTTTGCCTCCTAGTTCTTTCCTGTTTCTTTGTACTTTCCTCTTGTCCCACTATCATGTTCTGCCTTCATTTGGGTTTTAGGGGAATACCTCTCAGTTACATTGCCCTTGATCCAGCCCTGCCAGACCTCCCACGCCCTCCTTGAGACAGATTTTGGATCACTTGTTATTCCTTTGCCCCTGGGCTTGTTAACACCCTCTTCCTATCCCTCGCCTCCCCTACCCCCATTTCTCCCCGGAACTGTCATCCTGTTCTCGCTTCTGGCTTGTTTAATCCACCTATTCCTTCCAGGTAGACATGCTATATACTATCATAAGATTGAGTACCACGAAGCACCAACAGAAAGTAAAACAATAGCTACAACAACAACAACACACACACATGCACACACACATAAACGTATGAATAGTTCAGGGTCTGTTTCTTTTCCTTCACGGGTGCTTTCCAGTCAAGTCTGATGGGGTGCCATGCCCTGGCACCGCCTCTATCCCTGGGCACTTCATTGCTTTGCTTCCCCCACTGCTCTGCTGCATGCCCCTAGAGGCTGACTCTGATGTAGTGAGCTCATGGTGGGTACAATTCCCGCTGTGTGTCTCTAGTGTTGTCCCCAATGGTGCTATGCATCAATGAGGATTGCTGTGTCCCATGGTGGGGCCGGCCCTGTGGTCATCTCTGTGCATTGCTTTTGTGAGCAGGAACATTGTCCTCAGGGCTTGGTGAGACAGGATGTGGGTCACTTTTCTTTTTCCCCTATGCCCCCTCATTGGCTCCCGTGTGCTCTGACCAGACCAGTCCCATTTCCCCTCTTCTTGAGCTGTAGCGTCAATGCTGTCCTCTGAAGTGAATTCTTGTGGGGGAGGGTGGTGTTACACACTCAGTTGGTAATGGGGCTGACCCCTCAGGCCTCTCTGTAGGTTCCCTGCTTCATGTCAGTGTGTTGCGTTCTTGTCTTGGAGTTCCGGGTTGAAGTCTTGTCTCTCTTTCCCTGTGGAAACACAATCAACATCCTCCCCTTGTGTGGGTGAGTGTCCTGTCCCCCGACTACCCATACCTTTTCCATCCGCCCTCTTAATGGGCTACCATATGTATCCTTGAGTTTAGTCTGGCCCCTGCCATATTACCTGGGCCTCAACCCAGGGATGTATGTATACAACATCGTCTTCCCACTGCCCCTTTGAATATTTTTTTTGACCTTACCTCAGCAGACTCATGTAGTACTTGTCCTTTTGTGCTTGGCTTACTTCACTTAGCATAATTTCCTCCAGTTCTTCCCATGCGGTGATGTGCTTCATGCGTTCATCACTGCTTTTTAGGGATGCATAGTACTCCATTGTATGCATGTACCAGCGTTTTTTAATCCATTCGTCTGTTTATGGGAATTTGGGCTGTTTCCAACTCCTTGCAATTGTGAACTGTGCTGCGATGAACATTGGGGCACAGATGTCTGGCCGTGGTTTGTTTTTTGTCTCTTCTGGGTATATGCCCAGCAGGGGGATTGCTGGATTATAAGGTAGCTCAATTTTCCAACTGTTTTAGATATCGCCAAATCGATTTCCATAATGGTTGTACATACCTACAGGTCCACCAGCAGTGGACAAGAGTTCCTATCTCGCCGCATCCCCACCAACACTTGTTGCTTTCTGATTTCTTGAATTGGGCTATCTTTGAGGGTGTTAGGTGGTATCTCATAGTTGTTTTAATTTGCATTTCTCTTATAGCTAGAGATCTGGAACATTTTCTTATATATTTATTAGCCATTTGGATTTCTGCCCTTGAGAAACTCCTGCTCAGGTCCTTTGCCTACATCCTGAGTGGACAATTGGTTTTTTTCTTATAGTTTAGCAGTGTATTGTAGATTTTAGTAATAAGGCCTTTGTCTGATGTGTTATTGCTAAAGATGTTTTCCCATTCTGTAGTCTCTCTTATTACTCTCTTGGTGAATTCTTTCGATGTACATAAGTGTTTTATTTTTAGTATGTCCCATTGGTCAATTTGTGCCTCCTCTGTGTTGGTGTCCTTCCTGATTTCTGATAGCCTATGTATTCCCTGTGCCAAGGCTCTCAGGTTTATCCCAATTCCCTCGTTGATGGCCCTAATAGTTTGGGGTTTTACCTCAAGGTCTGTGATCCACCTTGACTTTATTTTTGTGCATGGAGTGAGGTAAAGGGCTTGCTTCGTTTTTCTGCAGCTACGTATCCATTTTTTTCCAGCACCATGAATTGAAGAGGGCATCCGCTTCCCATTTGATATTTTTGGGCCCCTTATCAAAGATCAGTTGTCTGTATGCTGATGATTTTATTTCTGGGTTTTCAGTCCTTTTCCATGGGTCTGAATATCTGTTATACCAGTACCACACTGTTTTGACCACTGTGGCTGTGTAGTAGGTGCTAAAGTCGGGTAAAGCAAGCCCTCCGTCTTGGTCCTTCTTCTTGAGGAGTTCTCTGCTAATTCTTGGTTTCTTCCCTCTCCATATGAAGTTGGTAATCTGTTTTCCCAACTCTTTGAAGAAAGTTGCTGGAATTTGGATCGGGATAGCATTGAACTTATACAGTGCCTTGGGTAGAATTGACATCTTTACAATATTGACTCTGCCAGTCTATGAGCATGGGATCTCCTTTCATTTGTTGAGGTCACCCTTGGTTTCTTTTAATAGTGTTTTGTAGTTTTCCTCATACAGATCTTTTGTTTTTTGAGTCAGGTATATCCCTAGATATTTCAGTTTGTGTTTGGCTATTGTGAAGGGTACCCCCTTTTTGATCTCCTCTTTTGTGTTCTTGTCCGATGTGTACAGTAGTGCAATAGACGTCTGTTTGTTGATCTTGTAACCCGCTACTCTGCCATATTCCTCTATTGCTTCCAGTACTCCTCTTGTGGAACTTTTAGGGTTTTCCATATATTATTATGATCTGCGAATAACAATAGTTTCACCTCTTCCTTCCCCAGATGAATACCTTTGATGTCCTTTTTTTGCCTTATATTGTTAGCTAGGACCTCCAGTACAATGTTACATAGAAGTGGGGACAAGGGACATCCTTGTCTAGTCCTCTTTTTCAGAAGAATTATCTCGTCTTTTCTCCATTGACTACTATTGGCTGTTGGTTTTTCATATATAGCTTGTATTATATTGAGGAATTTTCCTTTCATTCCTATCTTGAGTGTCTGAAACATGAATTGGTGTTGGATGTTGTCGAATGCTTTTTCTGCATCTATTGATATTATCATGTGGTTCTTATATTTCGTTTCAATGTGACAAATAATACTAATGGTCTTTCGTATGTTGAACCATCCCTGCATCCCTGGTATGAATTCCACTTGGTCATGGTGAATTATTTGTTTTATATATTTTTGTATTCTCTTGGCTAGTATTTTAAGGATTTTTGCATCGATATTCAGTAGAGAAATTGGTCTGTAGTTCTCAATTCTTGTGGGATCCTTGCCCGGGTTAGGTATCAGGGTTGTACTAGCTTCATAGAAGGAATTTGGGAGTTTATTATCTTTTTTATGGTCTGGAAGAATTTGTGTAGGATTGGTGTCAGTTCTTCCCTGAATGCTTGATAGAATTCACCAGAGAATCCGTCTGGTCTTGGTGTCTTCTTGCTTGGTAATTCTTTGATAGCCTTGTCTATTTCTTCTATTGATATAGGTCTGTTGAGGTTCTTGATGGCTGTTGGGGATAATCTAGGGAGGGACTGTTTTTCCAAGAATTCATCCATGTCTTCCAAGTTTTTGAGTTCATTGGAGTAGAGTCCTTCATAGTTGTGTGTAATCATCCTTTTGATTTCACTGTGGTCCGTTGTAATATTCCCCCTTTCATTCCCTCATCCTTGCTATTGAGATGTGTTCCTTCCTTTGGTCAAATACGCGAGAGTTTTGTCAATTTTATTTATCCATTTGAAGAACCAACTTTTAGCAGCATTGATTCCCCCCCCCCATAGTTTTCTTATTTTCTCTCTCCTGAATCTCAGATCTAATTTTTATTATTTCTTTTCTTTTTCTGTTAGTTGGATTTTCTTGCTGACTCCCCTCTAGTTGCTGTAAATTTTGTTCCAGTGTATCAATCATAAGCCTCTCCTCCTTTATGTGTGCATGTATTGCTATGAGACTTCCTCTGATGACTGCCTTTGCTGCGTCCCATAAGTTTTGGTATGTTGCGTTTTCATTCTCGTTGGTTTCTAGAAATTTTCTAATTTCATTTCTGATCTGAGCCAGTACACTCTCCTTTTGCAATAGAGTTACTCATTCTCCAATGGTTTGCCCTTGATTTCTTTATCTTCCTTTTGTTTATTCCCAATCTTATGGCACAGTGGTCAGAGAGAGAGGTCTGTATGATATCAATGTGCTTGAATTTATGTAGATTCGATTTATGCCATAGCATGTGGTCTATTTTTGTAAATGTACCACATGGACTTGAATAGAATGAGAATTCTTTTTTTGTCTGGGTGGAGAGCTCTGTAGATATCAATGAGGTCAAGTTGTCTTCTTGTAGTGTTTAGATCTTTAGTCTCCTTGTTGAGTTTCTTTCCGAGTGATCTATCTTTCTCAACGAGCAGTGTATTGAAGTCACCTACTATAATTGTTGAGGCTGTGATTTCTTTTTTCATCCTTTGCATTGTTTGCTTGACATATTCTGCTGGACGCTTGCTTGGCAAGTAAATGTTTAGAATGCTTACTGGTTCTTTATGTCATGCTCCTTTGAGCTTTATATAGTGTCCATCTTTATCTCTTTTTATGGTTTGCACTTTGAGGTCAATTTTATCTGAGATTAGGATTGCAACCCCCACTTTTTAAAATTAAGAGTTTGCCTGATATGATTGTCTCCAGCCTTTGATTCTCAGCCTGTTTTTATCTGTAATGTTGAGATGTGTCTCCTGTAGGCAGCAGATCGAGGGTTTGTGTTTTCCAAGCAAGTGTATTAGCCTCTGTGTCTCAGGGCCGGAGTTCTAACCATTTATATTCAGGATTATTACATCTATCTGTGGACCCTGTGATGTCATTTTATCTCTCTTGTGTTGGGTGTTTTCCTACCTCCCTTTTCTGTGGGTTGTGCATGTGTGTTTGTGGTTCATTCTTGCCTTCTTTCCATCGTTGAGCCAGTTCTATCTTGGGGACTGTTTTCCCTTTGATGGTCTCTGGGTGGAGTTGTTCTGTGTGGTGGTCTCTTGTATGTGCTTGATGGGTGTTGTTCTTCTGTCCATCCTGGGTCAGTGAGGATCTTTTGCAGTGCTGGGTTCCTTTTAGCATATTCTTTGAGGTTTTCCTTCTCCAGGAAGAGTCTCACTTCTCCATCAATTTTGATAGATAATTTGGCCGGATAGAGTATTCTTGGGTTTGTGTTATTTTCCTGCAATTTTTGGAATATGCTGCTCCACTGTCTCCTCTTCTTCATAGTGTCTGCTGACAGGTCTGAGCATATTCTTATCTGCTTGCCTTTATATGTGGCTGCCCGTTTTTCCCTAGGAGCTCTCATAATTTTCTCCTTTTCCTCAAAGTTGGATAGTTTAACAACTATATGTCTTGGTGACTTCTGGGGATTTAGTCTAGCTGGCGTTCCTTCAGCTCCTGGATAGTTGCTTGGTTTTCATTCATTAAGTTAGGGAAGTTTTCCTCCAAGCATTCCATCCCTATTTTGGATGCTGGTTTCCTTGATGTGCATTCCTCCGGCAGGCTGATAATTCTGATGTTGTTCCTTCTCATAGGATCAGACATAGCTCTGAGGTTTTCTTCAGCTTCTCTGATGGACTTGTTAGACTTTTTCTCACGTTTATTAATTTCTGCTTGCAAATCCTCTAGGTCACTGGTGCAGTTCTCTGCCTCCTTCATTCTCGGGGCAAGGTTCACGAGTTTGCTATTAGTTTTTGTTATCTCGCCCTTTAACTCCTGTATTTCCCATTGGTGCAGGGCCTTTTTTAACTCTTTCATTGTATTATTTTTCTGTAATGCTTCCCTAATGTCCTGTATGGTCCCAAGCAGCATCCTGAAGATCTCTTTCTGTGGGAGGTCAACCTCTGCCTTTTCTATGACTGTTGTTAGGTCCTCTGGCATTGGATTTTGTTTCCCCTTTCTTGTTGAAACTGTGGAAGCAGCTTGCTGTTTTGGGGTAGATTTGTTGGAAATTGGTGCCATTTTCCTGGGCTCTCTCTTTTGGAGCTTGGTGTTGGTGTTTCAGCTGGTGGCCTTTAGCCAACTGTCTTGGGGCTTGTTTCTCACCTTTGTCCTGCTGGGGATTCCCTCTGCCTTGGCCCATGGTTTGTGCTGCAGTCACCTTTAGGTCCCCTTCGGGGCTGTTTGCAGCTGTGCACGCTGTGGTCTAATAGAAAGTATTGGCCCCAGTGCATGGGAGCGTATTTAGGGGATGGATTGGGAATGGGTGATCTGTTTCTGGCTAGGGGCATTTCCCTCAGGTAGGCAGGAGGGAGGGGGGCCCACAACTGGTGTGCAGATGCACCGCTTGGAGCCCAAGGGTGGGACAGAGTGAGCAGGGAGAAGGGCGAATGCAATGAGCAAGCCCCAATGGCTTGGGTTCCTATGCCGCAGCTGCAGAAAGTTCTGCCAACCTTGGGAATCTCTGCCTGCGTGTCCCCACGCATGCACAGGTGTGCGCGTGTATAGGGGCACACGGGGGTGGGGGTGGGGAGGCCCAGGGACGGGGCTGGCTGGCGAATCTGCAAGGAGTGCAGTGACGGGGCCAGCACCTCTGGGCTGAGACCTCTGAGAGTGTGGCAGGTCTGATTGGCGGTTCTCCCGGAGCACTAAGGCTGGACCGCAGCCTCTGCCTTCCGCCTGGCTGTGGCGCCGGGCAGCGCCTCCCAGGAGAAGGGGGAGTGTCTGGCTCGCTGGACCGCAAGGGGTGCCTGGGTGGGTCCCGAATCTGCAGGGGGTGGGGGTTATGCCAGCTGGAGCACACACACGGACCCCGGACACCCTGGGGCAGGGTGGGGTTACTGACTGGCGGTTTTGCGCAGAGCGCCCAGGCAGGCGCAGCCTCCGCTGTGCACCTGGCTGCCCTGTGGCACCAGTCCCGGCAGAGCAGGCACCCTGCACCAGAGACCATGGGTGCCCTCATGGAGCCCTGGCGATCAGGTGGGAGTCCACCTCTGGGTCTGAGAGATGCTCTGAGTGGTCTTGGGAATCAAACCTACTCGGCCCCCAACTCTCTCCACTCACCCATCACCTGGGCGCTCCGGGCTTGAGCTACCTATCTGGCTGCCATCTTCCTGGAGTCCCCTGCAGCAGTATTTTTTGACTCACCCATATACCACAAATCCACAGAAAGGCTGTAACATGTCGGGGGATTTCATTGTAAGATACCTTGTTTAGAACATTCAGAAGTATCAGGAAGGAATTTGTAAAATTGCCAAGATCAATGATTTAATTCAGGTTATAGTGGCTTTGAACATGGTTGATCCTGCCTCACTTAGTTTCCATGTTAATATTAAGTGAAGAAGCACAATGGTTAGATACTCACTGGCCTGCTAACTAGAAGGTCGGTGGTTCAAACACACCCAGGGATTCCCTGGGAGAAAAGACCTGGCGATCTGCTGAGGTAGATTACAGCCTTGAAGCCCAGTGGGGCAGTTCTGCTCTGTGCTGTGGACTCACTAGGAGTCAGAATTGACTCCGTGGTGCGCAAGAACAATACTAAGGTACCTAAAACTTTAGAAGGATCTTCAGAAACAACAACAAAAATCATTTGTTGTGATTCCACTTAACACCCCTAGCATTGAAAATCTTCATGTGTCACATTTTGGCTCCGAGGGTGTTTTTATTTAATTTAATTTTTTTAGAAAAAAAATTCTCTTTTTTGTTTTTACAAATCCTTGTGTCGGAGAGTGTTTTTAAAGCAAGAGTTAGTATTCAGGACATTTTCAAGCGCACTTGGCTCTCTCTAAGATTCTACATCCACAGAGTCAACCAGCCTGCTAGGGTTGGGAACAGTCCCGCCAAGGCTAAGAGGAGGGTAAAGTGTTATTTCCAGAGCATTTACATCGGGTATTGTAAGACTGGAGCTGATCCGGCATATCTAGGAGGGTGTGCATAGGTTATATTGAACAACATCACCATGTTAGTTATTTAAGGGACTTGGTGTGGTGAGAAAAATGAAATTATTTGTTCCTGTAAAGACTTAGTCACAGAAACCTGAGGGGCCAGTTCTACTCCGTCTTACAAGGTTGCTGAGTGTTGGAATCGACTTGATGGCAGTGAGTCACTTTTTTGAGCATCATAAATTTGGATCTGGAGAGTGGAGTCCTGGAACCGATTCCCTGTGGACACAGGGACAACTCTATTACTGGTGTTGCTTTAATACATGTTTTCACATTTCTGTGGGCCTGCTTTACAATGTAACTGTTTTATAATAGAATTTATGATGTTTTGATTTGAAGAGGTGGCAAAACTTACCAAATTAATTTTTATATCATAAATAGTATTTGTTGTCTTAATTTTTGTTTGAAAATTTTCTTTATACTTTTTATTCGATTGCTTTCAGTTTACATTTTTAATGTTGTATTTTGAAAAGCTGTTTCATTTACTAAAATTACTGTTCTGTGAATTAATATTTGAAAATCATTTTACAACACTGAAAATCTGATTTACAAAGACCAATAACCACTTTAATTTCACTTTCTTTGAGTTCTTGAGTCTAAATACTCATAGGGTAAAAGTGTAAATTAGAGTATGAATCAGAAATGGATGTAAAACAGTTTAAAGTTGTTTTCCTAACTCTTTTCTCTGATACTGAGTTTTGACATCGAGCTATTCAAAAGAAATCGTGTTGCGTGGAAATCCCTGCCAGTTGGTACTGGGTGAGGGTGAGGAAGGCTTGGTGGCAGGAATAGTCTGAAGTGTGGGGCCTTCTTGCCCACTTTTTAATGGGACCCTGGCAGTGTTGTGGGCTAGGTACTGGGCTTCTAAACTCAGTTGGTGGTTCAAACCCACTAGCTGCTCCGAGGGAAAAGATGGGGCTCTGCTCCTGTAAGAGTCTCCGTCTCAGAAGCCCCGTGTCGGTTCCTTTGAGTCGGAATCAACTTGATGGCGGTGGGCTTTGTTTGTTTGGCTGGTTTTGCCTCCCCTCCCGTCTTGCTTTCTGTGAGACGGTGGAATCCGCAGTATATTGAGCATACGCTGTGCAGATGTGTTTGCGACTCGGGAAGATCTAACAAATTACCACACTAGATCTGATTTTTTCTGCTTTTCAGTCTTCCTAGTGTTTTCTAGTGCTTTTCTTTGTATTAGTCAGAAGAGACATGGATTGTCATAAAGGGTATTGCTTGTTTTCTGTTTAAACTTTTCCCCCAATTCCTGTGAGGAGACACAGGTAGCGGGCCTTTTTCGTGCTGTCTCGAGCCTGTTAGGCTTGGGAGAAAGTCTAACCCTGGATTCATTATGCTTCCGTTCTGATTTTTAGTTTTGAAATACAAGAATGACAGAAAGGTGTGGTTCCTTGGGGAGCTAGTTGTGTTTCTGAAAGAAATGTTGTCAATTCAATGTGAATATGCATGTTGTACCAGACACTTTACCAAGTGTGTCCACTGGATTAGCTCATTGCATCTAACAATGACTCTGTCGTTGGGGTGAGGTTGGACTCAGCGACCATGTGTACCCCAGTTGGAAGCACCGCCTGGTCCTGTGCCATCCTCACAATTGTGTATTCGAGCTCATTGCTGCAGCACCTGATCGGTCTCATGGGAGTGTCTCCCCTCTTTCTCCCTGATCCTCATTGTACCCAGCACGATGGCCTTCTCCCCACGTCTCACGTATGTGAGACAGTCCCCTTCCTCATCCTGGCTTTGAAAGAGCATTCTGGCCGTGCCTCATCCAAGTCGGGACTGACTGTCCTGCTGGCCATCACGGTGCTTTCACCCTTGATTCAAACGCACCCGTGCTAATGCGGTCCCTCTGCAGGATGAGGACACTAGAAAGGCGGGAGAAAAGCTGCATGAGGCCTGCGCTCCCAGACAGCAGCCCAGACGGGCTGTTTGCAAAGCGCCCCAGGCCCTGACCTTTCCCCGCCTGAGGAAATTGTTGGGCCACGTGGTGTATTGTCTCTGGGACCTTGGCTCGTTTCCTTGTCCTCTTCCAGATGTTACACAGTTTTCATCTTTTGTATCTATAAACAACTTTGTTGCTCCTGGAATGGTCTGTGAAAAACTTCCAGAGAATGGGATTTGGAGACTTAGAGACCTCCTCCCTCTGGGGAAGGTGGTCCGGGTGATGGTGCGTGTTTTCCATGTCTGCGGGGCTCTGCACAGCCTGCACGGCTGCGCCTCGCTCCCGGTCCTGGCCACACTGGCTCGGGCATTTTGTCAGTAACCTGCATACTGCTCTGCTTAATCACTTTCCGGCAGCTAGACGGGTTCCTATCAAAAATTCCATTCTGGGAAGGCCATTTTTATAGAACTGGTCACTCACTTCCTAAGAAGCAGAGGGGGCAGCATGTTGTGGGTAGATGTCCCGGAGTCGGCTCTGACTCACAGCCACCCTTGTCCATCCATGCCTGCTCCTGTGCCATCTTCACAGTTGTGCCACGTCTTAGACTTCCCTGCTGAAACAGTGGGCTCGACCGTTCTCCAGAGCCCACTTCCCCGCTTCCTCCCGGTCTGCCTGCCATTTCTGCGGCCACTGTGTGTCCATCCAGCTCCGTGAGGGCCTTCCTGCTTTACTTCGACCCTCCACTTGACCAAACACGATGGCCTTCTCCAGGGACTGGTCCCTCCTGGCAGGCAGCACGTCAAACGAGGTGAGACGAAGTCTTGCCACCTTTGCTTCTAAGGAGCAGTCGGGCTCCCTTCTCCCAAGACAGACCTGTCTGTCTCCCGGCGGCCTCCGGCCCCTCCAGTTGCTTGATTTTCCTCGCTCCTTGTCCAGCTCTTACATGCAGATGAGGGTCGATGACAAAATGATTGTTACCAGTCCTTCACTTGGATCAGGCACATTTGAATCACCTCTGTAAATACGGTCCTGGTCGTTGAAAAGATCCCCCGGAAGCGAGTGGGCCTTCGGGCGGCCCAAAGTCGCAGTTGTTACTGAAAAGGTCAGCAGTAGTTAGCTAATGAATGTCCTTCATTTTGTTGATGCCCGAAACACGAGAGTTTGGCCAGTGTTTCTGGAGTTTTCACCTTGAAAATGTCAACCAAGAATTACTTCTCCCCTCCCCCTCGTGCTCCCTTATGAGACGTCAGCATAGAGACCCTTCCCCAGTAACGTCGCAGCCTCGCAGCGGCTCTCCTGGTTGTATATGTGGCATTTCTAAAGGAGAGGGTTTTCTGAAAAAGGGAAATTTGATCAGTCTCTTTGGTTGCCAGTCTCTTTGGTTGCGTCTTTTTAAAACAGAGCATGCTGCTGTTGTTGTTGCTGTTGTTGTTGTTGTTTCTGCTTTCCAAGGCAGTTGTGAAGCGGCTGGCCGGCCGGCCGGCATGGTCCCCAGAGCCCACGGCGGTTCCTTCTCTTCCCTGCCTCATTGCCTTGGTCTTCGGTTCCCCGCGCTCTCTCTCACCCAGTGATCGCTGTCTGCTTGCTACTCTTTGGCTATGCTGGGCTCTGTATGTTTCTTATGTCGCTCCATTGTTTTTCCGACCACACCAAAAAGAGGATTTTTTTTTTTAGGAATCTCGTGTGGAATTTCCTAAGTTTGACTTGCCAGTGGACTTTTCTAGAACCCCTTGGCAAATAACACTGTAGTCTGTCATGTTGCATCTGCTCCCCTTCACATTATTTTTGCTTTTTGGGGTTGGTTTTTCCTGTCTTGCAAGAACAGACTAAGATAGAGTGAAAAGATGCCAGGCTCTGACGGCTCGGCTCGGCTCGGGTCCTGGTCCTGGGAGCGGCCCAGGTTCGGGCTGGCAGATGCTTCTGTGTTCAAGGCACGGCACAGGTCGCTGGGGATGGCGCAACCACACATTCTCCTCCAAATGAGCTCCCACTGCTTAGAGCATTCTTATAAGACAATGAAGCAATTAGATGAGGCAGCTCCCCGTGTCTGTCATTCTTCTATTGTGTGGCCTCAGGAACCCTTTCTAGGTGTGTGGTGCTTGTGGGATTTAGGTTTGGCTTCTCAAAAAATAATGTGCCTTCTCGGTTGAGTGAGGGCCTAGTCGTAGATTGATAGAATTTCCAACTGCGAAGACCAGTAAAAACTCATCCCAAACCCACTGCTATCCAGTTACTCCTGGCTCATAGTGACCAGAAGGGGGGTTTTCCCAGTGGAGCAGCTGAGGCATCGTAACCCTGGAGTGAGCAGCCCAGTGCCTAACCCACCACTGAACACAGCGGGATGCACCTATGTCACAGGTACAGGCCTGTCAGGTGACATGACTTCTCCATGGTTTCTCTGCATCACATTGTGAGTGGCAACGCTGGGAGAGAACCGGGGTTTCTGAATTCAAGAGCAGCATTTTCCTATCCAAGCCCTAGACGAACATTTTCCCATCTCAATGGGCTGCGTAAGCTCTTTCGGTTCCAAATGTGAGTCCTAGTTTTGTGCCCACATCTGGATCAACGGGCAGTTTCCTGCCAGCGTCATCAGGATGGGTGGCAGTTGCTGTGTAGAACTTTGCAAGTTCAGTCCATGACAGTGAACCAAATGTCTCCCATCGACCGAGAGCTGTTTGGCGCCTCGTGGATGTTCAGAAGAGCTAGTGGCCCTTATTTCTATCCAAACAGGATTTGGGAACTAAGTTGACGAAAATTTCTCTCTTTTTCCCCTCTGCTGTTTGTCTTTTGAGCTCACATCTTTAGTTTTTACTGCAATTGCATAAATAATGAACACGGATGATGTGCCAGGCCAAGGTGGTGAAGATGCAGTCGGATCCGTGTCTCCAGCGGCACGCTGCTCATGGGCAGCCGGCCCGCCTGAGAAGCAGTCCAGTTTACTTCAGTGTGATGACCCTCTAGCTCCATTCTGTCCCCCCAGCCCCGGGGGGTGGCATTTGACAGTATCTGGGGAGAGTTTCTTTGTCACAACTAAGGTTAGTAGAGCCAGGCATCCTAGTGGGCAGAAGCCAGATTGCTGCGAACCATTCCACAACCGGACAACCCACAGAGAGCTATACCTAGCTGGAAGTGGCACGGCGCCAAGGTTGAGGCGGTGTGACAACCACTTTAAGGCTGCAGCCTGGTTTTGAGGTTTTCTGTGCCTGGCCGGCTCGATGTTAGAGATGTGTGCCTGGGACTGCTGCTGCTGCTCGGTTTCGAGGTCTGAGAAGGCAGAGCGGAATCCGTAGGGCAAGGTGAAGGCAGGACTGGGCCTGCGGCTGGGGAGTGGTATGTGCAGACACCTGGAAGGCACACTTAGTGGAATCAGGGGAACTGAGCCAGCTATTCCTGACGCCTACAGCTAGAAAAGAGGCCTGGAAGTAGTTTAGGAAGGGGCTGTGGAAGCTGGATAATTGGGGGGGAGCGGGTTTGTACAGCAGAGGAGAGGCCTTGTACTAAGGTGTAGGAAACAAAAAAAGGGGTCTTAAGTAGGCAGTTACTTACTGAGTCCACTCGAGTATAAGCCGACCCGAATATCAGCCGAGGCACCTAATTTTACCACAAAAACGGCATTAAAAATGTGCTGAAGAACTCGGCTTATCCACGAGTCTATACAGTCTGTAGCGATTCCTTTGGGAGGCTCCCTTCCTGGTTTCTGGGAGAAATTGGTAGGGGGAGGCAGCTAGAGAAAAGAGCTGATTAGGAGGCCATTGTGGTCAGCACAGAAAGAACACAAGCCAGCAGGTGACAGTAGGGAATGTCCACTCACTCCTCTTAGGACAAGGTGGTTGCCCCCAAAATCCGCATTCGGGGAGAGGGAGGACACCATGTCACAAAGTGGAGGTGACTGCGTACTGCATAACTGCTGGAGCACTGAGAATCATGGCCCGCTCCAGTGGACTTCTATCACATCTTCCTTGGCATTTACTGCTGCCTGAGGTATGCCACGAATGTGCAGCGCAGTTGGACAGTGGAGTTGTAAATGTGAACTGTTGGCTAATGAGATGGCTCATAAATGAGGAGTAGGTGGTGGGAGGAAGGCACTAGGCCCTTGAGTTCTGATTTGGGTAAGCATAGATGAGACATGCACCCCTTCTTCAAAGGGAGATCTATGGCAGCCATGTCCACAGTGATGGTGTCGTGGTTACGAGTTGGGCTGCTAACCCCAAGGTCCACAGTTCGAAATCATCAGCTCCTCTGAGGGTGAAAGACAGGGTTTCCCACTCCCTTAACGAGGAACAACTTCAGAAACCACAGGGGCAGTGCTACGCTGCCCCACTAGGAGTGGGAATCGAGTGTGTTTGGTTTTCCGGGTCCACAGTAGTAGCTCCAATCCCAGTATCTCTGAGCAGTTTGCCTGTAGAATCTGTGCTGGGTGCTCAACTGGCCATTCCAACACATCCACTATGCAGCAGAGTTGCTGCCGTGCTGAAACAGTTTTTATTGAGGAAGGGGACTGGGGAAGCACTCAGCAGCTACTGCTTTCTGTCCCCTGCTTTCTGTCCCCAGTTTGGCTGGGCTCTGTGCTCCATTGTTCATTGGTGGGGGGTGGCATCTGGGAGGGGTGCATGATTCACGTCTCAGCTCAGGTGTCCCCTTCTCAGAGAGCATTTCTTGACCTCCTGAATAAAGTACCCTCCCTGTCTTTAGTTCTCCCCCTGGTGTGATTGCCAGGGCCCCCCATCGTCTGCAGTTCCATACTTCATGGAGCTGTTGTAGTGTTCTGCACCCTCCACCCCACCCGACGCCCCAGTGGCATGCGAGGTCATAAGGATGGGGGCCCTGGGTTGGTGTGTGCAGTTTGATTTCCTCAACCTAGAAGGTTGTCAGCTGAACGCATTTGAAAGAATGACGAAGTGAGAGGTACACAATGAAGGAGAAGCTGGGGAGGAGAACACGTGTGCTTTGGGATGGGATGAATTTTAAGGGGATCTGGGTAGACCTGTGAGGAGCCCAGGGGGGCACGGGCCTTACAAGCTGGGCTGTTAAGCGCAAGACCTGCAGTCGGACCCCCTAGCCACTCATTGGGAGAAAGGCGCTTTCTACCCTCCTAAAGAAATGCACAAGGACGATTCTGCACTGTGCTGTAGGGTCACTCTGAGGCGGAATGGACCCAAGGTCATTAAAGGGGTGTAACAGACTTGAGGCCAAGGTTCCTGGGTGGTGCCAATGGTTTGCGCCCCACTGCTGCTCTGAAGGTTGACAGTTGGAACCCCGCTTCCCCACCGCCCATGGCATCACAGAAGAAAGGCCTGGCAGTCTGCTTTCTTAAAGATTACATCCAAGAACACCAGGGCGCAGTTCCATGCACTATGTGGGGCCACGGGCATCTGAATCCACTCGATGACCACGGGTTCGTTTTCTGCTGACTTGGGAGGCAGAAGTTGGGGCTTCCGGAGTGGTAATGTCTGGGGAACGTCTCTGGAAGGAGGGCTGGCTGGTATCTGAGAGAACCGTGAAAACAGGCCGAGGTAATTAGCCACAAATCCCAGCTGTTGTCTGGGCCACCTGTATGAACTAGTGAGCGCAGGCAGGTCCTGACAGACCCGGTGCTTCCCAGGGGCTGGAGGAAGGAGGAGAGGCCGGTAGCTTCAGTGCTGCCCCAGCGGCTGACGCACCCACCCCGGGCAGCCAGCAACGATGGGCTTCTGCATGTACCTTCACCTTCACCTTCACCTTCACCTTCACCGGCACCGCCTTGGCTTCTCCTGAGTACATCGTCCTTGATTTCCTTGGAGCCGAGCGTTCTGGTGGTGTGAAAACTCTTTCACAATTTACCAAAGGAGCCTTGGTGGTACAAAGGGTTAAGTAGTGTGAGAACATTAAAGTGAAAAAGACAAATAAGGCTGACTGAGTATTACAAAGAATTTTGAGGCTGACTCCTTCAGAGGCCTCACGCCGAGAAGCCCGGACTCAAGGGCTTTTTAAGGGCAGGGACTCCGGCCGTGGTGTCTTTCATTGGCCCAGGGGGCCTGGTGAGATATTCTGCGTCCACTCCTGAAATGCGTTGCGGGTTGAACTTCTCCCAGTAAAATTCCAGGGGAAGGAGCCAGTGGGTGAGTCAGGCAGGAACTTCCCTCCCAGGGCACCTTCCCCTAATTAGTCATCTCCCCTGTGCACTGCAGCCAGCGAGGTGCCACACACACACACCACATACCACACACACACCACACACACCACACACACCACACACACCACACACACCACACACACACCACACACACACCACACACACCCCACACACACCCCACACACACCCCACACACACACCACACCCACACACACCACACCCCCCACACACACCACACACACACCCCACACACACCCCTCACACACACACCCCACACACACACCCACACCCCTCACACACACCCCACACACACCCACACCCCCCCCACACACACACCCCACACACCCACACCCCCCCACACACACCCCCCACACCCACACCCCCCCACACACCCCACACCCACCCCCACACCCCACACCCACACCCCACACCCACACCCCACACACCCCCACACCCACACCCCACACACCCCACACCCACACCCCACACACACATCCCACACCCACACCCCACACCCCACACACACACCCACACACACCCCACACCCACACACACTCCACACACACACCCCACACTCCACACACACACCCCACACTCCACACACACACCCCCCACACACACCCCACACCCCACACACACCCACCCCACACACACCCCACACCCCCACACCCACACCCACACCCCCCACACACACCCACACCCCCCCACACCCACACCCACACCCCCACACACTCCCCCCCACCCCCCCACACACTCCCCCCTGCGTCTGAAAGTTACAGATCAAGAGGCCTAGTTCAGGAAAACATTTTTCTGCTTCGGTGTGCTGGGCTCTTGAGAAGTGTGGAAGGCTGGTGGGAGGAAGAGACTAGGATTGTTTCTGGAGCGCGGTTGGTCGGGTCTGTGGACGCTCCCTGGCTGCCCCTGCCCCCAGGAAGCCGTGTGGGCTGGAGAGCCGATGGGCGTGTGATCATGCATTCACCAAATGCAATGTAAATTTCCCCCCAACAGCTGGCAACAATATGCCAATTTCGACAGAAACATACACAGAAACATTCACCAAATGCAATGTAAATTTCCCCCCAACAGCTGGCAACAATATGCCAATTTCGACAGAAACATATACACTCTGTTAATGTCTCATTTTCAGACTTTTGATCAAATGTAGGCACACAGCCCCAAGAGGTTACCTTACAAATAAATCCTGGGGTCAATTTCATCAAAACCAACGCCTGTACGACCTAAGAGTGCTGACACTGGCATGTATTTACCAGCCAGGTGCGGGGGGGCGGGGGGCGGGAGAGGGGGAGGGCAGATGTATTCTGAGTACGCTAGCATAAAAGCCACGGCTGCTGGGTTGGACTCACAGAAAGACGTGAAAGCTCATACTGTTGGCTTCAGCAAACAACACTCACAGCCTGGTTTTGTCTGCTTTCTCTGAACGAGTAGCCGCATTTCCTAACTGCTTGCCTCTCGGGCACATGACTCCTTGTGGTGTGTTCTGACTAATAGTCTCTGAACTTCTTTCTCTGTCCTTCTCCTCCGGCCGTATGTTGCTGTCTGTAGCGCTTCAGCATGGAAGGCATCTCAAATGTCATTCAGAATGGCCTCCGCCACACCTTTGGGAATGCAGGTGGAGACAAACAGGTGCCCGGTTATCCTTATTTCCCTCATTCTCTGCTTGTTGACTCTCTGGGCCAGCAAGGAGCCCGAGAGCTGCCCGTTTTGCTAATGTACTAAGACCATCACTGCACAGAAATGAGAGCTCACGATGTTTGATGGTCTTGATAATGAATGGAATGTCCCATTGCGGGGAGGGGGGAGCCTTTTCACCCCCCCTATGGACCACAGAGGAAAGGCCTTCTTAATACACGTTGCAGCGTTCCATTTCTCACGCTGCCCCACAGCCATCAACACGCTGACCTAATAAATCACATGTGCAGAAAATCTGACTGCGACAGTCACTAAATGAGGTTATCCTACGACAGTCACTGACTGCGACAGTCACTAAATGAAGTTATCCTACTCTAATTCTAAAGGCCTGAGGAACACGACCGCAGGTTGCGGGGGAGGAAAGCCAGATGTTATCTTTCAGACGGAAGTTCGGATAGCGCTAGGACCACATGTTGAGCATGGATGCACATCTAGAAAATGTCGAAGTGGCGGACAGAAATGTCTCGCTTCCTCTTACTAAATGAAATGCACGTGTTTTAAATTACACGACAGGTAGCCAACTTAAAGCCATTGTTGAGAGGCAGTTGGGAATGTATAGAGAATATTTCACTTCGCTTTTTAGTGGCCTCCTGGCCTGAACGTTTCCGGACCCTCGTGAAGCATGGCCACACATTTCCCTTAGAAAGCGGGCTGAGCATTAGCTTTCACCGCTTGCAGTTTCGGGTCCAACGGAAGACGGAGTGAGCTGGGGCTTCAGCGGAAATCGAGGCGGTGCTCGAATGTTCTTTTCGGCACTGAGTCTGGAGTCCGGACTCAGTCGAGCTCTTACTGTAGAGGGAGAGAGGATCAGTAGGAAAGACAGGGGTGAAGCGGGCGGACATTCCCAGCCCAGATGGGTCCCACGAACAGCAGCCCGAGCTTCCCTTTGCTCTCCCGGGCTCTCACCCCCACACGATGGCAAAACCCCTGCCAGCGGGTCCTGCACCGGGGAGTCGGGTAGGGAGGCCCGCAAGCAGGGGCTGAGAGCACACGGGCCAGACCAAGGCTTCCTGATGCTTCTCAGGTGCCTGGCACACCGGCCCCGATCACTTTGCTGTTCTTGGTCAAGAAGCCCATCTGTTACGTAATGAGGGCTTCTTTGAAGTCTGCACTGGAAAGATTCCCAGAAGAGAACGGTTGGACTGCTTTTCAGGATCTGCCCTCCAGTTGTCCTTAAGCCACCGTCTTGATTGTGGGGTTTGTCCCCTCACCGAGGAGTAGGGTAGAGCTGCTCGGCAGGGCGTGCTAAGGGCTGAGTAAAGACTGTCCGGATGGCAGCTAAAAACCCGCAGATCTCCAGATGCGCCCCTGCAACTGGCTCCACCCAGTGCGCATCTTTTTTCGGTGGTAGGAATAGGCGAATCTGGACACGAATGTTTGGCGTAGAGGCTTATGAGCTGCAGTTGCCAGAGAGCTAGAACTCCGAGGAAGTATTGTTGGCCTCCATTTGACACGCAGCTCGTCACGACCAGGCCCCTGCAGGCCATTCCTTCCTGGCCCGTCCCTCCTTTCCTTTAAGACCTGCAAGCGTTTATAACGACCCCCATGGGAATCTAAAACAGTAGCCATCATCATGCTCCTCTAAAACGTATGAAAGACTAGGTGCGTCAGCTCTTGGGGGAAGCTGCTGGGTGTTTGAGAGCGGCAGGTTATTCATGGGAGCAGTTTGCTCAAGCAGCGTGATAAGGGACTGCAGGAGAGCTCAGCTGTTGGGAATGATCGTGCTGGCAGAGCTGTTACAAGGATGTTTTTAGGTTTAATAGCGTTTTTTTAATGTGCTGAAAAGAGGCAGGTAGCCTGCTAGACTACGGCTTCATTTAAAAAATGAACAAATTGAGCAAGTCATTCTCAGACCTAGCCTTGTGAAATTCTCAACAATGAAACATGAAAGAGTAGGGGGGGATTAGGTTGTTTACGTGGGCTTGTTTACACAGGTAGAAGTGATTCAAAGGGAGGAACATAGCTCTCAGGGAATTCCTACCTGTATTCTTCTCCCCCCTCCCCCTAGTCTCATGCCCACAGTAGCTCCTCTTTCAGGTTCTAGTATTGACCTTCTAATAACTGTCTCAAAGTTTTCACAGCTAGAGCCATTCAGATGTCAGTGACACTGCATTTGTTCTTCCCTTGGCAGTACCTGACCACAGTCATCCCTTATGAGAAGAAGAGCGGGCCGCCGTCCGTTGAGGATCTTCAGATTCTAACAAAAAGTGAGCACAGACCCCAACGGGCGCCTTCCTCACGCGCGGATCCCGAATCACCCAGTCTCAGTGGCCTGACTGCGTCGGGGTTATTGTTTGTCTTGTTTTCTCAGGGTGGGACACTACGTGATGTGTCTCTGTGTAGTATGGAACCGTGAGTGGCTGGGCCACTGAGCACTGCATTCATGTGGCAATGACTGTATTCTCCTCTGGTTCCCTGATTGGAATATGTACGGCATATGGACTAAAATTTGGGGGCGAGCGGGGGTATGCTAACGTGGTTCTCTGTCATTTGTACTAATGCACAGATTTATCCGCTTAATGCTAAGGCAGTTTGTGGATATTATATGCAGATGATGGTTAGTAGATGAATAGGAACGGGCTCGGGAAGAATGGCTGAAATGGGTCGGATTGTGTTCCCCTGGAATGTTCCAAGTTTTCAGTCCTAGTGGCTATACTTGTGGATGAAATCTTGGTGAGGAATAGGGCATTTCCTGATGCTCACGGGGCGTGTTAGTGCAGGATGCATTTTAAGCGAGTCAGTTTTGAAATATGGAAAGAGCAGATTAGGTACAGAGGTAAGCAAGGATTAATTGGGGCAGAGAGAGGCCACACCACAAGCACCTCACTGAGAAACGAAGGCACAGAAACTGGAGCGACTAGGATTTTCCCCAGAGCAGAAGGGAACATGGGGAGCACGTGGGTATGCCTTCCCCTGGAGCTAGCGCCCTGGATTCAGACTAATAAGCCTCCTAAGCTATGATGTATCTCTGTCACAGAAGCAATAACAAACTGTCAAACTAAAACACTCTCATTGTTTATGATTGTAGAACCCGAGGTAGCAGTTCTAAGTAGAACCTAAGTTGAGAGTAATGTTTGATAAGCATTCATTCAGTAAATACTTACTGGGATACTCTGTGCCAGGCCCGTTCAGGGCATGGATCATACTTCACTGAGCAAAGCAGATGATGATACATTTTAAAGATATAGTTGTCCCCGAGCTGGCAACTTTAAATAATTTGTTAGGTTTAAGTGTGCATTATGGTAACCATTTCATATGCGAATGTCACAAATGAGCCCTGAGCTCTGTCTCCATTACTGGGACACCGTTGGCAGTCCCCTATCGAGCACAGTGAAAAATGAGGACAAACACAATTGCTCTGCTCACACTGCGCGGTCACCGAGGCGAGAGCTGGACAGTGAATAAGGCACCCCCCCCCCCATGCATTTGCATGGTGGTGTCAGCGGAGACCATTGAAAGCATAATGGAAAGTTGAATCATTAATGGAGCGAAAGCCCTGTTTCTAATTAGGATTACTTCCACAAGTCTGACACTTATTTTGAGGGGAAAGAGTTCAACCCAAAGCGCTGATTGAATAGGTTCTTTATAATTTCAATTTAGGAACCCTGGTGGTGCCAGAGTTGGCAGTTTGAAACCACCAGCTGCTCCACCGGAGAAAGACTGGGTTTTCCACTCCTACGGACAGTATCGGAATCCCACAGGGGGTTGCCGTGAGTCCACGCCGACTTGATGGCCCTGGATTTGGGGGAGAGTTCATTTTATCATTTCAAATATTTGTGAGAACTGCTAATGAAGAGGGAGCCTGCTGGGCTTTTATATGGAATTAGGGAGAAATCTACTACATGATTGGAAGCAGAAGTACCGAGTCCTCCAGCAAGGGCCTGCAATCTCGCTGCAAGGCCAGGGATGGACGCTGAGGCCGCAGCCTCAGGTGAGGAGACGAGCCGTGGTCGAGCAAGGCGTCCTGCTTCACGGCCCCAGGAAACACAGGCTGATTCTGAGTGCCGTCTTCGGATGGACACAGTTTGGAATCTCTGATTGTCTTTGGGTGAATGGGTGTACAAGAGGCCTTCAGAAAGTTCATGGGGAAATAGGCTTGAAAGAGAAGGGAATTTTTCACAAACTTTCAGAAGTCCCCTCAGATGGATAGTATGCAAATGAACCACCTCTTTCACCGGGCTCACAGCTTAAACTTTTGAGACAATAGAGGGAAGGCAGTACGTGGCTGGAAAGTGAAAACGGGTTACGTCCTGAAAACTCTGGGGGAGTCCAACTTCTGCCACTGCCACCCAGGGACGTGAGCATAAGGAGAGGCCCCACGGAGCCCCCGCTGTGTTGACGGGTGCGGGGCCGTGAGTTATCCAGCCAAGCCTCTACCTCCCACCAAAAGACCTTTCCCCGGCTGCTTCTGGTAAGCAGATGGGGGGGAAGATATGATAGAATTCACCCGTGAGCAATTATGAACAGGCTCCTGAGTGCTATCCGGTTGCATATCAAACGGACCCTCTGAGAGCAGGAGTACCTGCCCTGAACCAGAGGTGTCTGCTCAGCGACCCTCCTGGGTCCAGATGACAGCTACAGCCTCAGGGCAGCAGCAGCAGACCCGGGAGCCAGAGCATGGAATGGCATGGCAGGCTTCTTGGCCCATGGAGCAAGTGGCGTAGAGCGCTTTCCTGCAGGAGGCTGGGTTGTGGAGTGGGGTGTCTCTGGGCACTTAATTGGGGAAGTTGGACTTGCTGACCCACAGAAGTGGAGCTGAGTGCCTGCAGGCGGAGGCTTCCTGGAGTGGGCGCCTCCGGGCACGCCATTCCGGGAGCTGACCCATGGAATGCTTTGGGTGGAGGCTGACAACAGAGGGGTGTGCCCCTTTGGGCATTTATTAATAGACTGACATCTTGGTAATATGTCTTGGCGAAAAACAACTTCCCTGAACATTTCTTATCGACATTACAATTTGTTAATGTTCTCAATCCACTCTTCAATCAGGAATTGTGTGTGTTTGGGTGGCCACTAGGTGGTAGAACCCAGAGAGAACAAGTAGGGAGGGAAATCCGAGAACATTAGCGAAGTCAGCAGCATGGAGATGGCACCATCCTCGGGACTGCTGCTGGAGGGAGCCTCCACGTGCTATTGTTAGTCATTGAGTGACTAACTGTAAGGTTATCAGTTCAAACCCTCCAGCCTCCCCAATGGAGAAAGAGGAGGCTGTCTGCTCCTGTGACGATTTACCGTCTCAAACCTATCTAGGGTCACTCTGGGTCTGAATCAACAAGATGGCTGTGAGATTTCAGGTACTAATGATGTCAATAATTATAGCTAATCTTTAACCTAGGATATTCTCGGAACCAAGGCAGTACTACCGATGCTCATGTAAATTAGTAACTTACTCTTAACGGCAAGGCGTTGAGGCAAGTCTAATTTTTATTGCCATTCCTCAGATTAGGCTCTTGGTATACAAGGCGGTTCAGTCACTTGCTCAAAGCCACATGACTCAGGAGGGTCACGGCCAGGGTGTAAAGAGAAGCGCTGACGTGGCAGGTCGGCTGTCTGTCTATGCCGCTGTCGGCTGTTCTTCCACAGTACCCTGGAGGAAGAAGTGCAGTGTGCTTTGGGGCCTCCTAGGCTGACGGATGTGTTGAAGCAGCTCTGACTCATAGCAGCCCCCTCTGTAAGCAGATCTAAACGCTGTCTGCTCCCGAAACTTCCTGCCAGTTGTTGGTGCAGCCACTGTGTCCCTCGCTATCTCATGGAGGACCCACCTCCTTTCTCTGTCCCTCTGCTGCATCAAGCATGAGAGCCTTCCTTCTCCAGGGACAAATCTCTCTGGTGATCTGTCCAACCTGTGTGAGATCAAGTCTGGCCGTCCCTTTTAAAGAGCATCCTGGCTGTCCTTCCTCCTAGACAGATTAGCTTCATCACTTGGCAGCCCATAGCATCGTTAATGTTGTTCACCAAGACCTTGACGCACATGCATCCTCCCTCTTTCTGTTTTCCCTGTCTGTTGCCCAGCTTTCCTAGGCGCTTGAGGCGATTGAAAAGACCATGGCTGGGTCAGGGTCAGGGGAGCTTAGTCCCTCAGAGCGACATCTTTGCTTTGTAGCACTTTAAAAGAAGTGATTGGCCCCCTGGTCTGTATTTTATTTTGTAACCACTGGAACCATGAGTGGAGCCCTGGTGGCGTAGTGGTTAGGTGTTGGGCTGCCAGCTGCAAGAGCGGCAGTTCAAAACCACTGTCTGCTCCTCGGGAGGAGGACTGAGCCTTTTATACCATCAAGAGTTACAGCCTTGGAAACAGGCAGGGCCGGTCTGCACTGCCCTGTCCTGTGAGCCCACATGGACTCGACGGCAGTGCGAACGATTGGAGTGTTTCCAGTGTGTTTTTACAGAGAAGATGACATTTGTCAGACATTCCTTTCAGGATGAGCCTAACTCACCCAGGCCCCCCCAGAGCAGTGTCACAGCCACGCGCCCTCACGGGACTCTCTGACACATGGTATTGCCCATGGGGAAGCCCTCCATCCGGTCTTTTAGGCTGCCATCTCGCTGGGAGCACATGGCCAGGCCCTTTCTGCCTTAGAACCGCTGGGTGAGCTTGAACCGCGAGCCTTGCTGTTTTTAAGCCAGTGCTTCGGCAGCATGAAAGGAGCAACTGGCCTGGCAGGTGGGTGCTGCCTCATGGGATTCTGTTTTTTAAAGTTATTTTAATTTTGATCTTTAAGACTTTTTAGTTTCCTGACCAGGCTGAGAGCGATGCTCTTTGAAGAGGGTCTCAAACTGCCCGCGGAGCAGGTGCTGTGGACTTTGAAGTCAGGGCAGGACCTCCATGTTCCCGTCCCGTCCTCTCCTCGGGGCCTTTTCAGCCACCTTAAAGCTGGTCCTTGAACAAGACAGAGTCCAGGGCGCTCACTCCCTCGGCCCGTGGAAAACCAAGTGCCTCACTTTGACTCTCGGAAGCCTCACTAGGAATCGCTAACGATTGACTGGGCCCTTCGTGATACCCTGTCGCCGACCACCACAGGCTCTATCTGTGGCTGGTAGACGGCACCCACGGAAGAGCGCATTCTCGCCGCAGGAGCCAAAGGGACCCCACCCACGTGGGAGGTCACAGGCCTGGCCTCGCTGCAGCCAGGGCTTCATTTCTGCTTTCCGTCCCTTTTGAAACGGCAGGCCGCCTCAGTCCAGAGTCCAGAGGTGACGCATTCCTTCCAGTGGTTCTTGGGGTTTTTCTCTGCGGCACCCCCAGTGGCCTCGGGGCGGGGCCGCCGTGCTGTGCCAGGGATCGGTTCTGAATGAGGACATGAGAGCTGCCAGGGACCCCTGGTTCGTGAGCCACCGCCAGGCCGGGAGGAGCGGCTCACGCCCCGATGGTTGGCTCCACAGCGTTTGGGAAAAAATAAAGAAAAAGTCCAGGTGTACGTGAACTTGCCACAGCTCAACCCCCGGTTCTCAGGCCTTCGTTCTTGTACTAAGTGTCCTCCGTAGAGTCCGCCAGTGCATGCATGAACTGGAGTACCGCAGAATAGAGGTTAGACTGAAATACGCTTTGTAACCTACATCCTCTGATTTCCAGTTCTTCACGCCATGAAGGAGGACAGTGGAAAAGTCCCCAGCTTGTTGACGGATTATATACTGAAAGGTGAGTCCCGGCATGCTGCGCGTGCCTGGGGGACAAGTCCTGATTGGTCGGTCACCCCACCAGGTTAGTAGCAGATTACATGTAGCTGAGACCAAACAGCCACTTCTCCGCGCACGTGTCAGTGACAGGAGATCTTGGGGACCTCGTCTGTCCACCGTAGGACAAGTGATGGTTTTATAAAATTCAAGCTCCTTTTGAGGCCCTGGGATGGAAATAATTTCTAGGACCACATTTGAAACATTGCAGAAGATGGAGGACGGCCATTAGTAGGGTTGGGGAGGGTGGCTGTGGCTGTGTGTGGACCGCCCCGGCCGTGGCAGTATTCCCTGTACTGTGTGTGGGACAAGAAGGGAGACAGGAGAGCCGGGGCCACTGGGAGCCGGGGCCACTGGGAGCCGGGGCCACTGGGAGCCGGGGCCACTGGGAGCCGGGGCCACTGGGAGCCGGGGCCACTGGGAGCCGGGGCCACTGGGAGCCGGGGCCACTGGGAGCCGGGGCCACTGGGAGCCGGGGCCACTGGGAGCCGGGGCCACTGGGAGCCGGGGCCACTGGGAGCCGGGGCCACTGGGAGCCGGGGCCACTGGGAGCCGGGGCCACTGGGAGCCGGGGCCACTGGGAGCCGGGGCCACTGGGAGCCGGGGCCACTGGGAGCCGGGGCCACTGGGAGCCGGGGCCACTGGGAGCCGGGGCCACTGGGAGCCGGGGCCACTGGGAGCCGGGGCCACTGGGAGCCGGGGCCACTGGGAGCCGGGGCCACTGGGAGCCGGGGCCACTGGGAGCCGGGGCCACTGGGAGCCGGGGCCACTGGGAGCCGGGGCCACTGGGAGCCGGGGCCACTGGGAGCCGGGCTGCACAGGATGGAAGCGGTGATCAGAGTCGGAGACCATCTGAGGAACGGATGGGGCCAATTCCTTTGCTGAGCTGAGGGCAGACGTCGGAGGCCAGGGGATTGAAGAACTCAATTAGAGAGAAAGTAATTAATTCCCCATGGGGCGAGGGAGGCGGGCAGGGGGGATGAATAGGGGATTTTTGTCTCGTTTCCTTTAGGCATCATCTTTGCAGAACATTACAAATGGCCTCTCACAGTATTTAATCCAATGCTGAGAACCTTCCAGGTCTGGTGGCCCCCCGCGACTCGGGGTGCTCAGTCCTTGCCGTCAAAGTTGTCAGCGAAGCACAAGAAAGGTTGGGGCGTATTAGCTGTTGGACGCCCCACCGCTCCACCGGCAGGGAAGCTCAGTAGCACGCCCTGGGCTGACTGGGGTAACTTCAGAGCACAGGACCTGTAAGAGATTGGTGCTAGCCACCAGTGGGTTCACACGGCTAGGAGAGACTGACTTGACCACCCATTTTGTAAGCTGCATCCCTCCCCCATGGCATTCTGGGTTGTTTTACACCTGACGTTTGCTTTTGTGTTGTGCTAGCACTGGTATGAAAGCTGGATTGTTCTGAGGTTGGTTCTTCTAGTGATGAGACGGGACTGAAATATGAACATAAAGCACATGTCTTCAGTTTCAATTACACTGGGTCCCGAGGGCACTGTCACGAGGGCCAGAGACAGGTGGAGCTTCTGAGGCGTTTCGCTAATGATTTCTATCTGACTGCGGGAAGCCTATCATGACTCTGAAAGCAGAGGGGCCTGGGGGATAGGGCTTCGATTCTTCATTCCAACCCGCCCCATCGACCTGCTCTGCCTGCGGCGGGGAAGCAGCCCCACATGCTCAGGCCCTGGTCCTTCCAGCCAGCCCAGCTCTCTGGCTGTGCCTGCTTCTGAGCGCTGTCTGGCTGCGTGCTGTGCCCCGGCTTTGCATCGCAAGGACTGGGTGGAAAGGATGCCGTCTGAGGGCGTAGGACTGAAGCACAGCTACTACTGGCTGAAAGGCTGGAGATGCAAATCCCCCTGGAGGCCTCTTGGAAGAAAGGCCTGGGGATCTACTTTTTGTAAAGTCAATGAACGCCCCTGTCTGCCCTGACACTCACGAGGTCTTTGTGAGTTGGAGCTGGCTTGATGACAGTTGGCTTGTAAGAAATAATTACAGATGGGGCTGTGGAGGGGCATTGAAAATGCTCTTTCCCACCCATCCTGGGAATCCACAGCCATTGAAGTGCATGCTCCTCCTCTTCCGTGGGGACAAGTAATGACACTTTGCCTGGTGCTGGGGGCGTGTCACTCCAGGAGTGAATTTCCTCTCCCTTTCTGTGTTGAACCCTGGGCTGCCTAAAGACTTCATCTTTGTTCTAATGCGAAGTGGGAAGTGAAAGAAGGTAGACCAGCGGTTGCATGTGGCCTGGGAAGGATTAGGTGGGGCTAATGGAGGCTGCTTTCACCCAAGTAATGATCCCAGCCCATCACAGTCGGCTGCCTCCCTGGTCTCCAGCAGGCACACACATGTTGGCAGAGACACGCACCCTTCTTTGACTTCAACAGAGAGCCTGTCTGCTGTGTGACAGGCCTTCCCTCTTTAGGCGGTGTCCTGAGACAGCCATTTTTTGGGTATCATTTCTGGAAACTTTTAAAACCATTAAAAAATTGCTACTACACGTAGGTCCTTTCACGAATGTTTTAGTTGTCATTTCTTACTGGTTTTATAATAAACATTTGAAAATGTCTATGAAACAAAATAGTGTGTATAAAGGCATAGGAAGAGGTGTATGAACTTCCTAAACGTTTTCTTTGTCGTCTTCTAGTGCTGTGCCCCACATAGAGCGACATCAGGCCTGGAGCAGCTTCACCCTCCGTGGACCGCGAGCCTGGGCTTCTGTAGTGTAACCTTGGAAGTGGAGCACCACCGCCTGCCTGCCTGCCTGCCACCGCCACAGCACCTATGGACTTGCGACTTCAGTATTAGTATTAAGATCACGATTCCTATTGTTTATGTTCGAGAGTCAAGAAACATGGCACTCTTTTGAAGTCTCAAACTGGTCTTTGTTAAATCTATGACTCACCTGGGATCCCTCTTCTCTGTCTCAGTAGTCAGTGGGGAGTGATCTTCATGGTGCGTGTGCAAGTCTAGTTTCCATTAACTGGCAGTATGTTCATTTGAGTTTTTACAGGTTCCTAGGTCGCATGCACTAGACTAAAGCATGGTGGGTTGATACTCTCTTCAGGGGTGGCAGGAACCCACAGATGTCTATAGAGGAGACTCGCCAGTGTATACATTACCGACCAGTATTACCTGGGGACAAATGGACACCTTGAATGTTCCGGAAGGAGTGAGCCTGGAGGGTGCATTACCCATGCCATCAGAGAAGACCGCCTGCTGCTTCTTGCTGCTGGTCCAGTTCCTAACCATGACGTTGCGTTGCTTTCAGAAACCTGTGTGGACTTCAGGTGTGTAATCAGCTCATGTCTCCGTGAAGTGTATTATGAGAGGAGTGTGTATCCTTTACGGTGCTTAAGAATCTGCTAAGGGGAAGCGTTGTCGTCCGACCCCTCCTGTTTTGTTTTATGATGCTTCTTTCTAAAATACTAGTTCTGGAAAGCTGCTCGTGGATCTAACTAAACACTTTGTACTGGCTCTAATCATGTGTCATTTAATACATGTACCAAAAAACAAGTGCCTCATGTGTTGGCTGTATTCTATGACTTTAGCGTGCACCAACCCCATGCAGTCTGCTACCACAGCCAGGGGATCCGTTCGGTCAGCAGGGGAGAGGCGCTAGCCCGTTGCAGTTGCTTTGGCGTGCTGGTCCTGGTGCTGGTGGCACGGAGCAGTGCTGACGAGCTACGGGCGCCTTCTCTCCCCCTGACTTGAGTGCGTGTGGGAATTGGTGTCCAGGGGCTTCTTAAATTCCACTTCAGCATCCGGGACCCGATGGAGATCACATTCCTTGCTCTCCTCCGTCACTTGGACACCATGACTGTGAAGGGACCCGTTTGAGGCTGGGGGGCCAGCCGTTACCTGAGAAGCGGGGGATCTGAGAGGGTTTCCCTGTTTTAACTGTCTTCGTTGAAGGTGAGAACATGACATGATTTTGCTCCTCCCCCATGAAATGATAACACATACTTACACTAAAGAATCTACCTTCATTTGTACATTTTTGCCCATTGTATCTGGAGATATGCAGAGTAGGGATGTACTACAAGAAGTCATTGCAGGGTGTTTTTTTTGGGGGGGGGGGGGCGGAGACGTAACACTTATCTCTCATGGTTCCTTAAATTGATAGTTTAACAAGTGTTTGCAAATAGACCCACTTCTTCCCTATCGAAAAGACTGCCTCGTCATTAGGTTACTCATTTTACCTGGCACCCTTTTTCTTCCTTGGCAGTAAAACACCAGGGCTTCCCACCACAACCCTTGTTCCCGAACAGATTCCTTTGGACTTTGGTGACTGATACAGAAGCCCCGCCCCACTTCCCTTCTCTTGAGGCAGCATCCGACTGACAGCTCGCACCACAGAAGGAACCTTCCAAGGCACACCGTGTGACTTCGATTCAAAACGTTTATTTGCCTGCCGCCAACCAAATTGCAAGTAGTCCCCGTACAGCTGTGTGTGCTGTTTTCAAGCAAAGCAAACTGTAGAACTACACTGCACTCCAAGTGCCATAGATCTATTTTATTTTTCAGGAAATTATATTTGTTTTTCTTTTACAAGAGCACAACAGGAACCAAAGTCAGAGTAATAGATACAGCACTCAGAATAAATCATATCTTTAAAATAATAAAAAAAATTTACACCTTGTCCTATGTCCTGTTAGTATTTTCATAATACGGCCATGATTTTTGAAAAACAAAAAGCAAGCATTTACACCTTTTTTTGGATACAGACTTTTTATGCCAGGAATGGGTTAATTGTCAACAAAATTTTATACTAATCAGGCTGATGTAAATCTATTTGGTAACAAACCAACAAATTTTATTTTGGAAATAGATAAAAATATTGCCCCTTGATAATAAATCTTTTTCTCCTTTGAAGCAAACAGCTAGAACACCTTTTTCTTTTTCTTTTGATATCCTAAGACAAAAAAATGGTTAATCTTCAGATTAATAAATTAGGTCATTATAGTAATAAATTAATTTTTTTTAAAGTTCAGCAACCTCTGTCCAAGTATTTACAACAATACTTGAAAGTTCCTTTACAAAACAGAACACATTTTCTTTTCACATTAAGCATACTGGGTATCTGTGTCTTTCACAACAAGCATTTTTTAAAAAGAAAAATCAATGCACAAATGGGTAATCAGTATAAAAGTGCTAAGAGCTGTTTGGAAAGTTTATAATACACAGTCAGAGTGATACTTGAGGCAAACAAACTTCCAGCTTACTGTGGATAATATTCCAGTAGTTTCAAACAGTTGTTTGGAAAAAAACAAAAATAATAAATCCAGGAGCTGATTAGTGATGCAGACAGACTGCTATCAATGTCTCTGGCCAGTGAGCAAATTGAAAACCAACTGAAAGGGAAGCCAAGTGAGGCAGGACTAAACAACGTACTACCTTCTCTGGAGCAGGTGCCGTGCTGGTTAAGGCGTGCGCGCGCACAGACACACTGCGCTGGAGGTGAGTCTATGTACACAACCACTCACACACCTTTCTGATCACACTGCAGGCAGAATCCCATGTGTTCTGCGAAAATCTGTGAAAGCCTGGTTCTCTGTTCTGGTTAAAATCTCATAAAAATACATTCAACAGGAAAACATAAAATTGCGTGTGTATAAATATAGATGCGTGTATGTATATATGTGTACATATACACACACACTTGCTTTTCTGAAGCATAACAGTTACATAAATATTCCCATAATTGCTACAGTTTAAAGAGGCAGAGTTATTTTTGCGCTTCAACAAAGGTGCTTTAATAATACACAATTAAAATGAAGTAGCTTCTATTTTGTAGAATCAGTAATATAATAAGGAAAAAAAATCCCAATTTTTTTTTAAAGTTTCTTCGTAAGCTAGAGCTTCCATATAAACTCTGAACCACCACCATGAGGAGAGAACAAAGCAACACCACGCGTGGAGGGGAGCAGAGAGCTGTGCTCACCTCCAGAAGTGCCTTCCGGCCCGCATTCATTGGCTGACCCTGCTAGGAACTGGCTGATTGGCTTGGAATGAAAAACAAAAACGAAACAAAAAGCAGCAAAAAGTATAACTATATTCCTAAGAACCCGCTTTCGGGAAATTTGGCTCTTGCATTTCCCTTGCTTCCTCACTGCAGTCGTGCCCGCAGAGCCAAGACACCTGTGGCTTCAGACCTGGGATGGCTATTGGGAGGCTCTGCCACGCCTTCCGTCCTTCTAAGGTGGTTGCGGCGGCTGGAAGGCCAGCCCTGTGTGCGCGTCTCCAGCCCTGTGTGCGAGTCTCCAGCCCTGTGTGCGAGTCTCCCGATCTTGGCAGCAACCCCTACGACTGGACTCTGGCGCAGCAGGGAAAGACCCGCCCTCGGATGCTGGGCCGGTGAGCTGCTTTTCCGTTCCTGGATTTCTCCCCGAGCCAAGCTGACCAATCTGTCTTCCCAACACCACCCGCCCACCCGTTTCCCCAACCAAACTCCACTGCCCCCGCCCCAAATATCTCTACAGCTATATTACAGGCAAATAGATCTGAGCAACTTTACAAACTTTGGTTCTAAGAAAACACTTGGTCAAGTTATCTTGCGGGAGAGTGGGAATGCTTGTTCTGCACGTGGCCGCTGACAGCCATCCCAGGGAGGCCTCCGCGCTTTACACCGAGTCACTATCCCATACAATCCACTAAGCAAGTGCACAACCCCTACTTTACTTTTAAGAGCAGATTTCGTCGTTTGCTGTCTGTCAAAAAGCTTGTCTCGGCCCTTCACACCGTCTGGTAGAAATTGTCTGCCTGTAGGTGGTTCTGTTTTTGCATGCTGTAGAAGCCGCTGAATCGTGCATCGGGCTCCGCGATTCTCAGCATTCTCTGGGAACTGTCCACCTGGACTCGGGTTCCTTTCTTGCAGTCCACCGATACCAGCTGATTATTGAGGGAAGATGGCTATTTAATGAGAGGAAGAGAGATCACGGAGTTAGCTATGTTGTTGTTTTATCTCTTCCAGAGGAACAGTGAGGTGACCCCTCTGCGGTGCACTGGTCTGTCCAGGTCAGCCTGAGCCCATGCTGTTCCAGGCCCCTTCAGGAGGGCACTGGCAAGCTGCAGTGACAGGTAGAGGGCGTGGGCAGAGGAGCATGGAGGAGATGCGTGTCTCAGAGGGCAGAGGGCTGATTTTAAAGCGAGGGGTGCTTTTTAATCTCCGAGACAATGGTCGGGCCTTCAAGGTGGGCCAAGCATTGCACCCAATTACAAGTTACTTCTCCTGGCTGTGGGCTGTTGGGATAGCCGGCATGTGCCCAGCACGGAGACTGTGCCCAGGTCATTTGAAACCTTTAAAGCAGATCCTGAAAATTGGGGGCCTTGCAAGGTCAGCCTTCATTAACGTAATGGATGATGGATGATTCACCCAGTGATTGATCCAGCCCCAGGCAAACATACATTTGAGAGCTTCAGGGTGAGGGGCACTCGAGGCTACAAAGAATAAAGTAAACTGAACATATCACACATGGACTAACTCAAAAGGGACCAAATGATTTTGAAGGGAATATAAGAATCCAGGCTTGCCTAATCAACATCTGTTAGGGGCAGTACCTTGGTTGGTGTCCGATACCAGCAGAGCAGTGGTACCCACTGCTTCTTCTGGTTGACAAGCAGAAATGCTACGATAAGGGAAAGGCAGATGATGACGGGGACCACGACCGAGGTGATGGAGTCCAGCGCCGACTCTCCACTTTGGGGCAGCCTGTTGTTCTCTCTGTAATCCACCTGGAGGTGACCCATGTCTAGGACAGAGGCGGGAAATGTACACGCATTTACAATCTGAACCAGGACCTTTCAGGGGTGTTTTAATTACATGGCAAATAGTGATCAGCAGCTTGATTTTATTGCCTTCCAGAGGTTTAAGGCCAAAGACAGGATCAAAGTTGAATGCCGAGTCAAAGAGCTGCACCAGAAGGCAGCGCACTCAGGGATGGAGATGAACGTGAATGGTCAAGGGGAAGGTGTTCAGAACAGGGACGAGCGGCCTGGCTCAGTAAGAGTAAGAAAATGCCTTGGTAGACTTTAAAAGTGACTGAGATGACTTAAAATAGTTTGAATACCTTTAATACCTAGAGCATCGGTTCTCAACCCCTTTGGGGGTTGAATGACCCTTTCACAGGGGTTTCCCAATTCATAACAGTAGCAAAATGACAGTGATAATGTAGCAACGAAAATAATGTTATGGTTGGGGGTCGCCACCACATGAACAGTATTAAAGGGTCGTGGCATGAGGAAGGTTGAGAACCACTGACCTCGAGTCTTAGAAGATTTTTGAGGCTGAGACATTAGCTTATTAGCTCCCTGCTTACTGGGAATCAAGGACAAATGATATCTTTTTACCTCTATTTCTTGACAGTGAGAGTTCAGTAGTTTGTTAAAAGCTTCTCATCGATTTGTGTACTTTTGTTTTCTCTGTTATCACAATCCATGCATATATCTATTTTGTCAAACATCTGTATATATGTTATAATCCTTTTCAAAACATTTTCTTTCTACTTGAGCTCCTGGCATCAGCTCATTTCCCTCCCTCCATCCCCCGTGCCCCCTTGATAAGCTATATTCTATTCATTAGTGTTGACAGGGAAGACTAATGAGATCCCCAATAATCACAAACTAGACCAGAATCAGGAACTTGGCCTATTGGGTGATATTCACTGAGCTTTATGCCCAAATACCGTATATACTCATGTATAAGCCGAGCCTCCCAGCAAAATTTAATTCCGTTTTTGTGGTAAAATTAGGTGTGTCAGCTGATATTCGGTGCGGCGTATACTCGAGTATGTATGGTACTTACTTTTCATAAAGCTGCGGTACATTCACGAGACCTGGTAGAACCACTGTCCTGCTGCAGAAAGCAGGCTGCACTGTGGCTGGGGACACAGATCTCTGTAATATGTGCACAACTTAAGAATGGGGCAAGGCAAGGTGGAACGCAGCCAGCCCACACGGGGCTTGCTGCAAAGCCCCTTAGTGGTTTCTTTTGTTACAAACAAGCCCTTGTAGTCAGACTGTCTAAATGCCTCAGAGCCAGTCCCACCACAGATGTGGGGAAATGGGCTTTCGTTGTGCTTGCCCTGAGATGGTGCTGCTCTTGAGTTTTTTCAGGAATGTCAGCTCACCAGGTAGCAAACCTTTGTGATATTAAGACAGCCCTGGTGAACAATTCAGATTTTTATTGGAGGAGAGGAGGTGGGAGGGTGAAAGGAAACTCCTTATCATTTGGGTCAGTGCCGATGCAGTACCTTATATCCTCAAAATCAAACCATTGACGTGGGGTTATTGCGCCTCTATAGGAAGCCGACTGCCACGGCTCTCTCCTGTAGAACAGAAGCTGTGGACTTCCAACCCCGGCCTGCTAAGTCACAGCTCAGCCCTGCAAGCCCTGTGCCCGGGGCTCCTTTCACTGCGTTATAGGGAAGGGCAAACACCGAAGCCTCTACCAGCTTCAAAGGTAAACACTGTATTTTACCTATAGATCAAGTTTAAATATTTAATAACTAATTGATATTGGACTGGGTTTATGGATGCATGTCATTCTAGAAGATTAAAATGTAAATTGAGGAAATTTTTAATGAGAGAAAAAAGCAGAGACAAGTCTTGTAGTTATATAATCTCATGTCAGCTTGAGAATATTAAGAGTGAAGGGGTGGAGTCTAGCCTGTCAATCAGGTCACATCCTGATGATATAATTCCTTGTGGACATGGCCTTCTCATGAGGATTCTGGGGACTTCCTCTCCTTTTCTGGGGAGGTGTGGGCCACACACTCAGAGAGCTGGTGGAAGCCAGCGCTGCATTTCAGAGCCATAGATTTTCCACCCACCGGCCTGTGATGTTCCTGCATTTGGCATCATTGCATGTGCTGTGTGAGTCTGAGGAGGAATTTATGGACTAGTATTGGACATATGGGCTAATATCAGACTTATGGATTGATTTGGATTGGAATCTTGTCCCGCTATACAATTGGTCTTCCATCTAAAGCTCTTTCTTATAGGCATATGAATGTCTCTGGATTTGTTTCTGTAGTCAGTCCGGACTAACACAAGTCTGTTTGTAAAAATTCAGGTTTTAAATTCTGGTAAGATCTGACAAATCAACTCTATGGCAGTAGGTCTCGGCTGGAATTTTAAGACCGAAACAGATGAATTGGCTAAAACATTTCCTAAAACTTATTTGGCCTACTGCCCCTTTATGAAAAAAAAAAATAGCACCCAACTGGCAAAGCAAATCTATTGTACAATAGCCCCAATCCAGGATAAAGTGTGGGCATCTGCTTTGGCAGCCCCTTCTCCTGGTTCATTGCAGTGCCTTTGGGGCCAGTATCACCTAATGTGGGGAACAGTGGCCTAGAAGCATGGATTCTCTGGCTGCTGACACACGGGGACTTTTCTCCTACAGACTGTAGAGCAGGGATCCCTCTGATGCAAATGCAAATCCCCACTGCCATCGAGTTGATCCTGACTCAGTGACCATCTAGAGCAGTGGTTCTCAACCTTCCTCACACTGCCACCCTTTCATACAGGTCCTCATGTGGTGGTGACCCCCAACCATACAATTATTTTCATTGCTACTTCATCACTGTCATTTTGCTACTGTGATGAAGCGGGCGACCCCTGTGAAAGGGTCATTCGACCCCCAAAGGGGTTGCAACCCACAGGTTGAGAACCGCTGCTCTATAGGATTTCCAAGGCTGTCAAATCTTGATGGGAGCAGAGAGCCTCATGTTTCTCCCGAGCGGCAGCTGGTGGGTTTGAATCACCAGCCCCCTGAGGTTAAAAGTCTAACACTTTGCAGCACCACTTCCAAATACACCAGTAAGTGAGACTACTTTTTGGATCAAAGTCGCGCGTTTAGGACAGTGCCTGGAGCACAAGGGGCACTAAGTACGTCATGAGGAATGAGTGCGTACCATGCTGCTGCTGCAGCGCCATTCTGTCAGAGCCACACACCAGGCGGGAATTTGGCTCTTGGGTCACCTGCCTGGATTCAGACAGAACCCTTGGGATATCTAGAGTAACAGGTCATCGATTTCTCAAGCCACAGATGTTGCTTCTTCCAAAAGAAATATTATAAACTATTCTATAGGAGGAGTTTTGCAACTGTAGTTGGAGCAGACAGGCGGCAGTACTGAGCTGTGACTGACAGCAAGCTTATACAGCTTTGACTGAGAGGTCTACCTTGACAGAGGCGGCAGTATTGACAGGAACACGGCTGAGGGAAGAGAGGGATACTGGACGCGAAGAGGGGAAACGCAAGGACTACATCACGACTAGAAATGACCCACACGTCGTCGATAGAACTGTCACTGTGCACACATGGCTAACTGCTTGAACGGAACCCACAAGTACCCTGACTCAGTATTAGCCTGAATACAGAGGCCACGCACACACCCAGGTGTGAGATGGCTTGGGAATTCCCGTTACCAAGTTCTCGCCGTCATCATGAAGTCTTTGAGCATGTGGGTCTAGGAAGAAAGCTCTCTAGCCCATTCCCCAGACTTGTTTCAGCATTTCAAGTAGTTATTTGATCTTACTGGGGCACACCACTTAAAAGTTACCCACAGGAAGTTGAAAACCAAAAGGAATTAAAGACAAACACATACGAAGCAGTAGCTGCCCAAGACGAGCTCTGCACTTACCTCTCTGGAGGTGGACGACGTCATTCTCACTAGACGTTGGCCACACGGGGGCCTCCAGCTCAATCTCTCCACGGCGATGGTTCTTCTCAATGGGTACATTGGTTGGTTCTGGGACATACATTTCTGAAAGAAGGCAACATTGGAATTAAGACATGACGAAGCTGCCCGGCTTGATCTTTTCTACCCTCAATCCAAATGGGGCATTCGATGCAATACAGTACATCCTGGGCCCTGAGATTGCATCGTTAACGTGAAATGGCGTTACTAGTGTGGCAGTGGTGGTCCACATCTTCCAACGTTACAATCAAAAAGGCTCGCATCCTGCACAAGGGTTAGAAGCTTCGTTTCTGTATGTGAGATGGTGCGGGGGCCATGGTCGGCTGTAAAGCCATTGGGGGGCCGGTTGGAATGGAACACTCTTTCCACTTGCCTTCAGCTAATGGCTGTCCTTTGCCTGCTGTTCCCTGGAAGCGCTGTGCGTAGCGCTATGCCCAGCAAACAAGGTGGCAGGGCTTGACGGAGTGCCAGCACGGCCCACTGGTTGGCACTGCTTGCCAGTCTGAGACCTCATGCGAGTGCTGGTCCACCTCGCCAGGTGCCATAGGAAGCATTTAGGCCGGAAACCAACCTTCAGTAAAATACGTTGACACTCTTCCTTCACTGGATCACACAGGCACTTGGATCAACAAGATACCACATCCGGAAAGAGAGCTGTCTGGGAAAGACAAGCGTCTTCATCCCCAGGAAAGCCCATTCCCTCATGCTACAGCGCGGGAACCCAGGATTTTCCTAAGCTCACACCAAAAAGTAGTTTTTGCTTTTTGAGCTGCCATTCACAGGTGAGCTGTTTGGAACCACCTCCTCGGGAGACAGGCTGGTCTTCTACTCCCGACGACAGTTCACAGTCTTGGGCGGAGACCGGGGGCAGTTCTACCCTGTCCTACAGGGTCGCTAAGAGTCAGCATCGACTCGATGGCAGCGAGTGATGTGAGTCACACAGGTTTAATAAGGGACCGTTGCCTATCCCACTGACACCTGTCCCTTGCCTTCCAAGAATGTGAGTGAGGGTAGAGGAGATAGAAGAGAGTGCTAAGCTTCCAGGATGAGTTAAGGGAATCAGTACTCAGTAACGAATCCAGAGAGGTCAACTAACATGCCCAACACTATGTATCTAGGAACTAGCGGAGCGAGCCTTCAAATCTTACATTCATTCATTCTCTCTCTCTCTCATCTAGTCATGACAGGAACTAGATAGAAATGCTCAGAATTCCTAAAGGCTCAATGGGTCCCTGCAAAGTCTGAGTATCAATTCTCAAACTTTTCTATCACACTCAGATTACCTGAAGAGCTTGCAAGGTGTGCTGATTTCCACTGGTAGGTGGTTCATGTGTGTGAGGGGGGTGTTTATCCTACCCATAGAGAAACCCAGATGACAGCATGAATTTCTTGGGTGAACTTGGGAAGGAAAACTGCTCTACGTGGGGTCTTTTCCTCCACCCAGTGTGTCCCACAGGTCTGAGCTGCCTCGTCACAAAGCACCAGCCTGCTGTCGGTCTCTGCATAAAGACTAACGTAAGTTCCACCCACCCTGTGAACAGCACCGTATCAAAAACCTCCACAGAGACTTGGAACTGGGATTGAGTCATCTCAGGCTTCTTCCTGATTGTGAAGCAGCCCCACAACACAACAGGGAGAGTTTCTCCCCACAGGCACTCAAAGAGGCTCTATGTGGCAGGAGCAGGAACTTTAGGAGGCAAGGGGGCGGCTCATTGAGCAGCGACTGAAGTGCACAGTAACTCACAAAGCCTGCAATTCCGGTTCAGAGTGCTCCAGGCTGGGAGGTGGGTCATTTTGTAAAAACAGAAAACAAAAATCATCATAAAAAAACTGCTGAGAGCAGCACAATGTAAGGGGTCCTACTCATCTATTTCCATGCCTAGACCCAGGCCTCCCTGGTGAAAGACTGAGCCCTTGTGGCATTTGCTAAAGAACCGGTTAGAGCTCTGCCACCGCAGAGCCAATGTGTGACGCAAAACCCCACCCAGCAAGGCCCCCGCTGACTCGGTCCTCTGGCCGTGAGCAAAAGTGCCATCCAGAGGAGCCAGAGGCAATTTACTCAGGATGAATTTACCTCCTTCAAAATGTCCTTTCTCGCGTTGGTGGTATAGTGGTGAGCATAGCTGCCTTCCAAAATGTCCTTTCTCTGGACACTTGGGAGACCAAGGCTCCACTGTCTTGGAGATGGAACTTGGGGTCCATCGAGGTCTGGGAGGCTCGACCTGCTTGACTTTGGGCAATTCACTTCACGTTTCCGAGCCTCAGCTTTCTGTAGGACGGATCAAGCATGAACCACCCAGCTACCACCAAGGTTTGCCTGCGCTTCCAAAAAGGGCGGACAGGAAAACTGTTCTGCAAAGGGTTGGAGTCCCTGGAGGGGCTAATGGTTAAGTTCTGGGCAGTTTGAATCCACTCTGAGGTGCCTCGGAAGAAAGGCAGGCCTGAAAATCTCCCAAAGAATCATCCACTGACAAACCATGGGGTGCCTTTCTGTTCTGCACACATTTCATCTACACGAGACAGAATCTACGTTGACAGCAACTATTGTCTATTCAGAATGCTGGCTGGTCTTTCTAGAGGGCAAATTTCCTATTGTTGGGGCACCGGGCGGAATTCAACAATCCTTCACAGTATTTCTGGGAGGTGACTGAGTGCAGGGGCTGAAAAACCTACACCGTGGCCACACTGTGTGCCAATGAGAGATGGGCCACAACTGGTCCAGCCCGAGACTGGCTTGCTTAAAGATGGAGAAGGAACCCGCCAGTCATGCACCAGGTGCAGAAAGGGCAGTTAATAAACAGGAAATAAGTGTCAACCCCACAGTAGGTCCTGCAGAAACCCCTACGAATGCACAGTGCCAGTGGCAGTATCTGCGCTCTCTAGTTGATTCCACTCCCTAACCCAGGAGCGTGCCAGCTTGGGTGAGTCTCCTCCCTCTACTCCCACATTCCCACCCCAAGTTTGGGTCTTGGTGGCCACCAACCTGGGTATCTGTACATGCGCTGCTGGGGTCCTACCCTCTTCTCTTCTGAGTCAGTGCCCCCTGAACACCTTTATAGTTGAGCCTTGGCATCTGTCTGCCTTTGCCCCAGCTCCATATTCTGGTCTTGATAATGAAGACCCCCAAAATCCTGGGCAAAGCTGTCTGTCCTGGCCTTACCTTTCATTACCAGAACATTCGGCTATGGGTGCATCTGGCCCTGACCTTTCCCACCTGAGTCTGATTCTCATTAGGTTTTGCCTCCACTTCTGAACAGCACCCGCTAACACGAAATGAACGCTCCCTCCTTCTCCTTTCTCATCTTGCTTCACCTGGTGCCACCGGCTCCATTGCTAGTCTCCCCTCACCAGCCTGGGCTCCAGTAGGCAAAGCGTCTCAGAACTCAGTCCAAAGTCTTCCCTTTTTCTTATCTATAATAGGGATTTAAAAAGTTTATACAGGAATTCCACTATCTTTTAATCCCACCTTTCTCCACGAACTCTTGAAAGTCCCCTTGTGTAAGCTGTCTCGGCTTTGTCATAGCTAACCGTGATCAAACTTAAAGAAGTATTTTCAATTTCTCTTCTGACCTGCAGATTGTCCTACCTATTGTTCCCCCATTACCTCCATTTACTGATTGGATTTCAAACTGAACACACTCCTTTGTGAAGCCCTCCTGTACTTTGATTTTACCTGCCCAGCTGCTGGGCTTTGGCTCTGCCTGGCCCCTCGTTCCCCAGATGTCTGCCTTCAGTCTTCTGCATCTCGTCATGAATGCCTTTGTAAGACAGCACAGCGTGTCCTGCTTCTCTGGCCCCTTTGCCATGCTCTGCATTCCCCACGGCTCACTGCATGGTCTAGGGACCGTACACTAGCTGTCTCTGTTGCCTGCCTGCCTGCCCGCCCTGGAGGACGGGTCAGAACTGCCCTGTGAGTTTCCCAGACTTTAACTCTTTATGGGAATAGAAAGCCCTTCTTTCTTCCGGAGAGCAGATGGTGGTTTCGAACTGCTGACCTTGAAGTGAACAGCCCACTATGAAGCCCACTCTCCCACTAGGGCTCCTATGTGAGCAACGACTGTGTTCTCTTCACTGCTCTATCCCTAGTACACGGAGCAGTGGCTGACACACCAACGCAAGCTCACTGCCGCTGGGTCAATTCTGACTCCCACGACCCTGGCGGGGCAAGGAGAACCTCTGCGTAGGTTCTCTTTATGGTGGCTGACCGGCCTTCCTATGGAGCTGACGTTTCCCTTGCAGCAGCCCGTGGGATCGAAGCAATGACTTTCCAGTTCGCAGCCAAGACGTTAAGCTGGGTCAGTGGGTGCCCCATGGGTCTTTGAACACAATAAAGGGGTTTCAAAAGGGTCCTGGAACGATCTCATCTTTTTATTCAATTTCCTCACGAACTTTCTGAAGTCCCCTCATAATGTCAAGTTTTCTCATTTAGCTCGCTAAAAGGTATATTCATAAGAATACTGTGTGAATCTTGTGAAACAGAGGAGATGGTACTAGATGAGACAACTAGGAGAAAATCATCCATTTCTCCTCCTTTGTTTCAAAAGACTCACGGATTTCTGGTCTCCCCATATACTCACCAAGTGTTCATGTATCTAAGAAGTAAAACACCGCCTCGCTCTACACCTTAAAAGAGCAGCGAGAGCACACAGCAAAGTGCCCGCGAGATGCCTCCTGACTGAGTGCAATGGGGGCATCCTGCTTTGGGGGCAAATGGACATTTTTCAGACACGCCCCATTAGAGCTAGTCTTAACAAGCAAGCAGAGGCCAACGAGTAAAGAGCTACATGAGATTCTCTGGGCTTAACTGACCCCCTCCTTTCGCACAAGCACTGGTCTGTCACATCTCACAGTAACCCTGCCACTAAAGGTGACACATGAAGATCTGAAGTAGAAGATGCCCGGCGGAGAACCATGGTCTGGCGCTCCCCTAGTCACCCCCAAGTATTTGCAGCCTGGGCCATGTGAGCTAATGTGCGGTGGGTGGAATAGGCCCAGTCTGCCCCAAAGCCATCGTGACGACTGCTGAGAACAGACACAGCAGAGGTCTAGGCCAGTTCAAGTTTCTCCATGTCCAGTTCGGTGACGCGGGCATGCGCTGTCACCCTCCTCTCCTGGTTGCCCCTTGTTAACAGACACTGCTGTCCTGCTGGAGTCTCCATTTCAGCTTATCAGTGGCTTTAATCAGTTCGATCCCCCAGAGAGAGTTCTTAAACCTGACGCTCAAGGCAATCATTCTTTACAAGCTAAGCTAACCTACTATTTGCTGTTGAGAAGCCTTCAGGTGACAGTTTTAAGGGTTAGAGATGATCTCAGGCCAAGTTTCAGGAATTCCTCCAGCCTCCCCAGAAAATCTGGATTCCAAGGAAATTTTTAATTATTTCCTGAAACTCCAACCTTTGATCGGGATTCTTCTACAGAATCTCGGCTCACAACATCAAGTGTACTGGTAGATGGGCACTATCCAGTCGCATCTCAAAGGAAGCAGCTGTTCACGACACCATTAGCCACGTAATCCACATCTTATTGCTTCTCCTTCCTCCCCAGTGGCTCCAGGTGAACGCAGAGCAACTGCTGTGCCTTGGATGGCTGCGGCCACGATTTTAAGACCCCAGGTACCTTGTCTCGTTGCATTCCTTAAATCAATCACTATAGCTTGCAACATGGCAGGGCAAAGGCTTCCATACCTGGGCACATCGGGCAGCAACTCCCCTCCACATTGATGGGTTCAACGCAGGGCAGAGAGGGGCAGCTGACGGTCGAGCAGAGGGTCTGGCCCTGCAGGCAGTAGCAGTGTGTGCAGCTGTCAAGGTCCCACCGCTCCTCGTCGGCGTAGACCTTCCCGCCGAAGTGGCACACCACCTTCTTTGGGATCGTGTCTTCTGGCAGAAAGAAAAGCACAGGGTAGAGTGACTTGAGTTGGTCATGGTGTCACGTAGACCCCAGATGTCAAGGGAACAGCACCGTCCCAAACCAGCACACACCTGGAGTTTCTGAATTGGGCAAGGCTTCTGTTTCCATTAGCACGCGGCTCTGCTCATGGGGACCTTCAGAACTCTCCTCCAGTGGCCTGTACCTGACCCAGGGCCACTGTGCCTGATACGGGGTGGTGACAGGAACCACCCAGCTCACAAGGACAACGACCGGATGAGGACTGCTAGACCGGCTATGGTGAACTGTGCCACATTAGCGATTTATGCCTAGTTGTTAGCACACTATGTGGAAATACACACACACACACAGAAAGGGAACTATGAATAGGTAGGAATGTGCTAAGAGAGTATGTTCCAGGAAGAAAGAAAAAGTAAAGCTATTTATAAAGACCAACTCCAGAAAGCCTACTTTCAATGTCTGTCAATGAGCCGGAGGATGAGTAAATGACACTGGCAATGTGGTAGAGAAACTGTCGTGCCCTCTGCCACCTTCAGCTGGAGGGGGACTTGCATTGTGATACCATGTCCTTCATTCTCTTGCATCAACAAAGCCACCCCTACTTTGAAAATAAACTGTTTCCTTTTAATCCATATTCTTGGCAAACTACAGTTCTTGAGAACAAATCAATTTTTTTTAGGGAGCTATTTTTATTGACAAGAGCTTACAGCTTCAAAAATCCTGCTCATCCTTCCCCCCTCCCTTGCCCTCATTTTCCCTTCCCCAGGTGTGTCCTCCCCTCACGTCCCTGGCTTGGCTCAATGGACTCGTGTTCCATTCCTCTGGAGTTCAAGGAGCGTTCAGAGTGCAGCCCAGGGACCGGTATCCCTGCAGCAGAGCGGAGGGGGGGCAGCACACTGGGTAGGAACCTCCTCAATACTAGCAGGTCAGTAACCGGAAGACTCACGAATCTGGGAAAGTATATGCGCAGATTCCAAAGGCGGCTAGCCCCACTCGCCACTGGCTCCTGGCAAATATGAGAGCAATCATGGCATCGGGGGTCCCAGCGATGCTTCCAGGGACGAGGGTCACTGCGCAGACCAGGGAACGGCAGGTGGAGGGGGAAGTGTGTGAGTGCACGGTGAGAGGAAGCCTTTTCTCTGCGCAGCCTCAAATGCTCAAGTGCCCTCTGAGAAGACCCTGGAAGAAAGTCCCTGGTTGACTTTTTCCAAACAAGGGGCACAGATGAAAATGGTCATACCATTCTCTAGTCAAGCACGTGTCCTGTGTCGAATGACATGGATCATGTGCTGTTCCCACCATGCTTAGTGTTTCCATAGAAACCAGGCCTGGTTCATCACAGTGTTAAGCAGGCAGGCACAGGAAGGAGTCTATGCTGATGGGTAAACTGTACAGCATCTTTGGTTGTCAACACTTTGTTACTGCTGCTGCTAAGGCGCCACAAGACACCCCTGAATAATCATCCCAAATTCTGCTTGTTGAGCTAAATCCTTTATAAATGCCCATTAAAACACTGACTTCACTGCTTGTGCTATGTTTTCATGCAGAAAAGTTTCCTGGTACACTGTTTGATAATAAAAAAAAATCAGAGGCTTGATATCAAGCCTATAGTGGGAGATTTTTGCTACAAATGACTTCTTAAAGGAGAAGGCTTCATTAAGACATCAAAAGCACCAGTGTCCAGTCACCAATGAGTCCTGGGGGACAGGATTCAGCCATCAAGTCTGGAGCCTATTTTCCCAGAGGATTCTCTGTGAATGGAGGCCTTCCCCATCGAGCTGTAATTATGTTTTATATAGATGCTGCCGAGGCTCATGCAACGGGCCAGTGGATCACTGTGTAGGACAGGTACAGAAGGTGTTCCTCTCCGCACCGAGCCCACCACTCTCCATTGGGCCCTTCTTTGCGAAGCATCTGTGCCGGTCCTCCTCTTGTAGAGGACAGGACTGAAGGCAAGCACAGAAAGGGCCTTTTTTGCTCAAGATCTGGGGAGAGCTCATGACACTAGGTAGCATATTGTCACTTAAGATGTTCAGAAATCATTATGTTAAGATACGTTATAAAAGGCAATTACAGGTTCAACATCATGAAGGGCATGCACGTGTTCATTCATTCAACAAATGCTTCACCTATCAGCGCCAAAGGCATGACCCATGACCCAGGCGACTACACAGACACGGACAGCGGCCGGGGGGCCAGAGGGCCTCACTACCGAGCAATGCAATCCAGCATTGCTGACGTGCCCAAGAGATCACGGCGGCCAAACTGGGGGAGGCAAGATGGAAAGAGGGCATTCTAAGCGAAAGGTGGTGTGCCAATGGCAAACCAGTGAGCAGTATCAGAGTTAGACAGAGTCTGCAGGGAGAGAGGAGCTCAGGCGGGGGCTGCCCTGAACTGTCTTGGGTGACAACGCAAACACTGACATTATTTCCTGCAGACGTGGGGCCTTCACAGCTGTTCTTAAGAAGACCACTGCAGAACAGGAGGGCATGGGTGGGCAAGATGACGCCACTACCAAAGAGGGAGGGAGGTTCAGCCTAAAAGCAAGGGTGATGGCGAAAGAAGGAAACACTCGATTTGAGAGCGACTTCTGGAAAGTGTCAGGATTTGGACAATGGGGGAGAGAGAGGTATGAAGACCACCATGTTCCTTACATGGCAGACTGGGCAGAGGTCATTCCAAGCTCACTGGATAGCTCCAGATAGTCCTGTGGTCAACCAGAACCAACTCTCCAACGCTTGGCTTCTCTCTGTGCGCCTGATCATAAAGCCATGACTAGGGTACAGCTGGGTCAGGGCCCATCAAGAAGAGTGTCTGAGACTGGGCTGGGGATTTCAGTCCCTGGAAGTAGGCCACCGGTAGGGAAAGACAGTGGTGCGCCGTGGGGGAACAGTGAAGCTGGAAGTGTCCATGACAGATCCTTAAAACTCCCCTAATCCCATGCCTAGAAATCACTGAAAAGGCCTGAAATCATTCATATAGCTACATGTTTATTACATTAATATTTATATATACACAAGTTCCTAAATTTATTTGGCCTACTACCCTATTTTCAGAAACAAAACAAACTCAGCACACACACCCCCGCCCCGGCAAATATAAACTTTTATACTCTATAGCCCATAATCTAGGATGAAGTGTAGGTGTGCGCTTTGCGGTTTGCCCGCCTCCCTCATGGATCCAGCAAACACCAGTAGGTGGTACCACCCTTCTGGGAAACAATGACTTATAACAAAGATTTAGAAACAATCCCCCACATTTTGTGCCTAACAATAGGGGCTCTTTAAATAACTCAAAAGGTACGAGCAGATGTGCAAATACCGTGTAAAGAATAGCACATATATGTCTGTGCAGTATGAACTCATATAAACAGTGAGGTAGCCAATTTGTAGAAGGCTATGGGAGACAGTGGGAGACCCAAATCCATCTGCAGAGGGCAGATCCCCTCTAGCCACAGGCCAGGGACTCTACTATCAGACAGAGATTACTGTAAACTTATGGTGGACCCAACCATGGTATGACCTCCCCTTGACCCAATTTGAATTTGCTCTAGGCTCAATTATTTGTTTCTTTCCTGACAGATTTTTTTCCTCTGGCTTTTAAAAATATTGTTGGTGGTCTTTTCTTTCTCACTCTTTTGTTTTTACCTTTAAATTACTACTGTTTTCTCCCGTTTTGTTTTTTACTGTTAGGTTTCCCACTTTATTAAGCACAGATGGAGTGGATGCATAAAGACAATACCTAATGCAATGGTTTTTAGGGACTGGGGAGGGTGAGGGGAACTGGGGAGCAGACAATGAATGTTGGAGGGGGGAAGAAGCACTTAGAACTGATTGTGAGATGTACACACAACTCTCTTAAAAAGTGATTTAACTATGGAAGTGTACAATATGTGAATAATAAATAAAGAAATCTACTTAAAAAAAGAAACCAAACTTGGCCAATGGTGACCATGGGTGAAGGAGGAAGGGTTTCTGCATATGGGCCACTGTGCTTACGTTCATAGCAGTGGGAATATTGGAAAAGGATATCAATAATGCTTGCACCACACGAAGAGCACAATAAACGGCATTGAATTATACAGAATGAAGGTGTCCAATTGGAGAATGTTTTGTGGTGTATATTTTTGCCTCAATTAAAAAACATTACAGGGGGAAGCGGGGGTAGAAAGAAACAAAAATATTAACTTATTGTTAAGATCGAAGGTGCAATTTTATACTTCTTTGTATTCTTTTCCTAAATTTACCATTTTTGAAAAATAACAAACGAGTTAAATCTTGATGAGACAAATCACACACACACACACGATATTGAAGGGGAGAGCTGATCTGAAGCCGGTTCTACAGGTGTCGGCATGGTAGCACAGGGCTTCTTGAGCGATGCCGGCCACTTAGGAAAACTGCAACGGAAAGAGTGCCAAAGGCTAAATACCGAGCTGCAGCACAGCCCAGTGCATCTGCAGCTACTTGTTCGGTGGTGGTCTGAGATCACTGTCTAAAGAGTACTTATAAATGATTCCAGAGGGTGAGCATCCCCTCTGAAAGAAGAACGGAAGGTGATGGGTTCATCCTAGAGCTTTGGGCTATGTCATTAGGTGAGATAAAAGCCTCTCTCTCTTTCTCTGGTTAAAGAACAAACCATTTGCAAAACTCAGTGAGGCCTGAACATTCAAAGTTGCAAACTGAGGAGGTGACCGTGAGACTCTCGGGCGCTCAATGGAGCTGGCTTTTCCGAGCAGGAACCCCTGTCAGCAGGCACAGCGATGCTCGCTCCCTGCAGCGGAGGGGGCTGCACTGACCATGGGCCAAATTTTCAGGTTTTCTACCACTTTTCTCCATGGCATTCAAGATACCTCAGCACAGATTACTCACAAACATCCTGTCTTGGACTTCCTTTCATTTCATGAGGTCAACTCACCCTGGAGAGCACAAAGCTCTCTCACTAGGTGCAAAAAACCAAATCAGGGAGAGAGAGATATGCTAATCCATCACTGGGTGAAAACGTGAGTTACTACTTGACAAAGGGAAGTGGGAAACTGAGACACGGGAAGAGAGTGTATCCGGACAAATTCTCTGCACCCCTATTTTAAGGCATCTGGGAGGCAGAGACTCCTGGAAGGGGGCCTTCACAATCATGGGTTGGAGATACTCCTAGTCATGTTCTTCTAATTAAAGTTGTTCCCCATGAGCCTCCCCCCCCCTCCGCACCCCTGTAATAATGCCAATTTTAAGGTACTGCTTGCTTGCCAGTATCTGGTTGCTACTCTGTATTAGCTGCTTGAAAGCTATCTCCCCGAAGGTTATCTGCCATCCAGAGCAAGCAGACCCTCTCTACTCCCTTCTGATAAGGATCACAGATAGCTGCTCAGGAGAAAAGCTCAGGGACACCTGAGGTCAAGCCAACCCAGAGATGACCAAGATTAAGCCTCCCTCTTAGCTCTAGAACTGACCCCTCTTTGGTATGCACCTTCCTGCTTACCAGTATGCCCATAGCTCATCCCCTTCCTGTTACACATATGTATGAGGGGGCTTGCTAGCCCGAGATGGTATGAGCCTGTTAAGAGAATACACAGCTCACTCTCTGCTTCCGGTGCTCATGGAAGAGGTGAGCCCTTGCATGCCTTGCCTGGTGTTTAACTTCCCCTTAATTACAACCCCCCCCCCCGAACCATTTGGTTGTGGAGGCTGGCCCCCCACAAAGGGAAAAAGCACACACCGAACTCACTGCCATCAAGTGGATTCTGACTCATAGTGACCCTCTAGGACAGAGTAGAACTGTCCCTGTGAGTTTCTAAGGGTTTAAACATCCTAGTAACCCCAGGGTTCCTGATATAGGAAAACAAACAAACAAACAAACAAACAAACAAACAAACAAACAAACAAGGCCATTGACTTGATTCCAACTCATAGAAACCCTTATAGGACAGGGTACAACTGTCCCTGCAGGTTTCCGAGACTGTAATTCTTTGAGAGTAAAGTCTTGTCTTCCGTGGAGCAGTTGGTGATTTTGAACTGCTGACCTGTGGCTTGAAGCCCAGTTGGCCAAGATGGGTGCTCGGCACTTATAACCTCCTCCTGCAGTACCTGGAACTCAAATCCTTCCTTGAAAACCACTCTCTCATCTGCTCCTCTGACCTCCACTCTTTGAAGTGTTCCATTAGATGAACAATGTTAGCTCACTGTGTGGCTCAGCAGATCTCTGCCCGCAGAGATAAACAGCATTGTCTTTTTGGAATTACTTGTCCCTTTACCAAGGTGGCCACCCCTGTTGAACCCACATCAGACAATATATTTCCATTTAAAATAAAGCCACCGTTGACCCCTACGATAGGGCTGGTCAACCCTCCGCTGAGTATTCACCTAGAGCAAAGAGGGTCTCTTGCTCGTCTTACTGGAGTTTTTGCTTTTAAATCACTCCAAATGACAATGAGCGGATAAGCAGAGGCCTTAAAGTATGGAGTGGATTTCAGGGAATGATAGCTCTTGGCATTCCCCTTTCTTATCTGCTCCTCTTTCCTGGGAACTGCTGACAACTGGCACATCTGCATGAAACAGTAAGTTTTAGGAACTGCTCAGCTTAGCGCCCAGGCTCCCAAACTTGGCTGATTGTTGGAATCCCCTAGGGATCTGGTGCAATTACAGATCCCTGGGCTCGTTCCCCTAGATTCCGATTCTTTAGGTTGCAATCGGAGTTCCCGGGATCTGTTGTTTAGGTGATTCCCTTCACCAGCCAAGCTTTGGAACCTGGGGCTTCAAGGGACACGTTTTCAGCAGCAGTTTGGGCGTCACGGTTCAATTTGGCTGATCAACTACAGATACTACCTCTGCAGGCACAGTGCAGTGTTTGGTTATCGTTTCCACGGGAACAAGAGTGGCTGTTCTATGTAACCTGAGGTCCTGGCCAATCAAGTAATAACGTCATGGCAGTCTTTAGAGGGAAGCTGCCTACTCTAAATGGACAGTAGACCTAAAAGGCTATTAAGCCCACGGGCTAAAGAGGGATGCAGAAACAGAGAAGGGAATTATCAAACTGAACATAATCTAACCTGTTTATATTTGGCTATGGAGTGGGTTGTGCCATTTAATTCTGACCGGTATATTTATCACTCCAACTGGTTTCCTTAAACTGAGTATGACATGAGTTTTCTTCTAAGAATAGTTCTAGCTTCTAGCTACTGAATGCCCAGTATGTACCAGCCACTGTGCTAAGCACTTTCTAAGTCAATTCTAGTGGATCTCTAAAGTCCAATGTCAGGGTGTTCTTTACTAGTCTTGCTCCGATTCCACAGAAAACCAAAGCCCAGGGCGATGAATGGCCAGTAAGGTGTGGGGGCAAAGGTGGACGGGATCGAGTGGACAGGACTGGCCGCACCATCCTCACACAATCTCTGTCTGCCTGGTAGTGAGTGGGGTGACCTCTGGTGGCCCCGTCGCCTGGGCAGACCTATCAGTGCTACACAAACCAAAGTGGGGTCGGCTTTTTGCAAACAGGCACTTGTTTTCTTACCCCGCAGACTCGCCGGGGGTGGAGCTCTTTGTCTCGCAGGCAACCCACCTTTCACGTTTCTGCACAGTACGTGTGTCTGGCCCAGCCCCAGCCAGGAATGGAGGACAACCAAGTGGTTTTTGAGGACTCCTGGTCCTCTAGGGAAATCTCTGCTTAACACCCCCTCACGCCTCCCCCTTTCGCTGGCTCTTGCAAGAGGATTAGTGCAGAACGTGCCAAGGGAAACATGAGGTATGACGCTAATATAATAAGGTTTATTTTTAAAACAAACACGCCGGGAGTTATATATCCAAACAAATGCGATCCCTTTCTAAGGAGTCATTGCAGAAGGCTAGAACCGATTCCAACAAGACTGCTGTTGCTTCACACAGCTTTGGAATTTTCCTTGTGCAATGGTGCCTGAAGCCAATTTTTGAAGCAGGCTAAGGAGGACAGTTACTATTTTATGGTCACACCTTCGTCCCGACCTGCACTGGAATTCGGTTTCTGAGCTGATGGCCTTTGGCCCTTTTCAGAAGTGAAGTCCTGCTGCAGGCAGAGGCTCTGCTTCTGCGGGGCCATGAGCACCTCGAGGCTGACTCACGGTAGATCTACGGCTTACCTTTTCAGGATTCAAATGTAAGCGACCCCATGGCGCCTCAAGGGAACTGTGGCGGAAACACGCCACGACTCTGAGGAGGAGAGTTCAGCACGGGCTCTGCCGCGTCTCCCCACTCGGACTGATGGGAGAAAGCAGTGCCCACTGCTTGACATGCAAACCCCATTTTGAGAGCGTTTCTCCAACTGCTGAAACCTCGTGGGCCCCCATTTTGAGAGGGTTTCTCCAACTGCTGAAACCTCGTGGGCCGGCTTCTTTCTGGGCGCTACAGGCTAGTCTTTGTCCTCCTTAATCTGTAAAGTGCCTTAGAAGTGCGAAAGTGCTGGACTGTAAGAGTCTTGCCCTGCAAAGATTTAAGTAGGGATTCAGGGAGCCACAGCCCTTGTTCGGAAGAGGATCACAATGAGGGGTAGAGTTGTGGGAAACAGAAAGATTTCTCCCAAGCTGTCTCCTCCAAATATTCCCCAAACTTAGCTGCTTGCTACATGTGGCAAATGTGTATACACGTGGAGGTCAACAGAAGTAGGTCAGGAGTTATTCTCCCTAAGGGTTAATAGCCATCCAGAACAAGCAGTCACCACTGTTTATCCAACAACAAGTAGGGCCCACTCCCATAGGGATAGTAGTACACTGTTTCCTTGAAGGAGAACCCACCCAAGGGTGACCAAGGTTAGGCTACCATCATGAATCTAGGGTCCGCCCATCTTGTCACATGTATACCTCTGTCCCTCCGCTTCCTATGTGCACACTGCTAGCTCATCCCCTTCCTGTCACGCTTATGCCTATTGTACATCCCCTTCCTATGATGTGTGGTTACCTGCAATTACGCCCCCCTAAGTAGATTTAAGCCTTGGTTAGCAATAAACGGGGTCTCTGCCCCATTTCGCCTCGGCCAATGCTGTTTGCCGACCTAGCTGAAAAGATCGTGGTCATCCCCCCACATAGCGTCACACAAGAGCCCCTGAAAACAACACATCTCCAAATCCCTCCCCACTCCCACCCCCCCTTTCTTTGGTGAAAGTGCTCAAACAAAACAATCCCTTAAAATACTGTCTGATGGCTTGTACTGTGGTTGGATTTTCCTGTTTCTAACTGGGAGACAACTGTCTTGCACAGATAATAAATTTGATTTTAAAACAGGTCTTGGAGGTCAGGGAGTCAAATCCTGGTGTAAGAGTAACTTCCTGGGAAGAAGTCAGGCAGCATTAAAAATGGCATCTGCACTGCAGATTTCCCGAGGGCTATTTAGAATCTGAAGAAGTAATTTTCTCTGGGAATTTAGAGGCTCAGAAACCACATGCCGTTCTGGGAGAAAGTATCCCAGCCCAGCACTGGTGTGTGGGGCACCTCCTGCACATGCGCACTACTGAGGGTCTGAGGTGAGTCCTGCTCTCACCACCAGGAGGCGGCACTGACCCAGTCAGGTGGGATGGGGCGTGGGGGGAAAGGTAGGGTGGGTGGAAATAGTTAGCTTTGAGTGATTCCACATCCAAACAGACTTGCCAAATATTTTGAACAGGTGCACTGAAAGCAAGTTGCACTAACATGATACTTCAGCTTGATTTAATTTTGCAGCCTAAGGGATGTGAAGACAACGTTCTAAACCAAACTCACTGCCATAGCGTCGGTGCTGACTTGTGGTGACCCTACAGGACAGACTAGAACTGCCCTTGTGGGCAGAAAGCCTCACCGTTCTCTCACAAAGCGGCTGTTGGTTTCAAACTGCTGACCTTACGGTTAGCAGCCCCAACTCTTAGCTCACTATGACAGCAGGGCTTCGTGAAGAAAGCTTTAACAAAACAAACTCGCTGCCACCGAGTCGATTCTGATTCCTAGTGACCCGACAGGACAGAGAAGAACTGTGGCTTTCTGACACTGGAATTGAAAGCCGGCCTTTCTCCCGAGGAGCAGCTGCTCGTTTGCAAGCAGACCCCTTGTGGATTGCAGCCCAATGCGCACCTACTACATTACCAAGGCAGGGGAGGTGGAAATGGGTCAACTGGTGGTGCAGTGGGCTACACACTGAACTGCTAACCTCATGGCCAGTGTTTCGAACCCACGGGCTACTCTACGGGAAAAAGATGAGACTGCCTGCTCCCGTAAAGATTTACAGTCTCCAAATCCCATGGGGTCAGTTGAACTCTGTCCTATAGGGTCCCTAGGAGTAGAAATGGACTCATTGGCAGCGAGTTTGTGTTGTTATCAACAGTTCTGTGTACACTGTGTGGGACACACGATTTAGAACAGGGAGCGGGGAAGGCAGCCAAGTATTCCCAGTGGCACCACCGCTGGTTTCAGTAACAGTCAAGTACTTTTTAACGTTTTTAGTTTACAGCCTCAACAGTGCCTTACGGCACTCTTTCTCTACCCACCACGAAGATATAAAACACTCAGATTACACTTTCTTTTCCCTGCAATGGAGGGCCGATGGGCTCTTTCCAGGCAGGTAGAAGTCCTCGTCATTTCCAAATCCCTGGTGTGTGTTGGCCAGCGGAGAATGCCAGGCTGGGAGAATAAATGGCAGGAGAGAACCTAACCACCCTCGCTTAAAACATTTTTCCTTTCTTTTTCAAATTAAAAAAAAAAAGAAGACTTAAACACACTAAAACTGCAATGAAGAAAGAATCTGGGCAAACAGTCAGCAGGTTACTTAGAGGTTTGTGGAGACCACAGGCATCGAGGATGATGAATGATTTAGAATCCGCTGACTCACCAGGCCTCTGGAGCGGAGCTCTACTGAAATCTTTGCTAAAACGGATGCACGTGGCCTAGGGAATGTCAACGGGCAAGAGAACGCCTATGTGGGAAATCTTTCGGCCAGTGGGGTTTAAATTTTTAGCTACAAATGCAAGACACATTCACTGATTCGACAACTTTTATCTTCTGAAAAATAAAAGGAGCTGTTCTCAATGTATCTTCATAAAACATTTTTTAAAAGCTGAGACAAATGTTACAATGCAGGCCGACTCCCACCTCTGTATCGTGAACTGTTACATAGATAACAGCTGTGAACATGCACACTGGACTACAGTTTAAGACATTTCTTGGAAGTCCATTCTTGCTCTGTCCTATTGGGATTCTTGGAATAGCAAGTCTAGGCCCACTTCTAAAGGCGAAAGGGCCTGTAAGGCCCTGTAACATACTGGAGGGAAACAGATGACCACAGAGGAATTATAAATGCCCCAAGTCCCATGCACCAAAATCTCACCAAACTGATAAAACACAGTGGGGTTTCTGCCTGAGTCTTTTTTTAAAAAAAAATCATTTTATTGGGGGCTTGTATAACTCTAATCACAATCCTCACGTACATCCATTGTGGCAAGCACATTGTACATTTGTTTCCCTCATCATTCTCAAAGCATTTGCTTTCTACTTGAGCCCTTCGTATCAGCTCCTCATTTTTCCCTTCCCTCCCAAGCCCCACTCCCTCACAAACCCTGGATAATTTATAACTGTCTAATGTCTTCCTTCACCCACTTTTCTGTTGTCCATCCCCCAGGGAGCAGGTTATATGTAGATTCCTGTAATCGGTTTCCCCTTTCTACTCCACCTTCCCTTCACCCTCCCGGTATTGCCACTCTCACCACTGGTCCTGAGGGGTTCATCTGTCCTGGATTCCGTGTTTCCAGTTCCTATCTGTACCAGTGTATATGCTCGGTCTAGCTGGATTGTAAAGTAGAATTGGGATAATAATAGTGGGGCGGGGGGAGGAAGCATTAAAGAACTAGAGGAAAGTTTCATAGATGCTACAATGCACCCTGACTGGCTTGTCTCCTCCCGAGACCCTTCTGTCTCGAGCTCCATGCTGGATTAGCATCCAGTATAGGCTGGTTCATCACGGATAGAAACTCAAGGCATTAACCTGTATTTAACCCCCTATCCAGGCTCACAACCTAAGACGCATCTACGGACACAGAGAGAACACAAGGACAAAGCGTTCGGAAGATGTGGAAACAGAGTTGCCAAGGCAGAGATGAACAAAGGCAGATCAAGGTGGCCCAGCGTTGAAGGAAAAACGCCTTTTTCTTTAAAACTCAGAGGAAGCTTGCAATGTACATGTAAGAAAACTTGGTTAATTATTAGGAATTATAAGAATATAAAGAAGAGGCAACACCCCTATTAAAAAGAAATGTGTTAGTTGTTGGCCAGTTGAAGATCCCCACGAAGGAATGCACTGAGAAGCCCTTGGACTGCCTAGGTAGGGACATTTCCGTACCTGTTGACGGTGTTCCATCCTGGCAGCCTCCAGACACCCTCCAGTAGAGGGCGTCGCTGCCTAGACCACTGCTGCTGTGGGACGTCAGCTCTTTATGGAAGGTCCCGCATGGGGAACAAGACACTTCCCAATGCCGTGCGTGCCTTCCTCATGGCGGGCTGTGGATTGGACCAGTGCTACTCACTGGGTTTTTCCATAGCTCACTGTTGGCACTAGGCCAGCAGGCCTTCCTCTCTAGTCTGTCAGAGTTTGGAAGTTTTCCCCGTAACATTTTAGCACCAGAGCAACCCACACACATTCTTCCACTAAAGAAACGCCCAGGGGCTGTGCAGGGATGGGGTGCGCCCAGTCAGTCTCCAGGCCAGTCGCCTGCAAGGAAGGCGCGGATTCTTCCCCTGAACCACTAAGCCTGCACCCCCCGGCCAGCGAATGGTACACAAAATGACTCGGGCCCCTGGACAGAAATAAGAGGTGCCCGCGGTTCACGGAAGAAAGACTAATAAAGGCTATGCCTCAGATCCTTTTCCCAAAGTTTCTCCCGAGAACGACTCGGATTTCTGTTTGGACAGCAGGAGACTCGAAAAGGAGCTGGCTGTGAGAAGCGAAAGCTGCTGATGGGCGAAGTAAGTGAGCCGCTTCCGGTGGCGGTAAGACAAGCCAAGAGCAAATACGGTGTCCTTTTCTCACGGTAACTGGAGACGAGTGCCAGCCAGCGTTAGCACAGGCGCACCACGACGAGAGTGGACTTAGCTTTGAACCCCTCCAAGTCATCAATAGGGAAGCATCCTACTTCCTTTCCGGTTCCTTTCGGCCAGTTCTTCTTTCCTGTCACGTCAATCATTTTGGCGGCCTGTGTTGTGGCCAGCCGCGTGGCGTGGTGACAAGCCACAGTAAGTCACCGCGCTGAAGAATGTGCAGGGGCCCCAGAACGCCTCCTGCCCACCAGAGTGTCCTCACTATAAATGTCACGTTTCCAGGGGTCGCAGCGGGTCCCGCACAATACATCCACAGGGTCCGCGAATGCGACCAGGCTCTAAATGTAAACAAAAAAGAGAAGAGCGGTGTCTCTCCCTTAGGGTGGCACCCAGAGGTCTGAGAAGATTGGGGAGCATCTGAACCTGGAGACAAAGTCCTGTTTCCACCTGGACCCCAAGTAGCCCAGGGCTACCTTAAGATGCCAGCAGGCAGGATGAGGTGCCACCTCAAACCGAAACATTCTAAGTAACATCTCTGCCCCTCAGGAGCTCATCCCTGAGATGCTTGCTGTCTCCAGACTGCTTGGGCAGAAAGGCCGGGGTTTGATTTAGAAGTGAGCTGAGAGGATTGCTTTGACCCACGCTACTCAGATCAGCGGCAAGCTCTGTTAGGGCGAACACCATAGAACCGACACATTTGCATCAGGTCTCATGCTCATAAAGTCCCTTTCCGTGTGTACAGTAGGCCACTTTAGGTGCAAACTCCTTTGTGAAGCCCAGGAAACTATTCTCCCCTGTCGCACAGATGAGGGTGGTGGTGGTGGTGGGGTGTGTGTGTGTGTGTCTGAAACCACATCACTGAGATGCTCAGCTGGCACAGAACAGAGAGGGAAGCCTCACCCTTTAGCTTCAAGGTGGGCTCTCTTTCTGGTGTATGGAAGCTTTTCATTGTAACAAGGTAAGAGCGAAGAAACAGGTGTAGAAAAAAAATGCTGTAACGACCATGCCAGTATGAGATAACATTCTGCTTTGAAAATGCCCAAGATTGCAGTCCACGCAAGGACGCTGAGTGGATGTGTGCCGTTTGATTCCTGGGGTGAGTTAAACACAACGATCAGCAGATGTTCCGAAGAGACACCGTTGCTGCGTCCTGCTAGGACAGCAAAGGACACTGGTTTGACGGAGTCCGCAGTCAACAAACTGAAATCGAAGCAAGAAGTAACAGTGTATAATGAACTGACTGCGACCGGGCAACTCCCCAATTAAGGAGAAATATTACTAATCATTTGCTAGTTGAAGATCACCCTGGAGAAGAAATGCAATTATAACATCGCACCATGTGAGTGGTGAGCCAGTGTGACTCTGTGTGAATGCTCCACACGGCCAACATCCAATATTGAAGACAGATGTTCAATCTGCGAGAAAATCCCCTTTTACATGTCTCCTCTACAACAGAATTCATCTCTGCAGAGCCTTAAAGACACAAGATACTTAAAAGTTACTAGGTGACCTTAAGCTGTGCCATCTCAATGTCTTAGCTTTGCACCATATGCAAAAGTCATTTAGTTGATATGCATATGCACATACATACACATATACCATATATTACACAAATATGCAGGGGCGTAAATAGGTTTGTGAAAAAATATCCCATTATCTTTTAATTCCATTTTTCATGAGCTGCTCGAAGCCCCTTCCTATATACCTACCTCCCAAATAACTATCATAAAAAATTATTAAGAGTAGAAAAAAATGCCTTAACTGAGAAAGATGTACTGACTCAGGTATTTCCAGCCAACATCTAAGAGATGGCTAAAAGGAGTCCTGGTAGCATAATGGTTAACTGTTGGCTGCAACACAATCGCTTGGCAGTGCTCGTTCTACCTGGTGTCTCCCTAAGAGAAAGGCCTAGAATCTACTTCCCTGAAGATTACAGGCCAGGACCCCCACAGGGCAGTTCTACCTTGTCCCGTAGGATCAGAAGCGACTGGACAGCACCTACCAACAGCAGATCATAAGAACTCCCCCAAACAAGTCTATGTTCTGAAAGTTACTCACTACTTGGTCAACACAAGACTTGCTTAAGTAAGATCAGTCCTGTTTCACAGAGTATCTGGATCAGAAGCCACACCCGAGCACCGTGAGTTCCAAAGTCCACAGGCGACATGGGCTTGCAGACCCATACATTCAACTAAGCAGTGCTCACTTTGGATAAGATCTGATCAGGAATGACTACTGCATACCTGGATAAGGTGAGACGCTGCTGCTGGGAAGCCGGTTCTGGACGCTGCCCACAATCAGTGAGGGGGACGTGATCAGGGAAGCATCCACAGGGACAAGTGAGTGCACACGGTGTGGGGGCTGACAGCTTAGTTATCTGCCATCTCCTGGTAGCCACCAAATAAAGATCTCAGTGAGACACAAACCATTTTTGCTTTGGAACATTTTGGAAAGGCATGTAGAAAGAGATGAGGCCACAAGCAACTTGGAGCCAGCCCTGTCCTACACGGTGATGTGCGACGTGGCTGGGGTATTTGCTGTTTACAAAATCAAACCGACTAGCACAGCTCAGAATTCCCACCAGACCCTTTAATCTCCCTGGTACATACTCAGGTCATCTTTTGATTCTTGCTCCTCATCCCATAAGCCATAGTTACAGTCTAAAAGCCTAGGAAAAGAAAACCTATTAGTTATATCTATCGGTGTAGGAAGCTAGAATACAGAAAATTGGAGAATAGGAAGACGTCCCATTAACATGATTGGGTAATTACTACTTAGTTTCTTTCTAGCACAAGGATGAATTCCCTAATGATGGGTATTATAATTAATTAGACAAAGCTGTTCACTTTTCAAAATTAATCATCAATTCTATTAATTATGTCTACATTACACATTCTATTAAATTAGCTCACATAATATGAGGCCTTCGCACATGGAAAGAGAGAGAGGCATTATCATTGCACATTAGTGACTTGGTAATTTAGCTGAAAGGAACACAAATATTTGTAATTAGAGGACTTCTTTGAGCAGGAGAGTCACTGTTCCATTCTCTTGGAAGAAAAATGGGGTGGGGTGGGGGGAAATCAAGAAAGCTTTGTTCAGGGGCTTTATCCCTGAAAAAGGAGGTGAGTAGAGGCTTCCAGAGATCTATGTCTGAATCACTTGGGAGACTGCTCGCCCAGGGAGGCCAGTCCTGGGAGCCAGGAGTGAGGTCAGCCCTACGTTCTCACAGGGAGACAACGGTGGTCCTGGCACAGGTAACCCAGAGTCACACGGGGCCGAACTCCAAGAGACCACTTGAAACGAGAGACAGTGTAAGGAGGGGACCTTCGTGCCCCATGACAGACTGGGTGCTTTAAGGCATGCAGAAGGACGCCCCCCTGGCTTAAGCGATCACTGGGTGGTAAGGAAACCCCTGCCACTGGCACACAGCCTTCTCCGGCTTCTCTGTGCCCGTGTCGCCCTGGGTTGGTGGTGCCCCTACAGAGACCATGATGGCTGGAGGCAGGACCTCTTAGCTGAGAACAGAACAGGCCTCAAGGGCAAAGGGAGTAAACTAGCAATACAAATGGACACTCTCTACAGCGGTCTGGAACTGAGCTCTGTTTTCTGTTCTCAGACCTACAAGGGGTCCCAGGTCAGGAAAGACAAATGCCGATGAACAAGGCTCCTGGCAAAATAAACCTGATACAGACCCCCCTGAAACCACAGCCAAGAAGGACATGCTGGCTGTTAGCAACCTGTGGGGGGTGGGGGTGAGGGGTGGAGGGTAATCCCCCCCTCCACCCCCGTAAGGTTTCCAAGGCTTCCAAGGCTGCAACCTTGATGAAAGCAGACTGCCACCCTGTCCTCCTGTAGAGCCTGGGCGGGGAAGTGGGTGGGGTGCAAATTCCAAGTCAGCAACCCAAATGCTTAACCCACTGTGTCATGAGGGCTCCGTCTGGTGTAGCCCGGAGGGCATATGACTATTTCAGCACAGAAACAACATGCATAGAACCAAGAACGGCATGCAGCCGTCAAACGCTAGCTCCCCACCACGTCCTCCCGGGGCTTGCAGGGTGCAGTTATGCACCCATCATTCTGGGGAAGTTGTGAGGGAGGCAGGGCACCAACAACATTTCCATCATGACGTTCTCAGCTGACATGCACCACAACTAGAGAAAGGGCCTACCATCGGATTGAAAGTCGCCATCACAAAGTCAGACCAAATCCACTCTCCCCGGGCGCTTGCCCACACCCCCCAGCGCCGCCTCCAGGATGCTGATGCCAGACTGAAGAACTACAGAGCTCCCCACGTCCCACGCCAAAAGGAGGACACAGGTTTGCTGTCACCTGCAGATCATTCCTCAGAATTCCGAAGCGGTCAGGTTACATTGGCTTGACGAGGAAGAGTATGACCAGATTTAGTGTTACCCGACAGACACAAATTTAGTAATTAAGTAACTTACAAATTATGAATTGACTAAGCAGGGAAACACAGGTAGTCTTCATCGGAGCCAAACAATCTGCGAATACTCCGAGAGACCTGCTGTTAGATGTTCCCGCTGCAGGTGACCTAGGGCCGTGGAAGGGCACGCGACTCGCAGACTCATGTTTTCATGCTTAAACATTTTTTAAAAAAATAGCGGTTGTGCCCCTCCCCTATGTCCTGACATGGTGCCTGGATTGTGACAGCTCTTGCTTGGTCTCACCAAGAGTGTCGCGTGGATCTGAGGATAGCTCTCTGAAATCGGATGTGGCGGTGAACTAAACTTAATATGTGTCTGGTTCCACAATGGAGCTGCCAAGCTTCAGTGTGTCTCATGCCCTAAAAGGTGGGTGACCGTGTGTCCAGGTTTGCTTTGGGGCTCTTGCTATTGTTTCATCATAATTACCGACAATCCTCATCTCGCTCTCAAAAGCATCAGGATTTGAAGAATAAATCACTCGCGCGAAAAGATGAGAACCCGGCTTTCAAAACTTGACTTAAAGCTTCCTTGCGCATTAGACTGAGAAAGTCTAGCTCTAACTTCAGAGCGGATACTGCTTTCAAGGTACCTCTCCCCTCTTACATACGCACATGCAGAATAAGATTCCCAAGAAGTGGTTTACGTCAGACAGCCAGGGGCCAGGAGGCATTGAGGAGGCGGCGCTGTGCCAAGAGCTTGTGACCTGGCCAGGACAGGCCTGGGTGCCATTCACCAATTCATCTTTTGGAATTGCCCAAAGGCCAAACCACTGCCCTCTTCTCCCCCAGGGACCACCCAGATGGTGCCATTACTTGTATCTGGCACGTCTGCAGGCCAAGGACGCAAAAGCCTCTCACAGTCCATACGCCCGAGCCAGTTTGCCTAACGTTTTCCTTGCTACTCTGATCACAGGTGCACTGTGGGACAGAGGAATGCCATTGTCTTTCACTTGACTTTAGGAGCCGTCCTGGCTCCAAAAGCAATAAAGGAGAGCGAGCGCCTGGGGAACAGGGACTGTGCCTTATTAAGAGTTGCCAGCTGTCTGAGCCTCGCCTTCTGGACCCCAGAACAACATCTGGCTTATGTTCACAGGGCTGTGTTTGCTCGGACGTCAGGGGCTCATATGCATATGTCCTCTGCTCACAAGATACGTCACCAAGGGTCACAAGGAGGAGAGGATGCTGTCAGTTACTCAAGTCACACCCTGTGGCTCTAGGTCCTCAACATGGATAACCGCGCAGCTGAAACGGAGTCAATTAAGTGTCGGCAGACAGAGGAAGAACTGGGAGACTCAATGTCTCAGCAACATGGAAGCAGCAAGCATTACCTACGGAGTACACTCAAACTTGAGACACGGCATTTCTATTTGGGGGCGAAAATACTGTAACTGTTGAGACGGAAAAATGACTCAGATACTGAAAATCCTGGGATGGCAAAGGAGCCCAATCACCAGTACTCCCTCCTGTCACTCTTGGCACGCAGTTCCTAAATGCTGATCACCTCTCAGCAGGGGGAGGGGGGCACACCTCCCCCTACCCCTCCCACCTGTTGGTGCTCTTTTGGGTCTGTTTGGCTGTCATCCAGAAAACCCAATTTCAAATACATTCACGGGTTTAAGTAAATGGCTGTCCATGGAGCGTTAGTGGGTGCAGGTAGAAATAAAGGATTGTTTTCGGTTGGTCTTACCTATGCAGTATGGACAACACTGGCCTTTCCTCAAAACAGGTCGTTCACAGGATACTGATGGGCAAGACTCAGAGTAACAGCTAATTACGCTATCCCTGCACACGCAGCTGGTACACACGTCAGGCTTCCAGGACTCAGCTGCCAGGAATATATCCCCTTTGTCATTTTTGCAGTAACTAGGCACGCTGTCATTACGGGATGAGGGAGGCTGAGGAGGCACATCTGGAAAAATGAACACACAGGTCAGCGGGGAAGGGAAGACACCATAGGCCACCAACTCTACCACCGTTTTAGTCTGTCTCACGGAGAGTTCACCCAGTTCCTACGGGGGGCGCCCCACAGAGGGAAGAAGACCTCAGTAACAAGACAGGAAGAATGACTCAGCCAGGTCTTGAATTAAAATACGAAGGCCCACCGTAATTCTGTTAGCTGTCTACCCAACGTGCACTCTTAGCTTTCCTACCATCACAAGGGACAATCCCAGTTTTCCTTGCAACTAGGGGGAGGAGAAGGGTGGGGGAAGGGAGACACGCCACCCAGTTGTGGGCAACTGAACTTCACAGCTCTTAGAGGAGGGCCTCCGAGAGCCTTTCATTTTATAAATCAGGGCAGCTGTACTGATACCGTCATCCACGTTCTTCGAGACCAGCGTTTCTCAACCTGGGGGTTGTGACCCCTGTGGGGACAGAACGACCCTTTCACAGGGGTCGCCAGATTCATAACAGTAGCAAAATTACAGTGAAGAAGTAGCAGTGAAAATAACTATGGTTGGAAGGTCACCACAACATAAGGAACTGTATTACAATAGGAAGGTTGAGAACCACTGTGCTAGATGTAAGCGTGAGTGTGTTGCGCGGCTGAAACTAGCCAACTTCCACTTGATTAACCCTGACCCACTCAATCAATGCTGATACACCTCTGCTCCAATGTCTTACATTGTATGTAAAATCAACCTTGATTTGTTTAAAGACTCTAGCTAGATCTCTTCTTATTTGCAGCCACATTCAATCAACTAACCAAAGCTCCAATAGCTCCTTCCTTGTGCCAGACTGTCCTAAACCACCTATCGTTGACATCCTCCTGTTCAGGCATTCACAGGAATGGTGATGTGGGGAGATCTAAATAAGTCTCTCCTGAGGATACACCCACAGGGAAATCAACAGTAAGCCTTCTGTGATTTTGCTAGTCAGCAGGTCCCCTGATCATTTTCCAATTTGAAAGAGAAAACCACATCGCCAGGAAATCCAACTATCCATCTTGGTATGGCTGAGATTACATGAACATTGTAGCCCTCAATAGAAATCTAGGTTACAACAAATGAAGCTGTAAGTTAATGGGGTACCTAACTTAGAAATATCACCCTCTTCCTGAGGAGTCTAATGGCTTCTAAGCACATTCACCACTTAAAAATTCACTGCCACTGAGTCAATCCTGACACATGGTGCCAATGTAGAATGCACGGACCATTCACTTTGAGTTTCCAAGACTGTCAGTCTTTCTGGGAGCAGAAAGCCTCATCTTTATCCCGAGGAGTGGCCGATGGCTTCAAACTGCTGTCCTTGTGGTAGCAGGTAAGCCACGGTGACTATGTCACCAGGGTTCCGTCTTCACCCCTCACTCTCTGCCACTGAGCTGAGGAGCCAACTCGCAGCCATCCTATCCCCTGTGGGTTTCTGAGACTATTGCTCCTTATGGGCATAGAAAGCCCATGTTTCTCCCAGGAAGCTGCTGCTGGTTTCAAACCACCGCCTCCAAGGGTAGCAGCCCAATGGATACCCACTAGGCCACCAGGGCTCCTTCCTCACCAATTAGGTGTCTAGAAACAGTCTTCATAATCCTATTTGGCAAGCTTCAAAGAGAATCACGTTAAAAAATTATTTTTTTGGCATATGCTTCACCTGTGATGCCATTCAGTCATCACCACAATCAAATTTGGAGCACATTTTCTTATGTAAGGAAACAGACAGGAGGGCCAGACAGTCTTGGTCTTGGCAGGCTCCTGTCAGCGTCTGTGTATGAGCTCTTATTTGAAGTCATGATGCAGAGATGTCCTCATGGAGTAAGCATAGTGGTGCCTGAGCTCTCAGCGTCCATGTCTCCCTCCGTCAGCCTCACGAACGCACCACATAAGCCGAGAGGCTGATTTCACGAGAATAACCTGTGACTTCGTTCTGGTCTGACCAGGAGGCGCACAGGGAAACCGACACCCTCGCCTTGAAGCCGCACAGCCGACCAGGGTTCGAAGGACTGGTCCCAAAGGCTCGGGAGAAAAGCGACAACAGCCACCCAGGGTTCTCGTGCTCCAAATGTCCTCCAGGCTCTCTTTCGCGGTGGTTCCAGAGATCACTTGCCCAGCGGTTCAAGTTACTGCAGTGAGCTACTTTCTCCATGACCTTTTTTGGAGTCTTGCATCCCCAGGGTTAACTTTTTGGAAGAGGTGGACCGAGGCTGGAGGTAAGGATGACTCATCTTGTCAACATTCTTCCAGCAGCAGCAGCAGCAGCAGCGACTGGACTGATGCTGGAGATAAGGATGATTCATCTTACCAACATTCTTCCAGCAGCAACAGCCTGATTACGGCTGAGTCAATTCTGACTCATGGTGGCCCCATACTCCACAGGGGTTCCCACAGCTGATGGGCAGGGCCTCACTTGCTTCTGAGGTGCTTCTGGGTATATGTGACTCTTGAGTCCATCAGATAAGCAGCAGAGCACAAGAGGGCCTCACTTGCTTCTGAGGTGCTTCTGGGTATATGTGACTCTTGAGTCCATCAGATAAGCAGCAGAGCACAAGAAACACTTGTAATGTCCAGGGACCTTGTCAACGCTGAGCTCTTCAAATACCCCGCACCTCAACATCCCAGCTCTTTCAAGCAAGGCCTAACCTTGTAGCCAACCATTTAGGTGACACTGAAGTGAATGGCTTTGAGCAGTGGTTCTCAACCTGGGGTCGAACGACCCTTTCACAGGGGTCGCCTGATTCATAACAGAAGCAAAACTACAGTGATGAAGTAGCAATGAAGATAATTTTATGGTTGAGGGGTCACAACATGAGGAACTGTATGAAAAGGGTCACAGCATTGGGAAGGTTGAGAACCACTGGCCTACAGCCTGGGATCCTCTTCTTCCCGACGCTCGGACACAGCCCAGCGGACGGTGGGATGTGTTGGCACCGAGGGAGGGAGAGCGCGTTAAAGCTGAGATCCAGGGTCGCAGCCTTACTTTATCAGCCAGGGGCTGAAATGCCATCTGGTCCCTTCTTTGTGCCTCTTTCCACTTTTTCTGCTTCAGATCTCTACCTTTTAATACTCCTGCTTTCACACGTCTATTCTCACCTAACCGTTTCTTTTGCTATTGCTCACTCATCCTTTTTCTTTCCGAGCTCCTCTGCTCTCTTTATTCCCTGCCCCTGCCCCTACCAGGAAATAAACAATGAAATAGCTTTACTTGCAGGAATTCTCAATCTGGCTTTATGAAAAAGTTATTTTTATCAGTTTGAGGGTGCTCTGGTGGTAAACCTGGCTACACATTGGGCTGCTAACTGTAAGGACAGCAGTTCAAAACTACTAACCACTGCTTAGGAGAAAGATGAGGCTTTCTAGTCCCATAGAGTTACGGTCTTGGAAACCCATGGGGCAATTCCACTCCATTCTTCAGAAGTGACTCAAGGGCATTTGGTTTGGTTTGCACATGTCTGACCCTCTGATACCTTGCCCTAAGCAAGGCCAGGGAAAGGGAGAGTTGAAGAAGAGACAGTGTGACAAGACATCCTAGGAGACGCCAGCACTTGGAGCGGCATGGCTTTCAAGAAGCTGCCCTTCTGCGCCACCTCTGTGCCTGTTTTAGAACGCAAGGATCAGGAGAGCATGCGCTAATCTGCTTCTCACCGGGTCGCACACCAGTTACCAATGCGACTGGTGAAATTCACTGTGATGTGGAGATGATGATGGTCTGTCTTTTAAGGTCTTTAAAATCTTTTCATTGCTGCACTGTAACTATGAAGGGGAAGTTCAAAACCATCAGTCATGGGTTGAGTAACTCATTTTATAATATCAATTCTAGATATGTGTTATTATATGTTTACTCATATAAGCATTCTTCTGAATACTGATATATACAAAACACACAGTCCTAACGTTTAAGGATGAGGCCTGTCACTGAAGCATCGTTTGTCACATGCTTAAAAAAAGTCACCCAGGCTTTAGTTCACAATGAGAACGCAAAGGCAGCCTCACAAGGGGCACTTGCTCTTGTGCTAAAGGGAGAGAGAGGGCACCCTAGACCCCTCGCTGCTGGAGCATGCAGTGCCTCTGCCCAGGCCCAGGGAGACTCCTGCACCTGAGAAATCACCCCTTAGTGAGCATCTTCAGGAGTCTATCTTCACGGACCTCTGGATGCAGCCCAACATCCTGTGAATGGATTGGGGCCAATGGCTGTGGAGATGTCCCCTCCCTCATCCTCACCTGAATCACCTCCCAGTGTACGTGTCACAAGCTCTCACAAATCCTCCCTCTTAGACACTCATCCCATGCTATCATGACTGATCTAGTGGAGGGATATTCTGGCTCTTGCTTTGGATTACTGGTCCATAAGACAGGACTTGAATCTGGCTTCACTACCCTTGGGATGCCCTGGCTCAATGTAGGCATTCTGTTAATATTTGTAACATGGTTTCTAATGGATGTAATTTTGCTATCCTCAGTGAAGAGACCACTCCAAGCAGTTGCTACCAGGACCATGTGAATAGAGTTGGGGTGATATGTTAACAGAGAAACATCAGTAGGGCTTGAAACCGCGTGAAATCAATCATGATAAAGAAACATAGTGGAGGAAAGGCACTGGATATGCTAACAAATATACATAATACACTCGAACTATTTCTTAGCTTAGAAAAGATACTGCAGCAGTTAAGCTTCTTGGTTTAAGGTGTCCGCTAGCTGCACCAGAGGTTCTGTAGTAGGAGGATACACTACATCTGGGGCACAGGACATGCGGCAACGCCAAACTCGAGGCTATCGCTACACGCTCAGTGGAGGCAACGCAAAGATTATTACCAGCAAGATGCCATGACGGATTTGGAACTGTAGATTCTGGCCAGTCAATTAGATAAGCCAGCCAGCGGTTTTCTTAAAAAGCACTACAATGTGTTGACCACCCCCCCAACCATAAAATTATTTTCGTTGCTACTTCATCAATGTCCTTTTGCTACTGTTATGAATCGGGCGACCTCTGTGAAAGGGTCATTGGACCCCCAAAGGGGTCATGACCCATTAGACCTAGTGACCCTCTTGGACTGCTAACTGTAAAGCCAGCAGTTCAAATCCACAACCACTCCAACAGGAGAAAGATGAGGCTGTCTGCTCCCTTAATGCTCGAGAGCCTTAGAAACCCTCCACAGAGTTGCTCTGAATCTAAATGGACTCAACGGAAGGTTAGTTTGTTTCTGGCTCTGTGGAACTGAGCTGTAAGAGGATGTATCATATAGACTCGAGTATAAGCTGAGGCAACCTAAACTTACCACAAAAACTGCATTAAAAATGTACGCAAAAACTCGGCTTATATACGAGTATATAGTATTTAAAAATGGTTATTGATTCATTAAGTCAAAAAGGTAAATGATTAAGGGACAGCAAAGTAAATCCAGTTAAAATAAATTTAACTTATGAATTCCCCATGTAAATTATAGGGAATTAGACTATAATAAAACATTAAATATAAATAATCCCCTATATAAATTATATATCTTTTGGAAAAGAGCCAGAGAGCCTAGTGCCAATTAGGAGTGTTACCTTGGCTATAAAACCAGGAGCTTTTGTTTAAGATCCAGACAAGCTTTTATTATATTTGGTTCATGACCATAAATTTACCTAGTAGGACCTGATGACCTGAGATGGAAACATGCAAGCGAGAGTCGCCTGTGTGCACAGTGCTGGTACACTCTGGGATCTCAGCGTGTCCAAGGTCGCAGGCTCAAGGAGGTGGGCCTTAGGCCCTACTGTTCTGCGGAACATGCTCAGTGCCTTTGTCCCCTCTGCATTTTCCAGAGTCTCACACACACTATGCGTAACTACTCTTCACATCTACCAAAGACAAAGATGGCTTTCCCCGCTCACAGTATCACATGCATAGTAATTCTGATGCAGGGGAACCAAATCTACTTTGGTATGCCCCGCCCATGCAATGCACAGGTAGGCCTGAGGGAATGATGCTGAGAGCAAGAAACAGTCCCCTTCTCGCCCCCGAGTGCAGGCATTGCAGGGCATGCGGACTGCATGCAAACCTGGTTGATCAAAGGGAAAGGATGTAGTAGGCAGGCTGCCAGAGCTCCTGCCTGAGTTACTGGTTACTGGGTTTGGCCAAGTCTCCTGCAGAGCTCCACTCGGCCTGCCAGCTCTGCAGGGTGACGGCCCCTTTCCTCTCGCTGTGCCCGAGCGCAGCGGCGGTTACCTGCACACTCCGGGCAGCAGGAGTCCTGCGTGCGCGAGGGGTTCTGGCAGAGCAGCGGCGGGCACACCTCCGTCTCGCACAGCACCCGTCCGCTGTGGCAGGTGCACTGTGTGCAGGAGTCGATGTTCCACGTCTCTCCTTCCACAAAGTACTCTCCTCCAGGCGCGTGGCAAACGGTGGGGGTGCTGAGCTCCGGCTTCTGCACCACAAAGTCATCTGGGGCGGCACACAAAACCAAAGCTGGTTACCTGGTGCTGCCTGCTGACGGGGCAGAGGGGAGGAATAGCTGAGGAGTACCTAATTCTACTCTGGACAAGAAAACAGTGAAGCCTATATCCCAGGCCTGACAAATGACCAGGAGGGAGCCTCCTACTCTGGAGGAGAGGACAGGGACTTCTTAAGAGGCCCTCATTTACTGAACACTAGTGGTGGTTCAATTCTCAGGCTGAGCGCTTTCCGCGTGTGATTTCATGGGCCCCAACGTCAACACTGCGGCAGGGACTGTCTTCACACTGGAAGAAAAGGCAGGGGAGAGGAGGGCCTGACTGAGCTCCTGGTTGTTCAGCTCATGAATACGCCTTCAGATTAAACACAGCCTTCAGATTAAACACAAAGTCCCACTGACCTCCATCCACCCGATCAGCTTCATTATCTCTGCGATTCTGGGGGTTCTGTATGCTCAGGAATATGCCCTGGGGTTTGAAAATCACCACCACCCTCAACCTAGACGGGCTGCCAGCGAGCTGAGCAGGCATGCTCCTGCGGAACCAAACGTTCCGAAAACCCACACCTGAGACTAAACATGTGCCTGGCAATCTCGTCATCAAGAGAGATAAGCGCTGCAAGGCTGATGATAACGCTGGTCTCCTTCTCAGGAGGAGAAGTGATTGGGTGGGGTCGGCGGAAGAGATGGTCATGATACCGAAGGGATTTCGTGTTGAAAATGCCCCACAAGGTACTGGGAGTCGCCCTGGTTGCTCGGGGGGAAATGAGAAGAATGAAGAAGTTAACCATCCTCCTGAAATCCAAATGCAACAAGCACTTCAAGAGGCGTTGACAGTGCCGGATGCTGCCAAGAAGTATCTGGAGACAGCTGGAGACAGCGCGGCTAGCTCACGCCTGGAGCTCAGTGGAGGCCGGGCCCCAGGAGAGCGCCCGTGTCTGTGCAGAGACGCTTAGTCCGTCCGGGCTGCTTCTTTCAAAGCAGCCATCAGCAGGAAGGGCAGCAATACCGACAAGATAAAGCAGTTGGGGCTGATCTGCAGTGAAGGCAGTAACTTTTTGTACCGCTTTAGCTGGAGAGAAGTAGTCCAGATGGGCACTCCGCTAAGTGCGCACATCACAGAAAACCGGCATCAGCGAATGCTTCCAGTCCCAAGCAACAGGACCCAACCTTCGAGAATACGGGCAGCAGCGAGGGAAATCCTTAGAATGAAAACTGAGCTGCAGTTAGGATGGCAAAGGAGCATCTTCTGTAGTTGACAGAGAAAGCAAAATAGTGTGCCAAGGGGACTGATAAAATAATGTTGGCAAAAGACCCCTATACTGCTTTTCAAAAGGCCATACCCCAGAGAGGCTCACCAACTCCTGCCCTTCTCAGAAGGCTACTTTCCCAGAGACTGCTCCAAACGCTAACAGGCAGGGCTGGGGGCAGAGAAGGAAGAAAGGCAAAGGGTGCCTCCAGGTGTGCTGATCCTGTGAGCCCCTTTGCTTTACCATGTGAGTGAAGGAGAGGGAGAGAGACTGAAGACCGAAACAAAGACCCCTCCAAACAAAGCAAAGGACATGGGCGGGTCGTACAAAAGAGCAGCGAGGGAAGGCATCTTCCAGTACCATCCAAGGGGCTCTGGAGGCACGGCGGTTAAGCATTTGGCTGCTTGGGGAAAGGTTGGCTGTTTGAACCCAACAGCTTGTCTCTCAGAGGGAGGAGAGATCTGGTGGTCCACGCTGTAAAGATTTCCACTCTGGACAACTCTACGGAGCAGTTCTACCCTGACCCATAGGGACGCTACACGTCAGAATCCACTGCAAGGCAGTGGGGTCTTGTCTGGGACAGAACCTCAGGGCTTGCTATTTATCCCTGGATGACAAGCAGAGCATCATCTGACATTTGGAAGGAAGAAGGGCAAACATACTCTTCAAAGTAGGAGTCCATAAATGACTCTCAGCTGCCCGCTCTCTGGCCAAGAGAGCCCATAAGCATTTGGGGGGGAGCGCACACACACACACACACACACACACTCACCCACAAACACATATGTGCTTATGGACACGCATACCTTGATATTCACACACCCACAATAACACTTCAACGATGCCGAGTGCACACATGTGAACACTGCATCTGAGGGAGGACAAAATAGTTCTGCTGACTTATGGCTCTTCAATGAATGAGCCATTCTCAGTGGCCTCTTGCAATCACCCAGCCTATTTGCCTCGCAGGCTTCTCCAGCGACTTCCATGCTTGGCAGAGCCCTGGCGCTGTCCACTCTGTCACACTCACATCTGCAATTAAAACATGGGGTCTCTGGGAGAACAGATGACTTTCCTTTCTCTGAAGGGTCAACACAGAGTTCTGTCTCATTAACTTCTCATTGATCTTCCACTGCAGGGGATGTTATTGGTGTTACACATTTCACTGGTGGAATCAGTGAAAAAGGAAAGACTTTGGGGGTAGAGCACAGGCAACTGAAGGAGAATGATGTAGAAGAGAAACAGAAAGCACAAGGCCCGGAGACCACTCTCTGTCAGTTAGATTGCAACTTACTGAGTGTGTGGTATCTAGGTGCTGACAGGGACTCAGAGGTCATGGGTCCCTTGGCTACACCCGAAAGCTCTGCCCAGCATGAGCCACCTTCTCTCTCAGGCTGGTCTGCTTTACTGCAGAAAGATCAGGTCTGGCTGTAGCCTCGATACAGGCTGACGTGCACACAGACACATGACCAGGATGGGGAAAAGTCAGCGACACTCCAACGCCCGGCAATACAGTTAGAGCCACAGTTCGAGGACCAGCAGACGTCACGGCTCCCTTCCAGCTGACATCCTGTTTCATTTGGGGTAAGGTAGTTAAGAAGTTCCAGGACGGTGCAGAGTTCAGAGCTTGGCTATGAACGCACTGGCCTCTTGGTTGGAACCTACCCAGAGGCACTGCACCAGACAGGCCGGGCGATCTGCTTCTGAAAGGCCATAGGCCCGAACACCGCACGGAGCGGTTCGACTCAGCACCACGGGCTCTCCAGGAGCCAGAACCCGCTCGACAGGAACTAACAACGGCTAGCTCATCTTTCTGTATTCCTTTTTCAAAATCAACAATGGCCTACGGGTCCTGCACAGACAGAGGGCTAATGGGAGGAAGTTTCAAAAAGTGCGTGGACAAATGGGATGAACAGCTGATGAAATTTTCCCTTGTGCCTTCTGAAGTCCCCTCACCGACAAATAGCGATGGTGAGTCCTTTGGATGACAGGCACTTGAGGAGCCACGATTAAAGGAGGCATGATTATCAAAATAGCTGCAACGGAAATGTGCAATTCAAAGCCCTGTCTCTGTTATGCCCTCCTAATAACTTATCTTGATTACCATTATTTTGATTTTAAATGGTCCCGGTATTTGGTTATTCTAAAGTTTGGCAAAAGTGCCCCACAGCCACCAGGACTGCTGCCTGCCATACTTCCCTGCCTCTGAAGTAACACTGCATCGCTCATCAGCTCACCTGGCGAGCAGAGCATCCTCTCTCCCAGCACTAACTCCCAAACCCAGTCTTCAGAACACTCCAGGTGAGACGGCCAGCTCTCCTTTAAGCATGTCAGCCCAGAGAACCCACAGAGTGCAATGGGAAAATGTCGTCCAGGCAACCAAGACACGGAAAGAGATCATACAAAAATGAGGAGGACAGCGCTTTCAGGAGGCACTCGGGAACCTGGGCTGGTCTTCGACTGCCGCTATTGTGCCCGGCAGTTGTTAGCACCTGTGGTGAACAACCACGGGACAGTGGTCAAGGGATGCAGGGACCGCCCCTGCGATTGACCCAGCGCCACAGACGCGTACTTGGTCCTGCAAGGCAGAAGTCATTTGCTACGGAGCACACAGGTGGCGACCAGCTTTTACCTGAACATGACGGGCAGCACTGTCCAGGATGAATGGTGGGGTTGCCACAGGCTGGCACCGAGCAGGTGATCAGGGCACACATTTCCCGTCCATTGTGACAGTAGCACTCCCGGCACCCGTCATGCCAGCTCTCCTCATTTTTATGATGATGGCCATCCATGGACAGACATGTGCCTGACAGGACAGGTGGCCCGGCGGAAGCAGGGACCTCTGGACAGACAGAAGGCAGCCTGGTAAAGCAGCAGCTACTGCACAGGGTAAACAGCCCACGGGGTCCTGACAGGTGGTGGCACGGAGCCACCCAAAGGCATGCTACAAGGGACAGTGGTGACACGAGAGACGCTCCCGGGAAGCATCAGTCTGGTAAGCATCAGAGAATACACAGAAGACACTGCAAAAATGTCTCTCCTCTGGGTGGAGTTAAAGTTGCTTTTCACTTCTTCCAGCCAGCCCCCCCCTTCCCCCACTCCCACCTGTGCCAAGGTTAAACGGTAAGTGAGTGCTGACTCTGGAACACAGGCACGTGCCACACTACAGACATATGTTTAACATATACAGAATGACCATTCTAGAAGGTTTACCCAAAGAGGGACCGTAGGCCTTTTGGAACCTGGGTTTGGCTTTTCAGAACAAATGAAGTAATGATTCGATTTGTGTTTACTCTGTCCTCTTAAAAAACTAACGAACAAACAACTACAAAGCCAAACCTTAAGGGCGGTGACTTTCTCACTTTGCACACACACAGAGCAAGCTTTAGGGCGCTTTGACAGCTTCCTCTGTGGGGCACAGTGGGAACAAAAACAAACTGGACCAGGAGACAGGGGATGCGCAGAACACAGCGGGCGCATGCTCACATGCCATCAGGCTCGCCCCGGGGCAGGAAGGCCAGGCAACAGGGGCACTCAGGACTCCTGCTCACACAGCGTGGCGCCGTTGGGCAGACATGGGCCTCCTGAGCAAAACGCGTACCCGGCACAAGCCTTGATTCTCACGGCAAACCGTGTTACTAGAGCACCCAGGCATGGATTTGAGTGGCACACTTATCCCTCCAGACCTTTGAAAAGGGGATCGTGGCTGTATTGCTTGCATGACTCAAATCCTGAGCTGTGCGAGACTCCATGGAGACTAAAGTCCCTGGCACAAATAACACCAGAGTGCCCAGAAGATGATTAATTTGGCCAATGTGCTTGGGCCTGCCAGGCTCACTTTAAATTCTCGCCTCAGCTTTTAGTCCATTAAGATGAAAGGAAAACGGAGTCGGGGGGGGGGGGGGGATGGCCCCACAGGGAGTGGCGTTTGTGGCAGAGAGGGAAGCAATCACGGCAATGGCTTCATTTCCACCAAGTGCGTCTGCCCTCTCTCTGCGCAGCTCTGCTTGCCTCGGAGGGGGAGGGCCGTGCGCGAGCACTTACCTCTGCACTTGCAGAGAACACAGCCGTGACTGTCCTGCTGGAAACCCAAGGGGCAGACTTTACTGCATGGGGGCTCCGGACACTTCCTGCAGCGGCAGATGTCACAGCCGTGCTTATTCTTCCTGGGTAATTAAAAGTTTGTCAGAGGTCAGAAAATCAGCACGTCTCAAATGGTGCTCAGGTGCTCAGGCCCAGGGTCACTGAGGTGGTATTGCTATTACGCACAACGTTTCGATCCTTGCTCTCAGAGACTTGCCCTCAGATCCTGGAGTGAAGAGTAATTAGCTCCCCGTGGCCGTGACCACACATGACCACGACCAAGGTCGAGAATCACACAAGCATGTGCATGCTCCTGGGATTGACCATCAGAATCTTAATGACAGGAGAGCTGAGTTAATTAGGAAAAGTGGGGTCACGGTGTATGTTAAATATATACATGTATATTAAAAGCCCAGACGGTGTTGCTCCATGAATAAGATGATGGACGTGCAGCTGGTCAGCGCTGAGACGCACCGGAGGCAAAGGGCACGGTGCTTCCTCAGGGACCACATGCTCCGGCACAGCGGAGTAATGGCAGAGAGCTCCCCACCTCAGGGAAGACGGGACGGTAAAGAACCACAGATCCAGGAAGGCTACATTAAAAAAAAAAAGCCGTGGCACATTCCGTTATCTGAAGATCAGTAATTAGTTCATCAAGGAGCCCTGGTAGCACTGAACTGCTAATCACAAGATTGGTACTTCAAATCCATCTGCTCCCCTGGGCAGAAGGATGAGACGGTTTTCTCCTGCAGAGACCGACAGTCTCGGGCACCTGAAGAAGGGTCGATCTAAGTCTGAACGGACTTGATGCCGGGTGGGTTTGATGTGGGGCTAAGATCTACGTAGAAAAGATGCGTACACTTAATCCTTGATTATGAGCTTTAGAATAAAAGTTTTTCATTGTCAGGGGCTTAATTTCTTTTTAAACTAGAAAAGGTTTGGAAACCTATGATCTAGGTGGCTCTAGAGTTTGATTCAATATCAAATGCAAATCAGGGTTCATATCTCTAAGGACATTTATAAAAACGTATGGCTCCATGAAGAAACGGTGCTGCCTGGTAGCAGGCAGGATAACGGAAGGGTGCTCTGTGGTGCCCATGACTGGCTGTCACATGATTTTACAGTAGAAATGAATGTGCACAAAGTAGCCACTGGGAAGCCACAGCACAGTAAGGGCCCTGGCTGAGCATGGTTATACGCCGTGCGCAATCCCCACAGTGGGGACTTCAGAACTGCCAGCGCCTCCAAGGAAGAAGAATGGGCTTCCTCCTCCCGTCAACACTTACAGTGTCGGACACCCACAGGGGCCCGCTCATGGCAGTGAGTTTAGGACCTCATAGCCGCGCTGTTTCCCCTTGCCTTGTCCAACGGGAAGTCCTTTGATACGGGAAGTCCCCCAGAACAGGGCCCCCAGCGCACAGTCATAACAAGGCTCTCCTCGTTTTCAAGTGGGAACCTGATCTTTACCTTTGGAGATATAATCCTTCCCTGCTTTCTCAATAATCTAACACCAATGGACATGGCAAAGACATGAAGACAGCTACCCGAGGTATAGGCTGTTAGGAGCAGGGCGCACTTACAGGTATCCCGATGGACAATGCTTGTCACAGATCACGGGTTTGCACTTCTTTGGCCGTGGGCGGCACAGGCAGATCTCACAGTTGTGGGCATCAGTTTGGAACCCAAAGGGACAATCCAAGGTACACCCTTGCTTGAGGCTGATGCACAGCTCCTGCCCTGCAAAGAGACACGCACAGCATGTTTCTCAGAGCAATGCCGGGAACGCAGCACTCTGCTTCGTAGAGAAGCGCACAGAGCTGAAAAAGGCCGAGTGCCGCTGCAGCATTGCAGTGGCTACGATCCACAGATCCTGCTATCGGGTGGGGAGCACGACACGGCTCGGTGTTTCCGGTACAGAATGCAGCCCAGCTTCGAAACACAGACTTCTTAAGTATGCGCGAACCCAGTACTTGAAGAAGAGGCTGCTGATGACTACCATTTGAGGTACTGCTAAAGTTTAACTCGTTGAGGGATGTGGGGTGGTGCACGCAATTTGCTTTTTATCAGTCACCTCTCACGAATGATGGGCACATTGTTAAAACATGAGAATGAGGAACGTACGCAACACCAGATGTCATCACATATGTTGTTTTGATTGCATGCTATTGTGACATAGGTTAAAGCGTCACATGTGTACTCTGACCGGTGTTCGATATCATCATAGAACACGGCGCATTACACGCCACATGAGGGATCTTTTAACTCCTTCCTTTGAAACAAGGGTGGGACAGTCTGGCCCAGGGGCTGTGTAAGGCCCGAGAAATCATCAATACCAGCTACCACCACCCACCTCACCAAAAGGAAGCATTTCCAGCCCTCACATTAGAGTGAGATGATTAAATGTTTGACCAGGCTAATTAGCAGACCAATTTTTCAGATGATGATTTTGTATGGCCCATAAATAATGTTATATATATATCCAAATGGCCTTTGGCAGAAACGGCTCCCATCCCTGCTTTCAAAGGTTCATCTCCGCAGCATGATAGAAGGGTTCCGTTAGGTATTTTTTCCCGGCGTGCCGACAACCATCCGAGGATCTGGATGCTGGTACTGAATTGACTAAAGAATGTATGTGTCAAAGGAATATCCAGATTAATGTTTAACTCTCCACTGTTCAAAATGTTCAAAGTGTCCCCTGTTGGCAGGATCTGGAGTGAGTGATGTAGAGCCGTGCTCTGTTAGTCAGCCATAACTCATTTTACAAAGGGAAAGAAGGAGAGGGGCAATGGGGCTGGGAAAGGCAGCAGTGGAGACATTCGTGTACTACAAGTCTGCTAAAATGATTTTCAGTGGGGGCGATAGAGGACTTAATGGTATTAGAGGATATAAAACTGTTAAGGAGAAGCTGAGATGTGTCTGCATTAAATGCACCACTGGAATGACAACACCAAGTGTAAAGAAGGTGAGGAGCCGATAAGGTGATGAGCTACAGTAACGTGTGCTCACTGTCCTGCATGGACTGGTAAGCTAGGGCGTGAACACCATTACTGTTGGAATAGTAAATGAGCTCTAATAGTATTTTCTTATCCTTTAGGCAAAGATACCATAAATAATGCAAACAGTATTAGGAAAACCAGAACACACTTGACCCTGCCTCACGTAACTCTTACAATCTGAAACTGAACCGTAACTGTAGTTAATACGTGGATGAGTTTCTGTGTCACATATATATCTTAGGATAGCATTTTTTTTGTGAATCCAAGCTGGCAATACTTGAATATGTAATTTGCTCTCTTTTAAAAAGGAAACTGATTCATGGTGTACTTTTCTACTTTGTCATTATCATAAACCTTTCATTGCACATATTTAATATAACCTCATGGGTCTTTATCACACTGTGATGCTACTGATTACTAATTTGTATCCTTAAAAGTGAAATTTAAAATGGCCCATTAAAAAATTTGTAATTATCTGACTTGAAAGGTCATCATTTTTCATCTCTTTCCGGTTACTGAAGGAATGAGGAGTGAGGGAGAAGATGTCCATCGGTAGGACACCTTGTTGTGAACCCAGTCCCTCTTGGATACCTTTTTAAGTCATGATGCTCAGAGGATTATGTTGGGGAACTGACAGGTTAAAAACACTCAGGAACATCCCAGAGTCAGCACCCCAGAAACCAGATTCCTGGAAACTCCGCACTCTGAGATTCCTTGGTGCTGTTATTGTTAGGAGACTGTTTCAAAAGAAGAAGAAGAAGAAGAAGAAAGAAGCATTCCGTAGACCTAAGAAAAGTTACTGTACCGACTATTCAAGTGAAAACAATTTGATAAGAATTTGTCTTGTCTGTAACCACCCTTGCTTTGCACTGAAAGAAGTTCAAACAAGGCTGCTAGGTTATAATACGGGGCACGCCATTACACCGCCACCAAAGTAAACCTGAGTCATGCATATCCTAGGGATAAGCAGATGGATTCTGGGTCCCCACTGAACTCTAACCCCAATCCAACAACGGTTAGTTCTGATCACATGGCCCTGCTCAATACTCACCCTCATGTAATGATCACTGAGGATAAGGGTGCTACAACAAAGTGTGGTGAAAAATCAGATGGTCACCAGTTATCAACTGGAATAGTGTCTGGGGTCTTAAAGTCTTGTATTCAAACAAGCAGCCACCTAAGCAAGAAGTCAACTAAGTCCATACGGAAGAAGCACATCAGCTTGTGTGATCCAAAGAGGGCAATAACAAAATTCAAATCTGATCAAGGGGAAAGTATCAAAGCACAAATTGCAAATATCCAACGTGTAGAAGACTGGAGGCCAGTGGGAGCCCCAAACCCATCTACAGATTGTCCAGTCATACTAAGCCTCTGGTAGGTCCCCTCTAGCCACAGGCAAGGGTCTCGACCAGCTTTCTGATCAGATAGCGACCACTGTAAGCATGATTATGCTGGATGGAACTGGGTACCTGAAACTGTTCTAGGTGCAAGTATTTCTTATTGGCTCCATGACAAAAATGCCCTGCCTGGCCTTTTAAATGCCCGCAGTGGTCTTTTCTTTCTCGTTCATGATTTGTATTTTTATCCCTATGCTATTATTTTATCCTTACCATTTTATTATCATTTTGTATCATTTCTGTTGGGTTACCTAGTTTGTGACACACAAAAGGAGTAGATGCATAGAGATAAGAACAGTTGAAGGGGTTTATAGGGGGAGATAGGGAGGGGGAGGGGGAACAAACAATGTATGTGGGAGGGAGCATGAACCTGTGATGATTACACACTCATTTCAATAGTGATGTTTCCAGCCACCCGTCACTGCACCTGACCATTCTCTGTTGCCTGGTGCAACCGATTGGTGAGCTGAGAGTAAAGCCCAGCTTAGGAGACGGGGTTGTTTTTCATGTGGATGACTGTGCCGAAAGCATGGGGACAGTCAAGAAAAAAAAAAAAATCATTTAACCATGGGGTGGGGGGAAATATTCTAAAATTGATTGTGGTGATGATTGTACAACTCTTCTTGATGTGACTGAGATGTTTAATTGTGTGATATGCAGATTAAGTGCCAATAAAACTGTTTCAAAAAATGGACAGGCATTAGGACAAAAAGGGAAAAATAAAAATGAAGGATACACATCAGCAGGCCAGCTGTGCCCCAGAGGGGAGAGTCCGCACATGCCCCTGACTCAGAAGGGCTCTCATGCACACCTGTGCTACAGTCTGGACTCTGCTTCCCAGCCCAAAGAGGCACTGAGGTGGGACCTTGTTTTCTTGATTGATGCATGGAATGAGTGCTCAATAAAAATGTGCTGTGTGAATGAATTAATCAATATTCTTGCTATTTGCTGCTCTGCCCCTATCAAGGGTGCCATCTTTTCCAAAGCAGTGACATGCATTAAGCATTTCAAAAAATATTCTTTCAGTTCAGTGAGGGGGGCTGTGAGTTACCACCAACTGATGGCACCCAACGAAACCTGGAGGCCCTGAGAAGTGAAGCAGAGCCAAAATATGCTGCCTGGAGGAGTCCGTTCTGGGAGAAGGATGTCATGCTTGGTCGAAAGTCAGTGAAAACGAGCAAGACCTTCAAGGAGAGAGGAAGATGCGGTGGCTGCAACAATGGGCTCACACAGAGCAATGACTGTGAGGATGGTCTCGTACCAGAGAGTGCTTTGTTCTTTAATACTCTGGATCTCTATGAGTAGGACCAACTGGCCAGCACCTAATGATAACAACAAACCCAAAAGTTGGTGGTTCAAAACCACCCAGTGGTGCTGCAAAAGAAACACCTGCTGATATGCTTTCAGAAAGATACAGCCTAGAAATCCCGAAGGAGTCATTCTACTCTGTCACCATGAGTCAGAATGTACTTGACAGCGATGAGCCAAGACAATCTTCAAGTTCAGGAGTAAACCCATTGCCAATGAGTCGATTCTGATTCATTACCCCTCTGGGAGAGTCCAGCCATCTCAGGACTTCCAAGGCTGTGATCTCTACACAGGCGACTAACACTTCTTTCACGTGCAGAACAGAGGCAAGTGTGAAGTGCTGATCTTCTGGTTAGCGGCTGAGTGCTTAACCACAGTATCACTATGTTACTGTGGTTTAGGAATGGAGATATTAAATAAGGTACACTGAGATGAGTCAACTATGGATTTTCCTCAAGAGAAATGCATCATCAAGATGAACATTTAAATAAAGAACATAACAGATGGATTAGCAATACTTTGCCCAGAGAAGGGTAGAGGTTTATACATTTGTCTGGAAAGCTTGAGTACATCTCTCTAGAAGGCAACCATGGAAAATAAAGGTGGCTTTACACTTGCAATTCTTCACCATTATGAGTTCACGCTGAGCTAAAGACATGCTCTAGTCCACGGGGGGGAAATGCCTTAGAAGAGAAAGTGATAAATAATGGCAAAGTATCAGGCCCGTGCATTAAGGCGGGGTCATGGGAACTGTGCAGCAAATGGCCTGCTCACGCTGGAGAAAGAGATCGCTCCCAGAGAGAAAATGGAGCGCAAAACCCACTCTCCATGACCCGTGGCCCTTCTGCAGAGAACACGCGGGGGTAGCGCCTCGGTGGTGCTGCGCTCTTACTTCTCTGCTGCAGTACTTCTCGCTCTTGGACAATGGCCATTGCCACCAACCTGCTCCCAGTAGTTTCTGAGACCATGAGATACAGCGAGGCCGTCTTGCAAATAGTGGCTCAATCTTGAGCCCGACAGGTATCAGGTCGGAGTTCCAATAGAACGAAAACAAGAAGGCTCTCTCCCTAGTTGACGATGAGCCCAGTTTTGGATGCTTATCTGTGTTTGCATTTCCTGGTGCCCTGGGATAACTCAAAGAGAAGTTGCAAATAGTCTAGCTAAATCCATCTGATGTAAAGATGTAAAAAACAAGATGCCAGTTGATTCATATCCATCTCACTTAATACTCAGCATTCAGGCAAGCACAGTAAGTTGGAGAGAATTGTCTGTTCCATCGCACCAAATACTTCTGGTCAAACAGTATGAGATGGTGAATAGCTTGTGTCAGGATACTGTTATTAAAAACAAACAAACAAAAAGCTCACTGTCATTGAGTCAAGGCTGACTTAAAGCGATCTGCTGGAGGTTTCCAAGACTGTAACTGTTGGCTGCAGTAGAAGGCCCAGCTAATCTACTGTCTAAAACAGCTTCTGCTATAATTACTAGTTTTAAAAGATTCTAAATACATCTTTAAGAAAGTAAAGCAGGAATAATTTCATTTTCATTTAGTCTAGCACTGTCTAAAACAGCTTCTGCTATAATTATTCTTTTTTAAAGATTCTAAATACATCTTTAAGAAAGTAAAGCGGGAATAATTTAAATTCACTGTGTGCCCTTGATGCCTTACTTTGCTTAACTGTGTTACAAGAATGTAATTTGTTACCGGTTGAAAAAGCAAAGCTACACTACGTTCAAATGAAAGAACCTTCTGTCATATTCTGGCCAGATCCTTTTGAAGGACATGTTTCTACAGGGTTCTGATTTCCATCTTAAAGTGATTATCTGTAATGTGCTAGACTGTCGCAATACCATGACACCATGTTAGTGTATCATGAACATATTACTGCTGTTACTCAAGGGTAAGGATCATTTTTCTCATATGCGTACCCCTCATCGCTGGCACATGAACAGATAGATACTAGATTAATGAGAGCTTACATGAGTGAACAGACAACAAACCAATGAGCAAAGGAAACGTTTGGGGGCTGGTCTGAAAGAAACCCTGCTGTCAAGGGAACTAGGTTGACTCTCTACATAAAGAGATCATTGAGGTACAAACAACTGTGGCACAGCATGGAAATCGGGCATCGGTGAGACGGAGAGAGTCACGTAAGGGAGCATGCAGCTGCAATGCGGAAAGACGCGTTTATGCTATGTTTGGTTCCAGGGACACTCTTTTCTCTTCTTACCAAGGAGGAGGAAGAGAACCCAGGAGAGCTGGCCTGAGAGGGGAGAGAGCCCTTGGAGGGCCGGAAGAGCCAGAGCCTGGCTGCTACAGGAACAAAGGAGGGGAAGGAAGCGGGAGGCTTTCCGTGCTAGTTGGCAGCGTGGGCTGACTCACAAATGGATTTTTATCAAACATTTATGGTGTAGTCAACGACCACATGCCAGGTTAACTGAAGCTAGCTTTGCTTTCTTTAATTGATTTGACTCGGGGACTGGGTTCTATTGCCTGCCCTTTACAGGAGGATGCAGGGGGCTCCAGGGCTTTCTTGCCCTGATCGATCATCCAGGGTCAGGCTAGGCTGACGCAGGGCCAGAGGGGAGAGCTGTGGGGACTCTGACCAGCCCCCCTCCACCAGGCTCCGGAGCTCCGGGGCGGGGGCAGGAGGCTGACTCGCCTCTCCCTGAGGGCTTCCAAAGGTGCTGGACGGAGGATGATTGGCGCTGCTCATAGCAGGGGCCCTGAGAACATTAAAGACAGAGACAAATGGGAAATGCCAGTGTTTGGTTGTTTTCAGGACTAGGGTGACAGTGAGTGAGAACTCTGTGTGACAGAGAGACACAAGGTCAGGACACTGAGAACTCAAAGGGGCTTCCCAGAGAAGAAAGATATTCCTGCTAGCAGGTTTCCAATACTTATAGCTTGGCAGACACTAGTTTTGCATCAGTTGAAGGAAGCAATCTGGGCGGAGAGAACAAAGAAAGGCTGAATCGCCATAAACAGAAGTAAGCTTTACAAATAACGCATAGGTAATAAAGATCTACATGTAAAAAAAATTATACAACTCACAGGTCACGTGTATTGCGCCCCCCTCCCACCAAGAGCGCAGCGGTTACAGCAAGGCCATTTGGCCAGGGAGAACAGGTGCCGAGCTCACGTTAAAAAGCCAGAAGATGACATTAAGGCAAAGGCAGGGTGGAACAGGATGTTGCTCACAGTGGCAATTGGCCAAAGCCCAGTGGTAACCATCTGACTTGCTTTAATGACGATTCAGGGAGATTGTTTCCCAGACTTAACGACAGTGTCAGCTGTCCTACAGAACCACGTGGTGTATCTAGCACAGCACGACCGAGGTGGGAGGGCACCGGCGCCCCACAATCTGTGTTTTTCAAATTCAGAGTTGAGGCAAGAAGTTAGATAGGTCAATGGCTCTAAAAGAGTCACCTCAGAAGGCCCCAGAAAGAGTTGGGGGACACATATGGAGCAGAATTCAAAGTCATAAAAGAGACCTGGCTCAATGGTTGGATAAACTGGTGAAGCTTCAAGACACCCTTCAAGACGCCCCATGCTGGAATAATCCACCAGTTAAGATTTAACAAGGCTGGCATCTACCCCGGGACAGAGGGCCAGCAGAGGAGGAGGAATGGAAACAGGAAACACTGGGACAGAGTGGGATAAGCGATGATTCAATGAGGAGACAGAGGAGCTGAAAACAATTGGCTGCTTATACAATTGATCTGCTCTGTATACTTTCACCTAAATTCCAATGAAAAGGTTTTAAAATGTTAGGTAAGATCCCAAGATCAGAAAGGATGTGTCTAAGAGGTTGGAATGTATGGACTGTGATAAGAGTTGTACAAGCCCCCAATAAAATGATTTTTTTAAAAAAGGAAGGATGTGTAGCCCAGCTGCCTTTCAGTTTTCAAAAGACTGTTCTTAGCTGGTGTCGCGTCTGCTCTAACTCACGCACAAGGCCTTATGCGGAAGGGAAGGAAATGCGGAGGTCTCCTGCTATCTTCAGGACTACGGATTGTTTGAGTCCGTACTTGAGGTGACTGAGTCAGTTTGGCTCAGTGCACATTTCCTTCCTTTTTATTTCCCTGAAAAAAGGCAGAACTGACCGTAGAAAGGGCTGGCCCTCCTCTAAACAGAAGTATCAGGAAGGCAGATCAGACCCAGATGGATTCATGGGAGATGGAACGATGGTCACAGATAATCAGCAAAGCAATAATTTTGCAAAGACTACATCAGCACTAACTGAGGGACAGGGGTCCGTCTGCTGGCCACCTGTAACTGAGAAAACGGTATCACTCAACGCCTATGCTAGTCTGCATCCTCAAATACATTCTGATGAAAGAAAAACGATGATAATTAAGGTCAGAGGAATGTAAAGTTCGAGATTCCTGATACATCAGAACATGCACGCCTTATCTACACGAAGTCGTTCCTGAGCCGACAACCCGACCCGACAGGTGCGAGGCCCACGGAGAGCCTGCTTACAGGCCCACCAGCTGTGCTTCTGGGAGGCCAGGGGGAATGCACGCATGTCCATTTCGAAGGGGCAAAGGATGCTAAAAGCGACAGAAAACTAAGCTTGGTGTTCGTAACTAAAAACTTTCGGAAGTGAACGCTTTCGGACTGTTCTGAGACAACACAGCACTATGGCGTGTGGCACTCGGAAAAGAGCGCATTGACCACCACGAGCCAGCCCAGGTTCAAAGGCATAGCCTGCGGTTCCCATCTGACCCGCAAATCAGGGTCTCCAGGAAAGTAACGGAGTATGTACAGTGCATGTGTTTTGAGTTCAGTTAAGGCTCGGGCCAACTAGCGACGGAGCTGACCTCAAGGGGTGAAGATTATCAGCTACCTTCAGCCCCACGCCACTTTGCAGGAAAGCCGGAAGTGCTACAGCGCTGGGTCTTTGGTTGCGTAGGGAGTATTACTACTTTTAATTCAGTGATTTACATGAGGACATACAAAGGGTGCGTATTCAATATAGAGTGGGAGGCACAGGTAAAGTCATTTATCAAAATTCAAAAAATATGCCACCAGTTAATAAAGGGTTTAAAACTACCAAGTTGGCTTCCTGTGAAGGCTAGTCTTACATTTCCATTTTTTTAAGTGTTCAAATACAGAATGAAGGAGAATCACTTAAAGCACCTGCTGCTTCTACCTGCTGATCAAACTCTGAAGAGCCAAAGTCATGCTCTTCAAATTAGCAATGAACACAGGCTACCTTTGTTTCTCAGTCACATCTTCATGTAAGAAGTGACAGCGTGGATATCATTTAGAAGATGGGAAAGATCAAGAAAGTTCTAGAAATCGTCATCTGAAGGATGGCCAAGACAATCAATTTTGGCAGAAGTTCTGTGGGAGGGCATGAAAGGTATTTTGGTAGAAGAATTAAGGGAATCCAAAACTGTCTTAAAGCATGAAACTTTTTTTCTCTCCTCCTCCAAATAGAAATGCAACACACTCTATCCACTTTCAGAGGATATGACCTGGGATACAATCGTATTCTGCATGGAGGCAGAACTGGATTAAAAAGCAAAGACAAAAATAAACAATGAAGACAACTCTAACGATGCCATAGGTGGACTGTGACATCTTCTAATGACGTTCCTGTTAGGGTGCTGTGGAGGGAGATGGCTGGGAGGCTGGGAGATGCACTTCAGGCTGTGCTCATGACTCTGCTGGACGCCAAGGTGCTTCTCAACACAATGAAACACACACGGAAACCAGAATACAGGTGCCGCTCTAGTATCACCAACGACTGTGTGTTTGTGCAAGTGCCCTTTTCTTCTTCTTTCAGGTTGCCAAGGGGATGCCATTGAAAGGAGTGAAAAAGATATTCAATCGTGTAATATGCTCATGCTTTGACGGTGTCCTATGAGGCCTCAGAGAAAAGCAGTCTCCTGCGTACTCACTGGTTTTGCAGTGACAGATTCGACAGCCATTGTGATCAAGTGTGAAGCCGTAAATGCAGTCCTTCTCTGTCAGGGTGCAGTTTGATAGCTCCCCACATGCAGGTGGATCAATTGTGATGTACGTTGGTTCTAATAATAAAAAGGAGGGGAAAACAATCAATGAAACATATAATTACCTCTTGGATGCTCTTCCATCTTTGAAATCCCATATGGAAAATCTAATCAATAAATTTCATCAAATCCCAAACTTTATATTCTCATCATATCTTTAACCCCGAAAAAGAGCTATTTGGAGACCAGGTTTTGGAAAGATCTAAATGGTCTGCTTCTCTATGTCTGAGCAACGGGTATGTTTTCTGAGGTCGAGGCAAAATACTTTCCTGATGGACACCATGATGGAAAGCAGATGAGGGGTTCAAATTAGTCCCATTTAATTTGCAAATGCTTTTTCTATTTCTTCCTGATGTTTTCTGAGTTTACGTATTTTTCCACAATAACCAAGGCAAAGGGGACAACAAATTATCCCCAACTCTCCAGTTCACAGGTTATTTTGGAGATTCATCTAAAATACCAGTTTCTTTGATCTCATATAGCATCTGGCTAGCGAAGAGCACTGTCGAAAGGAACAGCTATGTAAGTTTACCTAGTTATGTAGCATCTTTCCTTTTTTTTCCTTTTTTTTATTATTAGGGGCTCATACAACTCTTATCACAGTCCATACATACATCAATTGTGTAAAGCACATTTTCACATGCATTGCCCTCTTCATTCTCAAAACATTTGCTCTCCACTTAAGCCCCTGGCATCAGCTCATTTTCCCCTCCCTCCCCAGCCCCCCTCATAAACGCTTGATAATTTATAAATTATTATTTTGTCATATCTTGCCCTGTCCGATGTCTCCCTTCACCCACTTTTCTGTTGTCCATCCCCCAGGGAGGAGCTCACATGCAGATCTTTGTAATCGTTTCCCCCTTTCCAACCCACCCTCGCTCCCACCCTCCCAGTGTAGCCACTGGTCCTGAGGGGATCGTCCACCCTGGATTCCCTGTTTCCAGCTCTTATCTGTACCAGGGTACATCCTCTGCTCTATCCAGACTTGCAAGGTACAATTGGGATCATGAGGGAGGAGGGAGCATTTAGGAACAAGAGGAAAGTTGTATTTTTCATTGTTGATGTAGCATCTTTCTTACCAAATGATACTATGAATTTTCTCAGAGTAGGCTGTTTTCTACAGTATCTTTGTGGGACCCAAGTGCAGAATGTCTTTGCCTACATTGTTACAGTTGGAAAATATAAGAGGTATAGCAAGGGTATAACAGACTTATCTAGGTTTTCAGAGCCACCCGGTAGCAGGCTGAGAAAAGAAGTGTAGAGGTCCTGGCCCTCAGCTTCAATACTCTATCCGTTAGTCCACACTGTCTTCTTCAGTTTCATCTCCTGTTACCATGGAAGAGACCAAAATAGTGTTTCTACTGTTCCCATCAAGGGCTCTTAAGCTTGTATCTGGAAAAAGGGACAGTGATTCAGCCCTTCACAGGTAGCAGGCAACTGTGACTTACCGCAGAAATGCTTTGATCAGCATTCTCTCAGTAAAAATACTCAATCTCTATTTTTATTACAATATACGCAGTTTGAAGAATATCTTCCTTAAACTTATATGTAAACTGTCTAATGCCATAAATCTCTAATTTCCTCCCATGGCTAAAGTACCCTTCCTGACAGATAACTTTAAACATCAAAAACGTGGCTTAGACAAGTGCTAAGACGTGCTGAATTAATACAGTATCACTATTTTCCTGCAGTTTTATAAAAGCCACCATAAGCCTTCAGTCTTTGAGAATTTACACATTTTTCCTTTTTATCGTTACTGTTATTAGCACTCCAAAAATATTAATTTGGTTTCAACCTTCACCCTCAAAAATACCAGTATTTTCTTAGAACTACTCTATCCACAAACACATGACAGAGAGAGCAGGGCACCAGCACCAATTAGAAGCACACCTGTCACAACACAGGAAAGAAAGAGTTTTCTGCTCCAAGGGCACCGATTGTGAATCTGAGACTTTCTAAGGCAGGGGCAGAAGACAGCTGATTCTAACCCCTAGTTTCAGCATTTTAGTAGACATCATATGAGTGCAAGTGCATATTCAGTACATTCAGTACATGGATCAAGGCCATGTGTTCTCTACTGACATTTAAGGTAGGAAGTATAAGAGAAAGTTATGTCTTCAAAAATATATTATGGGAAAAATAAAGATGAAACTGACCTTGAAAATGCTGTCATAGGGTGGCACAGATTTTTGCTTTTACAGATTTGTTAAGAGTGTGTATTGAACATCTTTTTCAATTATGATCTTTCATCTCTGAATGATTTCTTTTCCCCACTAGCAATTAATGTATGGCTCACGTTTGACACAAACTGTACCTAATAGACAGGACTGGGGCTGTTGTGATCTGTGGCTGAGAAGCACAAGAAATCACCTCAATGGCTTGCTTGATGATCAGAACCCCCCACCGTGACCTGATCAGCCAAGAAGGTATCCAAATGGTATACATTCACAGACTTAGACCAAGCATACATTCTGCTAGGACAGGAAATGCCTTCACTACGTCTCCCTGTAACATATGCCCTACTTGTGGCTCAGGTAAACTAGGGAAAAGGGCGAATAGAAGGACCCTCCGTTCTAATCCTACAGCATTGACACTATGTGCAACAGAACAAAACACGGCTTGGTCCTACGCCATCCTCACAAATGCTTTGTCTGAGCCAACTGTTGCCGGCACACTGGCAAGCAATCTTATGGAGCATCTTTGTCTTTTTTCATTGATCTTCTACATTCCCACACAAGATGCCATTCTCCAGGCACCAGTCTCTTTCATTCTCCAGACACCAAAGTCTATAGATGAAGTCTTACCCACTTCTGTTCTAAGGAGCATCCTGGTTGCACTTTTTCCAAGACAAAATTGTTTCTCTTGCAGTCCTTTGTATATTCAATATTATTTACCAACACCACAATTCAAAGGCATAAGACAAAGACATCTTTAGTCTTCCTTATTCTTTGTCCAGCTTTTGCATGCATATAAAGCAAATTAAATACCATGGCTTGGATCAGGAACACCTTAGTCCTCCAAGTGATGTCTTTGCTTTGTAACTCTCTAAAGAGGTCTTCCGCAGCAAGTCTGGCCAGTCAATACATTGCTTGATTTCTTAACCGCTGCTTCTACTCACAGATTATGAATCCAAGTAAAATGAAATCCTCAAAAACTTCAGTGTTTTCTTTGTCACGATACTGATTTTTGATTCGATTGGTAGGATTTTTGTCTTCTTTATGTCGGCATGTAATGCAGTGAAGTTACAGTCTCATCTTCATCAGTGAGGCCTACACGTACTCTTCAATTTCAGCAACGAAGGTCGTGTCCTCTATTACAGGTTACTGAGTCTTCCTCCAATCCAGATGTCTCTTTCATCCTATCTTTCAGCTTCTTGGATGACTTGCTCAGTATGGTGAAAGGATACAACATTGACACACCTTTCCTTATTCTGAATGAAGGAAGTATCGCTTTGATGTGTGTGAACCTATTTCAGGCCTACTGATCTGGAATTCAAATTCTTTGCAATATTATCCATAATTTGTTGTGATATACAAAACTGAATGCCTCTGCAGAGTCAATAAAACACATGCAATTATCTTTCTGGTATTCTCTGCTTTTAGCCAACGTTTACCAATATCAGTAATGATATCTTTTCTGAATTCAACCTCAATTTCTGGCAGTTCTACTGTACTACTGTAACTCTTCTTAAATTATTTTCAGTAAAATTTTACTTGTATGTAATATTAGTTACCTCATTTCCGCATTCCATTGGAACACCTTTCTATGTAATAGGCACAGATATGATGTCTTCCAGTCAGCTGGTCAAGTAGCTGTCTTCCATATTTCTCAGTACATAGAAGTGAGTGTTACCAACATTCAATTTGTTGAAACATTTCAATTGCCAATGCAGCTTGGATTTCTGCCCTCGGGCGTATTAGTTCTTGTTCACGTCCTACCTCCTGAAATGGCTAAATGCTAACTCTTTTTTTTAGTACAGTGGCTGTAACGGTCTTACATCCTTTCTGCTTCCTGACACTCAATTTTTTTTGCTCCGAGAATCCCTCATTATTGCAACTGAGGGCTTAAATTTTTCTTCAGTTCTTCCAGCTGAAGAAATGCTCTTTCCTTTTGGTGATGGAATTCTACATTTCATTATAACCATTTGTCTTCTTGAGTCGTACTTTGAGTTCTTACGTTTCCCTCTTTTGCTTTATTTCTTCCTTTTCAAGAAATAATTATAGATTTACGACAAATTTGGAGTCTTTTGACCTTCATTTCAGCTATTTCTCTTTTTCCTTGTCTTGGTGGTGATGAGTTGGCCTGCTAATGCATGGTCAGCATCTCGAACCCATCAGGCTCTCCTGGGAGAAAGATGAGGTTTGCTCCTCCTGGAAAGAGTGACCGTCTCAGAAACTCACAAGGGCTGTCCTACCGGTCCTGTAGGGTTGTTATGAGCGGAACTCAACTCAATGGTAGTGAGCTTTGAGTTTGTGTTTGCTTTCTTCATGTATGATCTCCTGGCTGTTTTCTCATTACTCATCTGGTCTTTAGTCGTTAATGTTCAGTGGTCCAAATTTCATTAATATGACCTTTAAATTCAGGTGGGATATACTCAACGTTCTACTTTGGCCCTGGTAGAACTATTTTAATGATCTTGAGCTTCAACTTGAACTTGTATATGTAGGCAATTGATGGTCTACCTCCGCAGTTGGCTCTTTGACTTGTTCTGATGATATTGAGCTTCTCTTTTGTCTCTTTCCACACATGTAGTTGATTCGATGCCTGTATATTCCATCCAGCAGGGACCACATGTCGTTTGTTTAAATTGTTGAAAACGGATATAATTAAGTCTTGCAATATTCTCTTTGCTTATAACATTGGCATTCCAATCAACAGTAAGTATCAATGCATCTTGATTGCATGCTTGCTCAATTTGAGACTGCAAGAGTTGGTAAAACTCTTCAATTACTTCATCCTTAGAATGAGAGGCTGGTACATAAACTCGAACAATGGTTGTATTAATGTGTCTTCCTTGTAGATGTATGGATCTTACCAGTGAGTGCAAAGCTTGCAATGTTGTTTTGGAAATGAACGTGACACCACTGATCTTCACGAACTTGCTTGTCCTTCTCGGCATGGTAGACCATATGATGGTCTGGTTCAAAATGGCTCAGTTCCAATTCTTTCAGGCGATAATAGCTACAATATTGATCTTCAGTGTTCCATTTCATTTTGACAATTTGCAATCTTCCTAGATACATTTTGTACACTCCACGTACCACTTATTAGTGGATGTCTGAGCTACTTCCTCTCTTTCCCAGCTTTGCCACACCAGTAAATGAAGGTCCAAAAGTTCCATCCATGTCCTTGACGCAGACTCTATTTTGAAGAGGTAACTTTTCTCATGGTTTCATTTTGAGTGCCTTCGAACTTACACACCTCATCTTCCAGCATTTCATTGGACAATGTTCTGCTCTATTTGCAAGGTTTTCGCTGGCCAAGCTTTCTCCCAAAGTAGCTTTCCAGGCCTTTCTTCCCAGTGTTAGTTTGGAAGCTGTGCTGAAACCTGTTCACCATAGGGGACTATGCAGGTATTTGAAATATTACCGGCAAAGCTTCCAGCATCATAGGAAAAGAGCAACTGCCACAGAATGGTGAAAGTGACAAAAGACTGATAGAGTACTACACCTTGCTGTATGGTAACCCTTCCACTACCCATGGGACACAGAGTGCCCACCTACATTCCCCTCCTCCACTACCCATGGGACACAGAGTGCCCACCTGCATTCCCCTCCTCCACTACCCATGGGACACAGAGTGCCCACCTGCATTCCCCTCCTCCACTACCCATGGGACACAGAGTGCCCACCTGCATTCCCCTCCTCCACTACCCATGGGACACAGAGTGCCCACCTGCATTCCCCTCCTCCACTACCCATGGGACACAGAGTGCCCACCTGCATTCCCCTCCTCCACTACCCATGGGACACAGAGTGCCCACCTACATTCCCCTTCTCCACTACCCATGGGACACAGAGTGCCCACCTGCATTCCCCTCCTCCACTACCCACGGGACACAGAGTGCCCACCTGCATTCCCCTCCTCCACTACCCACGGGACACAGAGTGCCCACCTGCATTCCCCTCCTCCAGCATTCATGGAGGGGACCTACCTCTGTTGGGAATGGAAGAAAGGTCCATGTGCTACAAATCTCATGCTACAGGGTATTGTATGAGGTGCTGCATCCTAAAAGTGTGATTTTGCAAAAACGTTGGTCTCTACTGGCTATATTATTGGATATACCCTTGGAAGTCTATTCCTGGATTCCTGTGCATTATTTGGAAGTTGCCTTTCTCATGATGATCTAACCTCTTAGGAATAACTGTCCCAGGATGCAGAGCAGAGGCCAGTGGAACACATGTTCTCCAATAATCCTGCAACCTGACTCAGGAAGCACATATGTGTTCTACATAATTTTTACCTCCAAATCCAGCGTTTGCATCCCTCTGTATGCCTATCATCCAGTGAGATATACGTCTCATATAATATGAATTAAAAACCCATATTTCATCACAAACGTCCTGGAATGTTGATTCAGCATTCCTTCCATTACTGACAACACACGGTTCCCCACAAAACATTCAAAGCAGGAAGAAATGGGGTCCAAAAAGTGTTAAAGGTTTTAGGTCAAAGAGTCCCACTAGATGTCTTCCACGTCTCAGATGATGCGGCAAAACACTAGACACACACACAAAAAAGCTAAAACCATGCTGTAACTCTAAGATGAACATTTCCCATTCACCGGTGACCTACATTAGAGGGAGGAAATGGAGAAGAACCATGTCAAATCCTGACATCCTTAATATCCATTAAAACATAAGAAAATGCAACAAACTCATTTATTCATGGAAATTGCCGATTTACTCTGGAACTATTCCATTTCCCCGATAGATTAGGCTGAACACTACATTTGCTGTAATATATTAAATACAGACAGAAGTTTATATTTTTCTAAAAGGTAACATTTGTCACCTCGTTCTATTACATTTAGCAAAATGAGTATTGTTTTTGCATTCAAGTACAAGCTGAAATATATTTTAAAATCCATGTGGGGGCGGCGAACCGTGTTTCCTGGGTCCTGACTGTCGCTACGCTTTGTCACCAGAGTAACTGCTGATTGGTAGCAGTCACATTTGCAGGCAAGTAGCTGTCTCCTGACACTTCATCTGAAGTCATGGATTCTATTACCTGTTCATAATTCACTCAACATTTAGTGCATCATTTCCTACTGTGTCAAACTGTATCTCTATTAGTCAGATTTCTGTGAAAATATTTTCACAACAGGAAGTATGCAACTATATGTTATCTAGGGGAAAAACCTGATATTATCATTAAATAGATCTGAGAGTTGGCTTTCAGTACAGCCTATTAATTTGTAATCTGAGAGCCGGTACTATTACTACCATCAGGAATATTATTTTTTGGATAGAAGTACTGTGAGACTACGGAAATTCAATTTCAAATGATAAATAATGAACTCAAATGTGAGATACACTTAACACCTTCCTCAGTTGAAGTATTTAAAATCAATATGTACTTTTCACAACTTTAAGAATAGCTTAACAAAGGACCAAGGGCTTGTTAAGACTTTTAAATGTTTTTTCTGTCCCAGTAAATTCTTGGTAGGGAAGGAGTGGTGTATGAGAATCTAGAATCATGGTAACAGAGTTGAGGTAAAATGACTGCCTTGCTTCCAATCCAAATAAGGAATCTTCTGGAAGGTTGAAGAAGGCCCAAAGAGCACCCTGAAATTAAGAGCACCCTGAAACTGTTTCTCAGGAATGGTCACTATCCTCAAACTTTCTCTGGGTTCTCCAACAGCGCTTGGAATGTGGGCAGTACCCTCGGGGGTTGGGGCTGGAGACAAATGAGGAGCCGCTACCAAGGGCTCACGTAGAAAGAAAGTGTTTTGAGAACGATGATGGCAACAAATGTACAAATGTGCTTGACACAATAGATGGGTGGATGGAGTGTGATAAGAGTTGTATAAGCTCCCAATATGATGATCAAGAAAAGATTATTCTTGTTCAGGTCTCTTTTTGTGCTCCCACGTTCAATGGAGAAGGAACCCTGGTGGTGGAGTGGTTATCGGTTGGACTGCAATCTGCACAGCCAGCAGTTCGAAACCACCAGCTTTCTCAGGAGAGAGACTGGGTTTTTATTCCCATAAACAGTTACGGTCTTGGAAACCCACTGGGAGGTTGCTGTCACTCACACTGACAGGATGGCAGTGAGTTTGGCTTGGCATGGTGTATTAGCTGGGAACAGCCCTGGTGTGCAGTATGTAAATTTGGGGCCATGCACTGAAAGTATGTGGTTCAAACCCACCAGTGGCACAGTGGACGCGAGGGGAGGCAGCTTGTTGTATAAAGACAAAGAGCCGAGGACATCCTACGGGGCAGTTCTAACCTCTCCTATCGAATGACTATGAGTTGGCATTTAACCGCATGGCAACAGGGTTCTGGCATTCACAGGTGGGTATGGCATTCAGATGGGACAAACTTCACCAGACGGTGCACGCCTCCCTGGCAGGTTGACAGCTCACTGCCTTGCGCAAGCTTGGAAATTACCAGTTCAAGGGAGGTCATAAAGCTTTTGGAGGCATTTACGCATGACTGTACATCGATGGTGAGGAGGCTTCTTCTAAAGGAATTAAAAGAATCTCCCCATTGGGGGAATAAGAAAACACTTCCACAAAGGTGGGAACTTCATGGCAGCACTGTTTGCAGGACCACCCTGAAATTCCATCTCATCTTGTAATGAATCAGCTGAGGAATTAAAGAAATAACCTTAATGTCCTCCAAAGGAAGAAAGCTTGAGACAGCAGGAATTCATTGTCTTTGGCTACAACTGTTTCTAAAGGGAACCCTGGAACAGCTTCTTTGTGAAGAATTCTAGAAATATTTTCTAAGCCTAGAAGCAATAAAGAACAAAAATGGGTGTTATGTCTAGCTGCAGTTTGCTGTGTTCTACTCTGCACCTGAATGGGAACCACTGTGTTCGCACCCTCTGTTCTGCTGAGTGGTTTTTAAAGAGTCTCCAAGCACCTTACACTGTCTAGAGGAGCAATTTTTCACAAGAACCCTTGGTATTTTGTCAGGAGTGCAGGTGTTCACTACCAATTCTTAGCACAGGTTTTAGAGAGCAAAATTTTGGGAAAACCATCTGCTCTAACATGCAACAACATAAACACACACACGTCCCGATTTACTCTCATTTAGAAATTAGGAATGGCTATATCTTTCCTATCACAGGAAGCCCAGGAAAATGCCTCATTAGTACAAAGACTATAAAAAAACCCCATTTTTTAACCCATCAGAATGTCCTAAACACTGTTTCTTAATAAGAATATTAGTATTTTATATTGATGTTCAGATGTTTCCTGGAAGCAATGTTATCTACGTATAATACACTTACTCATAGGAAATATCAGGCACCAGGGCCATACTAAAAGAAATCAAACCACATCCTAACTCCAAGACCTGCGCATGATTATTTAGGAGTTATACTTATGTTACACACAGTAACACTCTACTTTCTTGCTTTTTATAATCTTAAGGCCAATTCTTTAAAAAATGCAAACAAACCTGCAAAGACTGAAGTTGAAACTCAAATTCAACATCTTAAAATGCTAATTAATTTTTCACATCCATTCTAGAATGCTATCAGATAGCTCAATGCTTTTAGGACAAACAAAAACAAAAAGGAATAAATTTTGAGCTTCAGTTATTAAAAATGTATGTGTTTATGTCCATGTGCTTCTGAAACTCAGGCATCTATCTACAGCTTGCATAAAAATGTCAATGTGTGCTTTCTACACGGTGTCTGATCTATATGTATAACATCCCTGGACGTCTGGTTTTGAATGAATCCATACAAGGTATTTCTCATTACCTTGATGACTACTAGCTGTTATCACTTGTCAATCATACTGATTATCTCCATTGGGAAATGTGTGAAGCACCCTTTCCGATTAGCAACACTGGGAAGACTGACGGCAAAGTGAGTTCTTGAGCACCGGTGGGTGATTCTGGAAAAGTCCACTCATGGAAGGCATACAGAGCCTTCTCTCCTCCGTCCATAGCACCCAGCGGCAGCCTACTGTCGGGAAGGTACCTCCTTCTGGTTGCAGTCTGAACCACTTGGAGAGTTCTGTGCTCTGGGATGAGAGCCCAGTTGGAGGCTGTCTGGCTGTGGGAGCAGCTGTGCACCACTGTCCTTGACCCATTTTCAGTCACACATCCACTGATAGCTATCACTGTTCCAAAAAAACTTTCTGGAAAAACTCCACCCTGGGAAAATTCCTACAAAAAGCATTAAGGCAGCTAGATTCTTACACTTTAGGAGATTAAAAAAAAAAAGTTCAAGAATAAGATAAATGAGACCAATTCTTCTCGTATTTCACTCAATACTTCTCCTTTTGGGGGTTTCAATAATGGTTTATATATTTAAAGTAGCTTGTCTCTAGAAATTCCCAATTCTGCTTACTGGATTGCGAGACAAGGATGAACGATTCTGCTCTCTTCTGAGATCTAATGCGGTCAACTGCCTTCTTTAGCTCTTGGGGACTAGACCACTAAGCCATGTGACTATTCAAATAATGGGAAATTCCAGAGCCTCACTCTATTTCATAGGGCAGTCCAGTGGCTACATATATCAGGCCTCCTAAGGCACCCCAGATAACGGTGGCCTGTCCAGGGCCAGAAAACTGGAGATAAGGCAGGCCAAGACAGAACCGGAGGAGGCCTCTTATCTGTTTTTACTGTACCTTCTGCACATGTCATTCTGCTGTCAGAATGGCTTTCCCAGTGTGAGCCATAACTACTCAGAAAACCATTCAAAGAATGGTTTTGTCAACAGAATTTTAGGCTGGGAAGGAAAGTATAATGAAGATGAAATGAAACTTCTTTCCAAATGAAGTTTGAGGGAAGCCACTCTTTATTAATAGACAACAAAGGGGGAAATGAGATTATAAAAATTCCCTAATCTGGACAGGGGAATTTCCATGGTTTATGGATGTGTACTTAGTAAAATCTTATTAAATCATGGAAAAGAATCTTCAGTTGGAGTTTTTCAAATTCTTTCAGCCAGTACACATTTAGCTATTCTGTTTCCCTTTGTATATATTTCTCATAACAACACTTACATCCTTGTGATTTCTGTACTACTTGTATCTCAGGACAATTTCTCAGTTTTGTTCTAAAATGAAGAGTGTGAAAAATGTTCCCAAGATTCATATTTTGTGGTGAGATAGAGAAACCACCACGTACTTATTTTAGACCTGTTTATTAACACTGTGTACTTTTTCCAGGGACTCTTGGCTGTTGGATTATTTTTCTTCCTTTGCCAATTTGATTTTAAATAAGGATAGGCAGTAGTATTATTATGCGATTATTATTAGAAGACCACAAAGACAAATTAGAACTTTTTATATGGAGTGAGTGGGATATCTTTTTCCAAGAATGCAGTATGAGTCGGCTCACAAAAGTATCACTGAATTCCAAGAATCAGCCTTTTAAACTTGCTTTGTATTTTATTCGTACGTTTTCATTGTTTATTTTTGTAGGGAATGAGACGTGGTAGACTTGAACTGGTTCACAAGAGAATGGCGCCGTGTGTGTGTGTGTGTGTGTGTGTGTGTGTGTGTGTTCGTATACGCATCTTAAGAGCTCTATCTAACTGGGGAGCAGGGTCATAGAACTTGAGTTCTTATAACCTCAATCCAACTCCTCTCCTAAATGGCCAAGGACCACAGGGAGGAGGTCCCCTGAGAGGAGAGCAGGGGAACAATCTAGGATAAAGCCATTTGCCCACTTAAAGGAAGGGCACCTTGGGCTGTCCTATTAATGGGCTCAAACACAGGAATGTTTGTGAGAATGGCGCAGGACTGGACAACATTTCGTTGTCATGCTTGCTTGCTCGCACGACACGTGGGGGCTGACTCTAGGGCCTAGAGGAGGGGAACCAAACAACCCCAAAGTAGGTGAAGCACGGCCCCTTATTCAACATGGCCCCCACACCTCACATTTCCCAACTTTGAGGGAACACGAAGCTAAGTTCCTTCGGGTCCTGCCTCATCCCTGTGGCAAAACTCCACGCGCAGCCAGGGCTCTGAGACAGCAAGGCACATGAGAAGACTGTTGTGAGGTTGACATACTGATAGTACTGAAAATTGACTGAAAAATCCCCAGACTCCAACAATTCAAAGTTAGCTATTTGGTGGGGAAGCTTAGTGGCTAGGAATGGGTTGAATTATGATCTGTATCTTTGACTTACACAGGCATGGAGGTATGTAGAGCCTTGCACTAGGTCTTCCTTTGAAATCATTCACATAAATTTGACCCATAACATTTCAATTAACTGGAGAATTCACTTCAGTGACTACAGTACCCCATTCCTGGATGGTGTCAAATGAATAGAGTGTTACTAAAATAGTCCTGAAAATAGCTGGGAACTCATTCAATTCAGGAACTCATCTTGTACTAGGTGAAATATGGGCACTTTTGCCAACTGCCTGACAAATTTACCAGACCATTAAACAGAGACCAGTGAGAACTAGAAGAGAAAAGGAAAGAGTCTGGGTCAGCATGCACACGAGTTAGTGGAGGTACTGCGTGTCTGACCACAGCAAGAGGGGCCCAGTGGAAGATGGATTTTACTCAGCAGGGACTTGGTTACCAATGGTCAAGGCTGCTAGACGGAGGCCGGAAGGAAGCAAGTCTGCAAGGGCACAGAGAGCTGGTAAAGAAACGTAGTGACGTTGGGGTGAAGGATGTCTGTAGGTTGGGAGAAGCAGGAATGGACAAATGGAAGACAGCCATAGACTCCACTTCATGAAGGCCAAGCAGGAAGGTCAAATGTCTACAGAGAGGCCCAAGGCAAAAACCTGGATCCAAAGCTAAGCCAATGAGGTCAGAACCACAATAAGAGGGTCACGAGAATGAGAACAGGGGGTCCAGAGCAAGAAGGGCTTTTGAACCTGAGCCATAGTTCTTCCGTGTTGCAGATGATCCAGAGTTTTCACATGATGTTCACCAGGCTACTTTCCTTCCTTGGGAAGAGCTGATGAGCTTTGGGAGAGCATCAAGAACATCACAGATGAAGAAAATCAAGGTCAAGAAAAAGACAGGAAAGCAAGAAAAGGTCAAAGTGTATGTCAGAAGAGACTCTGAAACTTGCTGTTTACCCCAAGATAGCTCAGGCAAATGGAAGAGCAATGAAGTAAAAGAGCTGAAGCGAAATTTTCAAAGGGCAGCTTGAGAAGACAAAGGAAAGCATTATAAAGAAATATGCAAATATGGGAAAACCAAAAATAAAGTGCATGCTCAGCATTATGGAGAGAAAAGCCTCAAGTTGCAATGCTGAAAGTTTCCATGGGTAAAATATTGAATGATGCACAAGAAGCACAGAAAGAAGATGGAAAGTACACACTGAAGAGTTATGTTCCGAGAAAGTACACACTAAAGCTACTGCTCGGAGAACTCCGCCTTATCAAGAGGGAGCACATGAGCAAGAACCAATGGTACTGAAAGAAGAAGTCCAAACTTCACTTAAGATATTAGCAAAAAACCAAAAACAAAAAAGGCTCCAGGAATGGACAGAACACCAACTGAAATGTTTTAACAAGCTCAGAAAGCACTGGAAGGAATAGTCTGTGCCAAGAAATTTGGATAACAGCTACTTGGCCAACTGACTGGAAGAGATCCGTATTTATATGCATTCCAAAGAAAGGTGATCCACCAGAATGTGCAAACTAGAGAACAATATCACCGGTTATCACATGCAAGCAAAATTCTGCTGAAGCCCATTTAACAATGGTGTGGCGGTACACTGACAGGAGTTCAGGCGGATTCGGGAGAGGACAAAGGAACAAATGAGAGCAGTGCTGATCAGATGAATCTTGGCTAAAAGCAGAGGACAACAGAAAGATGTTTACTTGCATTTTTATTGACTGTGCAAAGGCGTTCCACTTTACAGCGCATAACAGATTACGGATAGCCTTGGAAAGAATGGAATTCCAGACATTTCACTGTGCTCGTGTGGAGCTTGCACATGGATCAAGAGAAAAGATCAGATAAGGGAATACTATGCGGTTTAAACATAAAAAAAAGATGTGCATCTGGGTAGCCTCTCACCATCCTTGTTCAATCTAAATGTCAGCGAATCACCAGAGAAGCCGGATCATGTAGAGCGCGCTGTATCCGGATGAGACAACCTGCCTGGGATAGGCAGGTGACAAACCTGCTTGGCCAAAGTGAGGAGGACGTGAAGCATTTGCGGATGAAGACAAGGATTGCAGCCTTCAGTATGGATTACAAAGTTAATGTAAAGAAAACAAAATCTTCAGAACTAACCCAAGAGGTAACCTCGTGAAAAAACAGAGAAAACACTGACGTTGTCAAGCACTGATCCAGAGTCAGTGCGCATGGAAGCAGCTGTCAAGAGGTCAAACGACACACTGTACTGGGCAACTCTGCTGCACAAGTCTTTAAACTGGTGAAAGGCAAGGGTGTAACTTTAAGGACCAAGGTACGTCTGACCCAAGCCAACTATGGTATTTATAATCGCCTCATGAGTAAGGAAGACTGAAAAAGAACACAATTGTTTGGGGAGAAGTAAGCCAGAATGCTACTTAGAAGCAAGAATGGCAAGCCTTTATCTCACATACTTTGGACGTGTTATCATTAGCGAATTAGCGATGGGTACCTGCAAAAGGGCATCGTGCGTGTCAGAGTGGAGGGAAAAAGAGGAAGGCCCTTGCCAGGGCTGATTTCCACAGCAGCTACAAGGATGGGCTTGAACTGAACAGCCCTGAGGACGGCACAGGACCGGACAATGAACCATTGTAAGGACAACACAGGACTGGACAATGTTCGATGCTGCTGCTCAGTGTCGCTATGGGCCAGAATCAACTAACTAGATGGCACCTAACAACCCCCCCCCCTCGCCTCCCCACGACAGAAAGTTAATGAGAAGCCAGCCCACTGACACGCATTTACATCTGGAGACTTAACAGTCTGAGTCTTTGCTCCGTCATTATGAAGTCCAACCTTTGTGGGTTTCTGTTTAATAGTACTATTAACACCTCACAGTGCCTGTCCACAAGACTGCAAAGAGGAGTGCACTCTGTACCCTGTGAAGGCAACGTGGACAGGGTGGCAGCTGTTGTCATAACTACCGCTGTAACCACTGCGCTGTCTGCTTGGAGGCAGAAGTGGTCTCAGATGGTGAAATGAACGAATTATGAGCCTTTTCACAGGCTTCAATGTTCAGCTGATGAATGGCATGACAAGAGGCTTAGCCATTCTGAACCTTGACCGCTCACTGTAGCTTAAGCATCATTTTCTGTCTCCACTGATAACGACAAGCACGTGGGACGTGGGTGAGCAGAGCCTCTCTTCCATGGTCTGGTAAGCTTTGGAGAAGGTCAGTGACCAGTCACCAGTGCCTTTCCCATTTGCCCAGTGGCAGTCTGATATCATTGTTTTGCATTTTGGCTCCATCCCTGGTGTCTCTCAGAGAAAAGGCTTCTCTAATCTCTTAGTAACATCAGCTTATCGACTGTGAAGTGAAACACTGAGTCTGCATGCCTGGCAAGCCTTCTCCGATGACGGGGCCTTCCTGGGCAAAACACACATCACAGTGGAGGGGACCCTGCTTTCTTTGGAAGCTCTGCCAGCAGCCCTGTCATTCCGAAGTAAAAAATGAAAGTCAAATTGAGGTTAAAGCAAAGCAACAACAAAATAACATTCGTCTCTGAAAGTCAGTTGTGATCTTCAAACCTTCGTTTCTGTGATGTCCGAACTTAGGTCAACAATCAGAGCAAGTTCAAGCAATATCATTTTCTTCACAGTCATTTTGGGAGTGTCTCAAACAACCACTCTCTCCCAGAGTCTAGTTTCTCTCCCTGGCCTGCAGAGCATCCCCACTGAGACCACCTGGCTCTAGGTGCCGAAAACGTCCCTGGAATCTCTTTGAGACATGGTCTCCAGAGAGGATAAGATTCATAGGTCTTTCATAGATCTAAGCTTGTTGTTCCTTCTCAGTATCCAAAGCCAAGGCCATTGCAAACCAACAGCCTATTATCTTGACGTATTTTTCACTAACAGAAGGAGGGTTCCCTGAATTGTTTAACAAATACTGAGCTCATGTGTAGTGCAGCAGCTTTCCCGTGAAGGTGGAAAAAAGCACACTATCTCGTGTTTCCCTCTTGGTCAAATGAAGTGCGGCGTGACCACAGCACGAAACACAGACAAGGGGAAGACAGTCAGTAAATAAACCAGCATGTAAGTAGGTCTCGCTTCATGCCAACATAGATTCAAGGCAGCCCCCGACGCCAATGTGGCACAGGAATGCAGGCAGAACGTCGGGGCTACCCCAGGTGCTGCAGCAGACTACCACGATTGGATCAAGCCTGTGCTGCAAGTACTGGGGCTTCGGCATTGAGTGGGGGATTCGTAGTACAGGTGTTTCACTGCGCTAAAAGCAGCTGACCCCAACACAGTGGTTCTCAACCTTCCTCATGCTGCGACAGTTCCTCATGGTGTGACCCCCCAATCATCGAATTATTTTCATTGTTACTTCATCACTGTCATTTTGCTACTGTTATGAATCGGGCCATCCCTGTAAAAGGGTCGTTCGAGCCCCATAGGGGTTGCGACCCACAGGTTGAGAACAGAACCGCTGCCCTAACACCTTCCTTTCTCTGACAGCCAACATTCAATTCCTCGGTCGCACGCCACCTAGCTATCTGCAGTGGTCTCTCTGTCCAAGAAACATGATAAACGCTGGCGAATCTCTCAGGTACAAACGTGATAGGAACGTGTAAAGAGATAGCCTATAGATACAAACAGCCAAAACTAACTTATCCCAACTACAAATATTGGACCCACACTGAAAAAAACAAAGACATTCCTGTCTTCTCCTGTTTCCGACACAGTTGAGGAAGCGCTCGATGTTCCACATGCACCCTTCTGTCTACATTGAGAGAGCAAGAGGAGACCAAAATGAAGGTGCTGTCCTCGGACCTGGGTCGGGATTTCCTGCTTTGTATGCTGGACGCTGACCCAGGGACAGAAGGACACTGGACACAATACTGCTCCCTTCATGGCAACAGCCACACAGGCTGGGGACAGCACGACGTGATCAAGGGAAATGCTTCGGGACACACTTGCCTTCCCTCAGTCTGTTCTATTATTTTACAATAACAAAGCAGCAGGCATTTTATAAGCTGGTGTGGCATTTTACTTTCAAAATCCAAAAAGACAGCGTAGTAGACAAAACCTTTATGAGGCCTTTAAAGACAATTCATTGGGTTATTCACGATCCCTAATAGCTACACACAACGTGGTATCACTTTGTCTGCGACAAATTTACGAGTGCGCAATGGGAACGCGGTCTGAATCTCGGCACAAGCAGAAGTGGAATTAGAGAACTAACACATGCAAAAACAAATTTTATTGGAATCGCCTCCTTTCTAAAAACAGTTATCCCTACAGGGAAATTATGGTAGTCCAATTTGTTTGAAAATATGTTTGAAAAGAGCAGCTGTCATTCACCAAAGTACAGCCATAGAATATATGAGCATTTCAATATATAAGCCTCTGGCCCCTAGAAGTCATAAAAATGCTATGTAGCAAGTGAACTGATCGTCTTTATAGACGCACCAGGAGTTGTACTTAGAAATACGTATTATCATTAAAATCACTCATTTTGGGATGCTATATACTTGTGCCAAATGCTGTACGTGTAAAAATTGTCTTTGAAAACTTTTCTCCAGCGTTGCTTTCGGGGTAAATTATTATGTCGTTCAAAACAATGGGCCTTCATTTCACTGTCACTTGTTGCTTCTGTTGCAGTTTTACCCAGCTTGAGTACCCTTTCCTGCGCCACTGTCCCCCTCCCCCTTTCTTTTTAACCAGACTTGATTTAAACAAATGACTTTGGTTATTTCAAAGTCTAAGAAGTGTCCAAAGGTAAGGTGTAGAAAGCTAAGGATATTGTAACGGCGGCGCAGCAAGCTCAGACATCAGTTTCAACAAGAAGTGCCAAACCAAACACGCAGCCCCTGAATCGATGCCAACTCAGAGCGACCCTATAGGGCAGGGTAGAACTTCCCCTGTGGGTTTCCAAGGCTGTAACTAATTCTATAGGAGTAGAAAGCCCTGTCTTTCTCCCTTGGAGTGGGGCTGGTGGTTTCAAACTGCTGATCTTGCAGTTAGCAGCCCAACTCCTCCGACATGCCAACAGGCTCTCTCCTGGAGTCTGTCTCCTCTGTAACTACTCTCAAAGGAAACATGCTTTAGTTGGGCATGTAATTCTAGGCACATTTAAAAGTATCTCAATGCTGTACAGTCAAACCTAGGACTGGCAGAGGAAACACACATGCTTCCTACGAGACATGCCATCAAGTGCTGGATAAGGAGGCACATTGAGACTAATCCATCCCTGAGAATCGCAGCAAAGGGGAAGGAGACGAGGAGGACTGAGGGGCTAAGGCAGCGGCTGTTTTGAGAAGAAAACACTTCCTGTACTGGTTACCAGCTCAAATGCTAAATTCTGTCAGGTTGACAAAAGCTACAAGGATGCCAATTCTGCTACTGATCAAGGATGGACAATAAGAAAGATGGAATCCTTTGCTCTCTCTTCTTTTTATGAGTCCACAAGACTTTTCTGAAGGGCATGTCTCTTAATAACCTTCATTAACTTCTGTTTGGTTGCCTAAGAGTTGTCTCTTATCCAGAAAAGGTTTCACGCAGTCCCAATAGAAATTGTGTTTATTTAAGCTTGTTGGAAAAACATTCCTATCATTTCAAGAATGACTAAATATTTTTCATTCACATAGTTTGCATTCCAGACAATGTTTTCCTGCCTCTGTTGATTAGATGAAAATTAGCAGGCCCAAGTCTGAACTATTAAATACAATTGTTATCTTAGTAGGAAAATTATGAGACATTCAGCAATAATGCCCTTGAAATTAAAAAAAAAATAGTCTGTCCCTTTCACACCACTTCAATAGCAAACCATCTGAGAGCCAGGGCTGCTACGCTGCGGAAAACCAGAAGCAGAGAACCTGCTTCTCAGTGGGGTTGGACTGATTGTGAATGTCTACAGCCAAGAGCAGCTTCATCGTCTTGAACTAGAGGTCAAGGCCAAACTTCATCTTAATGTTAAAATGTCGGTCACAATGGCAGTTTTAACAAAAATCCAGCACGATGTATAGGCTCCAGCCCTGACAGGAGTCGTGGGTCACCAGCAGCAGGAATTGCAGTTGTTACTACTAAAAGGGAGAAGCTATCTAATTCTTGAGGCGACGGCACCCCTAGAACGACCCGTCAACTCTTCAGGTGGACAGCCCTAAAAAGGAGTGAATCTTGAGCGACACACTCGATAGGTCTAACAATTAGACATTTTGCAAGGTATGCTCCAAGCCCACCTAAGTCTATCACTTATGTCCACTTCATACACATTCCAATGTGATTTTAAATAGCGAAGATAAACTGTAAGAGAAAAATCAAAACACTACAAAATCCATTCCTGAAAAATTCCCCACACTTACCCACGTCAGTTAGCACACAGTCATTTGCTATACATTTGCTACCCTTCGTATGACCTTATTTGGAGAAGAAACTAGGCTGTGCTACACTTTAATGTCCATTTATGGAACTGGTTTCCAGGACACTTAGAGTTAAAGGATGAAACACAACATGCCTAACGGTCTTTGAGATACTGCGAGTATTTTATTATTGTTGGCCTACTAATAACAGCCCCGTGTATGGCACTGCACAACACCACCATGCACTGAGTTCCGATCCCTGTTATGGACCAGAATGTTCATCACATTCGACCCCGTGGCATCTCTCAGTCCACTGCCTCCCTGAGGTCAGCCAAACGATGCTTGACTCCTTGCCACAGAAGCAGTAGCTGAATCATTTGGGAGACTGAGGAAGCGTTACGGGCAGGGCTGGAAACCTATTTTTTCTTGTTTCAAGGAATTCCCACCCAGCTCTGTGCTTGGTCCAGGCTTTCTTGGCAGCCCAGCAGGAACGTCACTGGAAGGACTGCTCTGCTTGCTTGATTTGAACTGTAACAGGAGGATGGGCCACCCGGTTCTCAGAGCTCTGGTTCTGGGTGACCTGGTGTTAAAGGACTGCACTGGCTTGCACGATTCACACAGACCCAGGCATCCCTCAGGTCCTCTCTTCAAAACTGCCCCCATAAAGATCAGGACTTCCCAATGATGGGGATCCAAGAATGTCAGGTGGCAGGAAGGAAGAGGGCGGATGGTCTGGTTCAATCAGATTCTATCAGGAGTGCAGAGCGTTAGAAAGAACAGGCCCACAGTGGATCTCTTAGTATTGCTCTATTGCAACAGCTGCCAAGCCTGGCTGAGTGGCAGGAGACCTTCCTGAAGCGCAGCGCAGCATCAGCTCGGAGCTCTGCAGTAACACTTCTCAGCCCTACGTGGTGGATAAAAGTACTGCCGAATTACAACGAAAGTAACGGGAAAGAACGCCATTATTGAAGTGGAGAGAAACCGCATTTAGCCCACCCTCTAGCTGTAACAGCTTACACAGAACTCTGACTTCCTGCCAGAGAACGGTGAATTTTGCTTCAGTTTCAGGGAAAGAGAAACTGTAGACAGGAAACTGCCCGTTCACCCAGCCACCAGGGTGACACACATTTAATAACACGGCCGGCAACAAGACCTCGAACACACTCCCTACATGTTGATTCTACTTCTTGAAAAGTGATCATCTGGTGTTGGCTACCAGATCCCTAAAGTTGACAAAATCATCAACTCCCCCCTGCAGGAGAATAGACACAACCAGGCCTGAAAATGCTGTGGCCACCTGTGAGCAGGGAGCAGTCCAGTGGCAGGCCAAGATGACGTCCCAGTATCAAGACTTCTACATGACAATGAAAAGTCTTATCTCCTTGCATCAGGTGCCACAGCCAAGTTGGCCTCACACCTGTCGATGTTTTGGGCCCCCCCACCCACCCATTGAGTAATCGTGGGCATATCATAAACATCTCAGAGACAAAATTTCCCCCAGGGCCCTTTTCCAAAACCTTAGCTCACTTTTAATTATACAACTGTGGTAGCTACATAATTGTATGCCAACTTGACAAATAGCTCTAGGGGTGGAGTCTAGCCTGTTAATCAGGTCACAGCCTGATGATGCCTCCTTGTGGGTGTGGTCTTCTCATGAGGATTCTGGGAGGTTACTCTTTTTCTCCCCAGAGGTGGAGAAAACTCACTCTCTCTCTTTCTCTCTCTCTGCTACACCTTCTTGCTGATAAAACACGAGGAGCCACACCCAGAGAGCTGGAGTAGTATCATGCCAGCACTGAGATACTTTCACTGCCACTGGACCCACAAGACTTTCTACCCACTGGCCTGTGATCTTCCTGCATCCGACATCATTGCATGGGCTGCGTGAGTCTGAAGAGGAATTTATGGACTAGTATCAGGCATACGGGCTAATATCTGACTTATAGACATGATCTAGACTGAGCTGTTTTCAAATATACAATTGCCCTTTGATATAATGTCTCTCTTGTACACATGAGTGTCTCTAGCTTTCTCTAGTCAACCCGGCCCAACATAATAACAAACAGCTTATTTTTAAAAGACAAATGGCACCCTGCCCTTGTGGTCCCTTTGGCATGAAGAAACAGTCGAGGTGCTATTTTATTATTGGCGAGAAAGTAGCAAAATAATGTCCAACACTTAGTTGTAATTACACAAAAACCAAGAAATTAAAAGAAAAAGGGAAAGAAGCATGTTTGCCCTTGTAAGTAACCTCAAGAGCAAGGCAGTGGCTCTTAGCTCAGCGCAAGCATGTCTCTGAAGAGCAGGAGAGAACATCGAACCATGAGCACTTGCCTCGCAGGCCCCAGGGGAAGCGCCACTTCCGTTCTCTAATGCTAGACTTCAGGGACTGAAGGGGGAGAGAGCAAATCAGATTACAAACTTGTCCTGGGGGTGCGGGGGGTCAGGCTGTGGGCTGTGTTCCGAGGGCTAAGTGATCATCCGTGGGAAGTTCTGACATTAACTTACCCAGCTCTCTTGGAGACAACGCCGGCCGCTGCATATCAAACAAGCCCACACTCTGCTACCATGCATGCAAAATGTGTTTCAAAAGTTACAACTCAGAGGGTGGAGTGGTCATTGCTTTTCGGGTCCAGGGGAAGAAGCCTTGTTCCCAGAGTCTGTCACCTTGCTTGGCAAAAAGGAGTTTGCCCGTCATGTCCTAGCCTATTCTTTCCTCCCTTTCCCCAATCACCGGTTCATCAAAGATTTTTGAGCACATACTTCTATGCCACATCCTGTTTTAAGGACTCACAAGAGTAGGGTTAAATCTCTTGTTCACCAAGAGGATCCTGCCACGTTTGTGCTCCTGGCCAACAGGAAGGTACAGAGTGCTGTTTGTTGCAGATACCCCTCTCTGGGGACACTGCTCGGCCTCTGAGGAGGTACTCAACCTTGGGCCAAGTTACCTGGGCTGGGAACTCTGGGTTCTGATCATAAACTGGGATGACAATACTTGCACAGGATCCCTGGAGGTGTAGTGGTTACACGTGGGGCCCCGGTACTCAAGGTTAGCAGTTCCAAACCACCAGCTGGAGAAAGCTGGGGCTTTCTTCTCCCATTACCAGTTACCATCTTGGAACCTCACAGGGGTTGCTCTGCCCTTTCCTACAGGCTCCTTCTGAGTTGGCATCAACTTGATGGCAGTGAGTTTGGCTATTTTTGCAATGTTGTGAGAAGCAGGTCGGCCGGTGTGAACAGTAGGTAAAGAAGAATGGCTGGCTCTTGTCATTAAGTGCTACACACGAGATGAGACCAACGGCGTTGGATGGGCCGAGGTCTGATTCTGTTACTGTCCCGACTTTTAGATATTTTTAAGGCGTCAACACTCTTCCACGTGAACACTTAAATCACAAACTTTGCTATTTCATGCACTTGCACTTCAGCTCTTTACGCGGGTCAGAAAATAAAATTACCAGGCTGATGAACAAGAGGGAGGTACAGCGAAGTCCGTAAATCAGAACACAGCTAGGTACAGATCTGCAAACTGGAACGGCTTATCAGTATGCAGAATTGGGTGTTGACAATAACTTGGGAGGACTTAATGATGAGAGTACTTAAGTGCAGGCTTAAAAAGCACTTAGGTCCTTACAAGTTGAGTTAGCTGATAAGTTACAGCCTAGTCTTGAAGGTCCCCCCCCACCCAGTTCTCAATCCCGTTCTCGGGAGTAACCAAGCATGTGATGCTGTCATTTGGAAAACATGCATCTTCAATAACAACAGCAGCCACAAGGCTCTTTGCCCCCTAGGTTCCAAACTACCATATTTGGCGATAAAGCAATTTATTTAGAAAGAATCTAAAACCACAATCCTTGTGTGGGGTCTTTTCATCTAATTTGAAGCCCCGACTATGCACCTTGGGACTGGAGGTAATAGGCTAAGGGCCAGAGCCTGTTACGAAATTGTGTGCAGAGGAATTTATTGTGTGTATAAACTGCCTAAATACCAGTGTTTGGCCTTCTCTAAATAATCCTGGATGATTATTTATTACACATTTTACACCTTGCTTCTCTCCTATTTTATATAACCCCATTGCTATGCTGAAACCACCTGAAATGATATTTAAACTTGCTTTTGAAACACTGCTGAGGACAAAAAGATTTTTCATATAGCTCCCAGCACATTCTTGGACCCTAACAATTAAGCAGTTATGTTGACTAGACTTGTGTAATTTTTGCAAGCGTATTATTAATTAAAAATAGCCTTTGTGGCAAATAACCATTTTAAGCTGGGTCCATGTTTTGACCCTACATCAAAAGGACCCTGCTGTCCTCCTATTACATCGTGAAATGAGAAGGTTACTAGCGGGCCACTGTGACCTCATCTGAAATCACTCCCTATCGAATTAAATTAAAAACAAGCAATGTGAAGATAAATGAGCCCCATATTTTCTATCTCTGAGAATTAGGAAAATGGAATCGTCTAAGAGGTGCATTGAAGAAAAGTAACTGATAGGCGAGAGAGAGAGAGAGAAAGAGAGAGAGAGAGAGAGAGAGAGAGAGAGAGAGAGAAAGAGAAAATATGAGAATGAATTGAGACCAGGTGAACTTTACAGCTTGAGGTAACAAAAAATGCCAAGCTTTGTGGAGGTGGAAGACACCTTCTAGACTTGAAAGTCAAACCCAGCTATGTATGTCTAAGAGGCACACTGCCCCTGTGGTACTCAAAGTGGGAGGTAGGGTCGAAGTCACATAAAAACACCTTGGGCACTTTTCAAAAAACAATTTTTCCCCTGGATTCCAGAAGCATGTGGCTGCTAACCAGAAAGTCAGTGGGATGAACCCACCCACTGATCGGCAGGAGGAAGATACGGCAGTCTGCTACCAGCAACATTCCCAGACTCTGAAATCCTAGAGAGCAGCTCCTTTCTGGGAATTGAAATGGACTCAACAGCGGTGGGTTTTCCTTGACACCCATCTGTTCCTCAAATGTGGCCCAATCAAGAGGAAGAGGGACTGTAACGGGAGGTGGCCCATGGGAGCAGGAGAGGCAAGATCAAGGGCTGTTGCCTTCAAAATCCTTGAGTTTATCCCAAAGGTAACCAACTGATCTTGGGGGGAGTTAGCTAGGTATCTGTATACTTCATAATTTCCTTAACTTTAAATTGGCACCACAAAGCCTTCCACTGTTGCGTGAAGATAAAATCGGCTATAAATGTATACAGCACTTATCCCGAAGTGCCTCGATATCGACCTCCCTTCTGTGTTGTTTTCATTTTAAAACGTTAGTGTTTTCTTTGCAGTTAACGAGACACTGTGCCCTACATCTTCGTGCCTGCACTCTGCTGTTGATGGTGGTAGGTGCTTTCCAGGAGGCTCCACCTGACTGAAAACCTATGCGCAACAGAGTAAAAGACGCCCCGCTCTGCAGCATGCTCACAAGTGTCCTGTTTGAGCCCACGGTTGTAGCCACTGTGCCCATCCATCTGCTGTGGGCTGCCGCCTTCTGCTTTGCTGCCCTTGTACTTGACCGAGCACGATGCTCTTTCCCAGAGACCGGTCCTTCTTAGGACATTTCAAAAACGCACGGGACGAAACTCATCATCCTTGCTTCTAAGGCGAATTCTGGTTGTATTTCCTCCAAGACAAATCTCCTTTTTCTGGCCGTCCAGGGGCCTTTCAGTACTGTGCCTCAAAACCATCATGCAGAGGAACCCCTTCTCCCTCAGACCTTCCGATTCAATGTCCAGCTTTTACAGGCACTTGGGAAGACAGAAAACGCCGTGGTTTGGGTTAGGCACAGCTTTGCTCTTGAGCACGTTAGAGTTCTTGTGTAGCAGTCTTGTCCAAGGCCGTGTCCTTTCATTTCTTCACCAGTGCTTCCATGCAGGAGTGCCGATTGTGGAGCCAAAGGGAATGAAATCCTTGACAAGACACCAAAAGAACCCTATTGCATCTCATCAATTCTGGTCCACAGCGACCCCACAAAGGGTTGCCAAGGCTGTGGATGATTAGGGGAGCAGACAGCCTCATCTTCTCCTGCAAAGCGGTTGGTGGGTTTGAACTGCTGACTCAGCAATCAGCAATCTAACACGTAAAAAAAACCCCAAACAACCAAACTCACTGTCATTGATTCCATGTTGACTCATAGTTACCCCCCACTCTCACCCCAGCCTGTGGGTTTCTTTTTCCCTTTATACATTTTAGTTTATTGTCACAAATTTATAGATTGTATTTTGTGTAATTTTTAAAAAACATTTTATTAGGGGTGCATACAATTTATGACAATCACAGCCTGTGGGTTTCTAAGACTGTAACTGTTTATGGGAGACCCAACACTTAGGTTTTCATAACTTTTAAAAAATTCAATGACTGACCAAAACTGTTAACTTTCTCAAACAGTTGAGAAGACTAAAAGTTATGTGGGTGCTAAAAATGAAACTCATTTTCATTTATTTAACCATTTACATGAGGAATAAATCAATCAGTGATTGTGTGTGTGTGTGTGTGTGTGTGTGTGTGAGAGAGTGAGAGTGAGAGTGAGAGTGAGTGAGAGAGAGAGAGAGAGAGAGAGAGAGAGAGAGAGAGAGAGAGAGAGAGAGAACGAACACTGGGAGGCTTCAAAAATTTAATGGAAAAATAGAATTAGAACATCATAGAAAATGTTTTACACAAACATTTTCAAGCCCCTTTGTTCATATAAGAGGGAGCCCTGGTAGTGTGGTCTGCTATGAGCCAGTAACCCCAAGGTCAGCGGTTCGAACCTATCACTTGCTTGAGGGGAAATGAGGCTGTCTGCTCATGTAAAGATTTAGTCTAACAAACTCAAAGGGGCGGTTCTGCCCTGTTCTATAAGGTCATTTCGAATTGAAATGGACTCAGTGACAGAGACAGTGTGTGTTAAGTTAGGAGGGAAAGTTAAAAAAAAAAACACACTACAAACTCATAGAAGCCTTTATTAAACAAAACCACGAAAATGTGAAGCTACTGGTTTTCTCAATATATCTTCCATCCAGATCTTGGCCCTCTGGAGGCAGTATTTCCATCCTTCCAACTCTTCTCTCCAAAGACTTCTGTGTCCTTAGATCTATACCACGTCAAAAAGGCACTTGTAGAATCCTCCAGAGGCTCGGGTCAGGCTCCTTTTCCATGTTGACTTTGGGTTATAAAGAGAAGTGTGAAGGGGCAAGATCAGGGCCGTAGGATGGATGAGATGAAATCCTCCTCCGACAGCGCTGGCTGACCGCGCAGCGGGGCTCACCGCTGCGTGACGGAGACGCAATCCTCGCGGTCCCTTTCTCACCAAGCCAGCTTCTCATTTTCTTAAAACGTACTCATCGCGAAGTCCGGCTGTAATCTGGTGTTGTTTGAGAACAATCTACAAAGACTACTCCTTTGGAGTTCTCTAAAATCCTTCCAGCGACCTTCTACGCTGACCTCTCTGCCTCGTATGTAATCGACAAAGCTGCCCTGCTCGGAAGGCCGTTGGGTAGGGATTATTCTTGAAGGCATGCTCAGGAGACGGAGACTCATGGGTCACGAGGAGAACTTGTCTGTAGCCGTCTGGTGAGCACATGCCGGGTCATATTTTGTTTGGGATGAGCCTGTGCATATGTGACCAGGAGTCCAAGGAGTATGACCAGCTGCTTGCCCTTTCTACTCACTGGATAGACAACGTTCATGAGAAAACACAGAGCATGCAAAGATGTCCTCTCCTTCATTTACTTTTTGGGAAAAGGTCCTAGTTTTAAAATTCCTTTTAGCTTTACATTGCATTTATGATGCAGTTCCATGAGATCTGAGAGCTAGGTGTTTGCTGGGTGGCGCACTTACGCTTTTAATTTTTCTTCTAGTATCACTCACACAGGCCTACTGAAATATTTTAAATTCACCAGGGCTTGCTCCTAATTCTTTCTCTGCTTCAGCAGGGCACTCTCTTGTAAACCGACCGTACAACTACCATACATATTTCTGCATACTTCTCTTTCCAGTGCTGAGATGTCATTCTTAGGAGCTGGGAGGTGGTTGTGTGTGTGAGAGGGCGGGTGATTTCCAAAAAAGGAGTCCTCTGGAAGTGATAAAGGGAGTATGGCAGTCGTACTCCACTGAGTGGAGTTAATGGTGGGGACCCAGGTCCCACCAGAACTAGACTCCCCCAGCTGAAATCTATACACGTTCTGGAGAGTCTTTACTGAGGCTCACTCACTGAAGGTCAATGAAGCTTATAAGGCAATTTCTGAAGGATGATGGGTTTATTTAAATTCCTTCAAAAGCAAACACTTTGGGATCTAGGCTCTACTTTACCAGGGGAGCCTTAGTGGGGCTGCCAGTGGAAAAGTGGGCAGTTCACACCCACCAGCCAGTCAGCAGGAGACAGACGAGGCAGTCTGCTTTCTTGGGCTGTTCCACAGTTGAGTTTTTCAACTACCTAACTGACATAATATTAAAAAGGCCTGTCAGTTTCTTAGTGCCGGTTTTAAAAATTTCTAGAAGGATCCAGCTATCATATAGAATTATTTTTGGCCCACTTTAATTTTACCATGCAATTATACTTTTTAAAGACAGAGAGTATTGATCTGTTTGGTATAAATATGGAAACTCCTGCCTGTCCTAACAGGCACATTGAGGATAAAGACGGACCTGCACAAATGTGTGAAGAATCTTCCTAGGCCGGGAGGCAGGGAGGGACTGAGCTAGGGCTTAAGGCAGGACAAGTTCATGATGCCCCAGGCTTCCCCCTACTAAGCAGGAAGAGAGGCAGCAAATGTTGAGACCAGGACATAAGCAAAACACGAGAGGCATTGGAAAATCTCACCTATCATGGCATTAGAAAGGGATGCTCACAGCTGGGCCTCGGGCAGAGCCAACTGCCTTTGACGGCTCCAGTTTTCTCGTAGGTCCCAGGACGCTTGGGCTCCTTGGAAGCATTACAAGCAGAACAGGCTACACTTGTCCGCATTTCCAGTTTTATGTCACTGCTTTGACCCATGGCCATTAAGAAGTCTTAATGGGGACCGAATGAAAACGTACACATTCGCTCACCGTCAAGTGTTCCAGGAAGCCTAACTGTGACGGTAAAATAAAGACCGCACTCCCAGCTGTGGGTGCGCTAAGCAAACGCATCTGCAGCGGCTGGTGGTGCGAAACGCACGCACGCACGCACGCGCGCGCCGAGGCGGAAATACCCAAACAAACCAGGGCGGGCACCGCAGAAGCAGAAGTTTCTCCAACGGGCGGCACTCGCCAGAAAGTCTCAGAAACCAGGCTTACCTTCGCACACCGGGCAGCACTCCCCGGGCACCTTCACAGGGTTCATGCAGCTCTGTCCGCAGGCGGTGGCCACACAGTGGGACTCCCCATTGATGCACTGGCAGAAGGTGCAGTCGTCCTCCCGCCATCGGTCGCCGTGGGAGCGGATCTGTTCACTGGCAAAGCAGCCAGCGGGCTTATTAAAAGGATACACTGGATCTGAATCAAAACAGGGCTCAGAGTCAGGCATCCTACACGTGACCCCCACCTGAAGCCAGAGCCATCCCTGACACCCACCCCCTCACCCCAATTCGAGGTATTGGCAGCTGCCAGGCCAGTGGGGGGGAGGGAGGGTGAGGATGGGAATCTGCAGCATAAAAAGTTGTTGGGCAGGTGTTAAAACTTCACAGGGTTGGAAAACTTGTTGGAGCTGTGAGTTGGTAATTAGAAAGCACAGATCCATTTCAGGCTCAGAAAATGTTTTCTTGAGTTGTTCACTTAAGAGTTGCTCACACTTCTACTTCATCACCTGCCAAGTGTTAAGAACAATATCCCCATCCTCGTTTAAAAGTGCTGCTGCTGCTTCTAGGTCTCACTGAGGGTAGGGCTGGGAGCCCCTCAGGGGCTGTGGCCTTGCCCTAGAAGAGGCTGGCTTACACCTCAGCTGGTGCTTATGCCCCACAGGGAAGGCGGGGAGCCCCAGCCTTGCTTCTCCTAGGAGCTGGGCAGCGGTCAGTAACCAAGGGAGGAAGATAAAGGTAGCCAAGGCTACTTGCTACAAAGGAAGTAAAAGCTTCCCGAGTTACCGACAAGGAAACACTGCATAAATACGGAATGCAGAATCCCGATCCATCACTTGAGTGACTTTTTCAGAAACACATAAACAGGCCTCAACAAGCCAACTGCTCGGTGCTGGGGGGCAAATCTAGCAGTTTTGAGGCTGGCTATCTCTGTTGCATAAAGGCACTGGGGATTTTTCAAAGTACCAAGATTTAAAACAGTGCAGTCACAGCTTTGCAGGTGGTGCAGGCCGAGACCAGCATTAGAAAAAAGACTTTTAAAATTCTCTTATGAAAAAAATCTTGCACAACATACTTTTCCATTTCCACTTTGAGCCCAGGTTTGCATTCCAGGTGTGAGCAGTAAGCAGAACCCTGCCCAGACAGCTCACTACAATTAATACACAGATGTGCCCGTCTATGGCTCTAACCCCAACCACCACATCGTTTCAAAGGCAGATTCAGGCCCGGGGCAGCCAGGCAACTAGCCATCAGCAAGATTCAACGTTTGATGTGATTGTCTTTATCATTACTATTTCAGTAATTATTACACTGGTACAGCTAGGAGCTGGAAACACAGGGAATCCAGGACAAATGACCCCTTCAGGACCAGTGGGGAGAGTGGTGATACTGGGAGGGTGGAGGAAAGGTGGGGTACCAAGGGGGAACCAATCACAAGGATCTACATAGAACCCGCTCTCCGAGGGAGAGATAACAGAAAAGTGGGTGAAGGGCGATGTCGGACCGTGTAAGACATGGCAATAATAATTTATAAATTATCAAGGGTTTATGAGCGAGTGGGGAACAGGGAGGGATGAGGAGTTGATTTCAAGGGCTCAAGGAGAAAGCAAATGTTTTGAGAATGATGATGGCAACAAATGTGCTTGGCACAATGGATGTATGTATGGCTTGTGATAAGAGTTGTATGAGCCCCCAATAAAATAGTTTTTAAAAATCCCAGCAAATATTTAAGAAACTAATTTACCTCTCTCTGTGTTGGCTATAATAACTTCTAAGGTGGGGCAGTAGGGTGGGAGAAGAGACTGTATATACTCGTGTATAAGCCGAATTTTCCAGCACATTTTAATGCAGTTTTTGTGGTAAAATTAGGTACCTCGGCTGATTATTTGGTTTAGCTTATACTTGAGTATATACGGTAATTGTTATGAACAAGTATTCAATATTAGGAAGGAGGTAATATTTTGGGGGGGAAAGCACAATGATCTACATATTTTCAGAGATTTCCTCTATAGGATAGATAAAGCTTAAATATTGGGGTAGGGGAGAAGATTTTAGGAACAAGAAAAAAAAGGTGCAGGACAAGGTGTGATGCTGTCCTCCTGTCCCTTTTGCAGAGCTTGCAGGGTGGGCATGGCTGGATGTGGCCTGGAGCGCTGAGATCCAGTCACCGCAGAAGGCTCATGAAGGTGTCCCCTCAGAGCAACCAGCTGGTGTGATTGAAGTTACACCAGAGCCCCAGGGCACAGAGTGGTGGGTCCTGACTCAACTGCAAGCACACAATGCGTGCAGTTTTCCTGAACTTTAGTTTTCCTAATCTTTAAACTGTGTGGGATGCAGTGGATGATATTCTGAGGTATCCTTCTGAGATGCTGGTTTACAAATGTCAGTGGCAGGCAGGCAGAGCCTTACCAAGCAGATAGGACCATGACATCTTAGAGGGAAGAGGGCACAGAGAGAAAGCAAGTCTCCCTCCTGAAACAACCAACGGGGCAGGCCACACCTGACACCTAGGTGGCCTGGGAGCTGGGGAGAATGACTCCATTGTCACCTCACACCTTTTCAAAGGAGAGGAGTACCAGGGGCCTGGTACCAAATGAAATGGCATTTTTATCAAGGTTGTTCCAGAGCTGATGGGCCTGCTTCTCAGTGCCTGGGCTTCCCACTGTGAGTGGACCATCAGGGAGCACTTGGTGAATTCTAATGTCGGGCGAAGACAAAAGCTATAGAACTGCAGAACTGCCCAGAGGGAAGGAAAAAGCACTTCCCTGAAGTTTCACGTTGGTCGGAAGACAGGGCTTTGCCGAGCTCTCAGATGCTAACCCCCAGGAGCGCAGGATGAGCATGCCCACAGGTGCACTGGAAGAAAGCCCTGGGAGGCGGCTTTGGGAGAAAACATCGCTGAAAACCCAAGGGGGCACAGCTCTACCCTGACCCGTGAACGGATGGGCGAGGGGAGCGGCTCAATGGCAATGGGTCAATGGGTTGGGCATTTGCACCAGAGAGCAACTCCCTCTGTGAGGAGAACGTGGACACTCAGGAGACCGACCCTAAAGCCACAGAAAGGGAATTTCTCCTACATTTGGATGAGCGTGAATTGGGGCAATTTTGATACTAACACTCTAAACCATGTTCTGCCTTATTAATCTTTAACTGGTACCTCTTCTTACCTTCACAAACAGGGCAGCATTCCCCTTCTGGCACGTAGTACCTCTCGCAGTTGACCTCGCCGCACTGGGCAGTGAAGCAGATGGAAACACCCCCTTGGCATCGGCAGAATCGACAGTTGTCCATTCGGAACATATCTCCATCATAGTATTCCACATTGTTGTACACACAGGCTGGCTTTGTTTCTGAAGGGAGTGAAATCAAACCAACGTCACTCTGAGTGGGGCCCACTGATGTTGCCCAAACAACCTATAGAAAAGTCTGTCCGACGGCAGAAAGTCATACATTAATGGAAACTTAGAACACAAGAGTAATTCAAGTTAACCAAAGCAACAAAGCTTACCAATGTAAATTAAACAAAGTGTACTGTAACCCTCCACACCATGACCCAATCTTCTTAGCCAACTCTGCACCAACTTCTTCCCACCACTCTTTCACCAAGCACAGTGTCCTTCTCCAGGGACGAGTCCCCTCTGATAAAATGTCCAGGGTACCTGATGACCATGAAACTACCTAGGCACTATGTGCCTTGAAGGAAGTACATTCATGTTGTCAGATCACTTTCTGTCTCAAACATAGATGATCAAGGTCCACATTGGGTTTTTTGTCGACTTCAAAAATCACTTGGGTATTTCTGGAGGGGAGCTTCTCGTGTGTCACTGTTACCTATTCAATTATTTTCTTTCTTTGCCTGATTTAATAATCTATCATTTCACTAATGCTTGATGTTTTACAGAACACCCCCTATAGGCCGCAGGTCATGAACTCTCTACCTGTTCTTGTTGTCAGGTTAAACAAGTAAGTTAAAACTCAAAGGGACCCTCTGTTCAACAGAACCAAACACTCCGGGCCTTGCACCAGCCTCACAATGGTCCCTGTGTCCGAGCCCACTGTCGCAGCCACGCGGCCATTCCACTTCATGGCAGCGCCTCCTCTTCCTCACTGGCCGCTGCCGAGTGTGACGTGCTTCCCAAAGGCTGCCCCTCCTGCGAACCCGTCCAAAGCTGTGAGGTGAAGTCTTGCCGTCTTAACTTCTAAGGAGGAGTCTACCTTTAATTCTTCCAAGATAGATGTGTTGGTTCTGCCCGCCCACGGTGTATTTAGTATTCTTTCCTACAGCACAATCCAAAGGCGGCAGCTGTTCTTGTTTTATCAAATGTCCAGCCTCTTTTACACTGCGTTGTGATCCATACTGAAGGCAGCCTCTTTGATCTTCATCTCTAAGTGCTTCAAGTCTTCTCACTTGCAGTAAGTTCGTATGGTCAGCAAATCGAAGGTTGTTAATGAGTCTCTCTCCAATCCTGACACTGTGCTCTTCTCCATGTAGTTCAATTTCTCAGATTATTTGCTCAGTAAACAGACTGAGTGAGCCTGATGGAAGCACACCAACCTGATCTACACCCTTCCTGACTTAAAACCAAGCAGTCTGCCCTTGTCTGCATGAGTATCTCTTCTCAGTCTATGCACAGCGTTCAATCAAGCGTTCAAAATTCCTATTCTTCACAATGTTTTACATAGTTTGTTGTGATCCATACAATCAAACACCTTTCCAGAACCAATCACACACAGGCAAACATCTTTTTTATAATCTTTGCTTTTGGTCAAGATCCATCTGATATCATCAGTATTACTCATTTCCTCGTCTCTTTTCAATCTTCCTTGAATTTCTGATAGTTCTCGTTGAACAGCTGCAATGGGTTTTGAATTATCTTCGGCCAAACTCTGCTCGTGGGTGAGATTAAGGATGGTTAGATGATTTCTACAGTCTGTTCAATCACCTCTCTTGAAAAAAAGCACAAATCTGGGTGGATCTCTTACAGTTCCAGTTGGTTAGCCAGGTAAATTGCCTTCTAAACTTCTTGGCACAGATAAATGCGCATCGCCAGTGCTTCATCTGCCTATCAGAGCATCTCCGTTGGTATCTTGTCAAACCTTGGAGCCTTGATTTTGCCAATGCCTCAGTGCAGTTTGGATCTCTTCCTTCAACACCATTGGTTCTTGACCATATGCTTGCTACCTTCTAAATGGTTGAACCTCGCTTAATTACCACAACACAGATTACCTGACATAGAAATTATAATACTATGTTTAGGTGTAACCAGATGCTAAGCAATTTGCCCAAAGTCACACACAGAGCAAATGATGGAAGTAAGCACACTACTACTAACTCATGTAACTTAAATCACATTACCTTTCCACAGTGTTTGTTATGTTTTCATAGAGAATGAGAGCCCAGCATTTACAATTATCATCATGTTACTAACAGCTTTTAAATGTTTTCTGCCCTGAAATATTTCCCCTAAATTTATTTTCTTTTCTAATTTCACTTTACTTTTAACATATCCCACTAAACAATGCTTGTACAAGAATACAAATGCGAAAGAACTTTGAAAACAATACTAACAAACTGAATCCAGCAAGATGTAAAAAGGATTATACCACAAACAGAATTTATTTTATGAATGCAAGGTTGGCTTAACATCCAAAACTAATAAATGCAAAATCGATTGATGCCCTATTTAATCGATTAAAAGGCAAAACCATATTATTGTCTCATCAAAGAAAAAGCTTTATGACAAAATCCAATATATTTCATGATAAAAAATACCCCATGACCTCACAAAGCAAAGGCACTTCCTTCAACCTAATAAATGACAACAGAAAGCTCACAGCTAGCATCACATTTAATAGTGAAAACTGAACGATCTCCCAGTCATATCAGGGATAAGACAAGGATGTCCATTCTTTCATTTCTATTCAAGATCATATCCAGGGTGATTGGGCCAGATAAGGAAATAAATAGCATTCAGACTAGAGAGAAAGTAAAACGATGTATGCATATGACATGATCATAGTTATAAAAATCTAAAGAACCCACCAAAAGCCTATAGTTAGTTATTAGAACTAATAGACAAGGTAAGCAAAGCTTCACAGTATAGAATCCATAAAAAGTAAACTGCATTTCTACACACGTCCAATAAACAATTAAAATGGAATTTTAAAAGAAATTGTACTTACAATAGGATCAAAAGAGTAAAATACATAAATTTACTTTGTATAAAGGCATACGTTTAACAAAAGGCAAGACTTATAGATGGGCCACTACAAAAGAACACTTACCTAAATAAGGAGAAAGACACTGAATGTTCATGGATTGGAAGATTTAAAATGCTAAGATGGAAATAGTCCTCCAATTGATTTACAGATTCAACCCATCTCTATCAAACCCCCCAGTGGCCTTTTGTTTGTATGCGTTTAAGAATTGCAGAAAATTCCTATCGAAATGCAAGACAACCAGAACAGTAAACAATCTTGACAAAGAATAAATTTGAAGGACTTATATACGTCCCAATTTAAAATTCACTAACAAGCTATAGAAGTCAAGATGGTATAAGATTGGCCTAAGGACAGAAAGGAATTGAGAGTCCAGAAATAAACTCTATTTACTGATTTTGAAACAGTGCCAAGATAATTCAGTAGGGAGAGAGTTTCCCAACAGATATTGCTCGGATGATTGGATAGTCAAAAGCAAATGAAAGAAGACAGACTAATACATCTTAGAGCATGTACAAAAATTAATTTAGATATTCAAAACCGACCACAGATATATGATCTAAACAAAGGAGTTAAAACTCTAAAACCCTTGAAGGAAACACAGGAATAAATCTTCCTGTATCTTCAGATGGGCCAATGGTTTCTTATCCATGACACCAAAAGCTGGGGAACAAAAGGAAAAATAAGATAAACTCAACTTTAGTAATGCCTGCACATCAAAGGACACCATCAAAACGGTGAAACGATAACTCACGGGAGAACATTTTTGCCAACAATATATCTGTTATCTGGAACTAATTTTTTAAAACTCTCATAGCTCTGTTAACAAATGGACCAATAGTCCAGTTTTAAAATGACCAATTATTGAAACAGACACTTCTCCAAACAAGACATGTAAATGACCAGGCAGCACATGAATAGATATTCAATCTATTGAGTCGTCAGGGAGATATTAAAAGCACAATAAAATACCACTTCACACTCATGAGGATGGCTAGACTAAAAAAGACAAAGGATGACAAGATTGATGGTGATGTAGAGAAACTGAAACTCTCATACATTGCTGGTAAGAATGTGAAATTTGGCAGCAGATGGCAGTTCCTGAAAATACTACAGTGTCACCAGCTGACTCGGCAATTCTACTCCTAAGTAAACACCCAAGAGAAAAGAAAATCCGTATGTGCACATAGCTACACACGCAAAGTCCAGAGCAGCACTATTCCTAACAGCAGAAAGTGGAAAGAAGCTACATGCTCACTAACTAATACGTGGATAAACTTTAAGTATATTGATATACTTAAGCATAAATACTGACACAGGTTACAGAATCAACAAGCGCTGGAAACATGCTAAATGAAAGCAGCAAGTCACAAGAGACCATATATTATGTGTTTCTCTTTATATGAAATGCATAGGTACATTTATGAAGATCGTAATCAGCAGTTGTATAGATAGGGCTTGGGGAGGAATGAGGAACGAGAGTTAATGGGTCTGTGGGTTTCTTTTAGAGGAGGAATATTAATGAAAATATTCTAAATTTTATCATAACCGTGAAAGCACAACTCTGTAAATATACTCAAAACCATTGAAGTATACAATTTAATTTGGTGAATTGCATGGCACATACCTCAAAAAATTTAAAGATATTCTAAGGCTAAAGAGATCTCTCTCCTCAGCTATGGCACCCTCTTCATTAAGATGGTAAGTGTGGATTAAGATAAACACATGGATTACAATATATGCATCTTTCATGTACTTGTATGTCTGTCCCAGTACCATCGCTTAATATTTCATCTCGCGTGTCTGAAGTACTTTAGACTCTCATTGCATTTTGAGTTTACATATTTCCATTGTATTTAAAGACAATTACTTTCTCATTTGACTTTGCAACAACCTGCTATGAAGACAGAGCAAGTTAATTCATCTCCAGCTTTAAAAATCAGGATAGTAAAATTTACAGAGATTAGTGGAATTGGCTTAAGTCATACAAGTGACCATTGAGTGCTTATGTCCACCTGTGCAGTGAATGGGTATTTATTTGATCTTCATAATAATAGACCTAAGAAGCCCTTGGGACACTGGGTTAGACATTGTCTGCTAACCACAAGGCAGCCATTTCAAACTCATCAGTGGCTACAAGGGAAAAGGCTAGGCTGTCTCTTCCCACAAAGATTTAGAGTAGCGGTTCTCAACCTGTGGGTCGCGACCCTTTTGGGGGTCCAACAGCCCTTTCACAAGATTCGCCCAATGATCACAGTAGCAGAATTACAGTGATGAAGTAGCAACGAAAATTACTTTATGGTTGGGGGTCACCACCACATAAGGAACTGTATTAAAGGGTCGTGGCATTAGAAAGGTTGAGAACCACTGCTCCCTAGCAATCAGCATGGACTCAACCACAGTGGGGTTTTGTTTTGTTAATTATTTGATTGAGTGAATCAACCACACCTCCCATCTGGGGGAAGTAAAACATATTAATGCAAGATTTGAGGAAGGGAGGAGAAGGATTCTGGCTACGAACAAGTCTGCTCCAAGATAACTTGTGTGCGTGTGTGTGTGTGTGTGTGTGTGTGTGTGCGTGCGTGTGTTGCACATGAGCATGTAGCTCTGAGGGGAGGGGGCTGACCTGGACTGGAGCAGTTAGGTTTCAATAGCGAAGGCACAGGGAAGAAGGGAGAAAAATTAAGAAAGATGAGGAGTCTCCAAAAGCACAGTCTGGCAAACACAATCAGTCCTTCAGGGGGAGGAAACCATGCAACCTAATGAAATCTCTTGTTTGATGCAGACAGAAATTTATAGAGACTATTCAGAAAAATGCATGATAGAAAGGCTAGCTATGGTCTTTGAAGAGCAATGACCAATTATTTCACCTGTTGGGAGTATAAATGTGAATTTCTAGGCCCTATAGAGACTGATTCTATCTCTACAAAATGAAGATTTAAGTGGACAGAGAAAGGAAAAATATTGTGAAGAAATAATTTACTATGCAATTTGTATTTCTCAATGCAGAGATGCATAAAAGTGTCTCCTCAGTGATTTTTGTATGTGTTTTGTGTCTGCCCAATTAAATTTTGTTCCTAAGTTCTCAAATCTTCTCTACATCCTTTAATATATTCCAGAACTTCTGAAAATAAGCCTTAACAGTGTACACTGCTAATAAACTCTACTGCCTGTCAAATTATACTGACTGGCATGATGAGAGGTATATAATTTTAGAGTAGGAAAAGTCTAAAATGTAGAACTTTATAGCAAATGTGAGAGTGAAAAAACAAACAGGTACACACTTTCGCAGCTTTTTCTTTTCAACATCTCAGTAGAAAAGAGTTACTATCTTGCCTTTGGTCTCAGAGGTAGTGAGTAGTACAGGAAGCGAGTGAGTCGGCATGAGAGACAAAGTCTTCAACTCTCTCCAAAAGTCAATGGCAGCCTGATGTATCCCAAGGGGAAGAGTATGTGGGTTTCCCCAAACACAGAGGGAAAACAGCCACACCAATGAAAGGATCTTTTCTCGGAATTAAGAAGTGGGGTGGAATTGTGCTAGAGCTGCGGTTCTCAACCTGTGGGTCGTGACCCCTTAGAAGGTCCAACAACCCTTTCACAGGGGTCGCCCGATTAATAACAGTAGCAAAATTACAGTGATGAAGTAGCAACGAACATGATTTTGCGGTTGGGGGGGGGGTCACCACAGCATGAGGAACTGTATTAAAGGGTCGCGGCGTTAGGAAGGTTTTGAACCACTGTGCTGGATTATCCTTAGCAGATCTGATTTAGGGTTGAGGAAACAGAACAAATACTTGCAATGGGTTTTTATCACTCTTGAACACAATGAGCTTCAGCAGATCCAAGGATACAACGGGTAACCAGTAACCACATACTGAACAGAACGACTCCTTTGAAGAGCCAGGGTCTCTTCTTCACCGCAGCTGTCGCCATCATGTCTCTAGAAACATTACTGGGCACTGCTGCTGTTCAGACAGTGAGCCCTTAATAAATGATGCTGCACCGGTTTTCCTCTTGCGAGGATTCATGTCTGGGTTTTTTAGGCCACATTTTTACACGAGGAGGAAGTGGGCTTTGAATATGGCGTTCCCTTGATCAACCAACTTACATGCTGGCATAGTACAGAGAATCCTGGCAATGGCGACATAGATTACTCTCAGTTTTTATTAATATTAATCTATGTCTGAATAAATGGGAACCCATTATTCCGTGGGACAAACTGACCTTCATAAAGACCCTCAGTTATTAATGCTCATATAAAACCTGCACTTAGTGCTGTTTAAGGAGCAGCGCCCCCTGTAGGAACAATTGTCTTCATGGACAACGATGCGGAATGACACCAAACAGATGTAATGCGCAGGCCGAGGCTGAGCTGTGTGCTCGTCTCCCTTCCCAGAACAACCATTTGCTTTGCACGATCCTGCTGTGTGTCACAACCCTCTTCCTGCTTCCCAGACTAGCTCCTCACATTTCTCAGTCCTCCCACCAGTGCAAGCAGAGAGAGACTTGTCATCATGTGGATGATGTGTCCTTACTGCTGCGAAGGTTGACTGACCAACTGGCATCCTGTCAAGTCCAACTCCAAGCAACCCAATAGGGCACAGAATAACCTTTATTTTTGATGTCTAAGGCTGTACATCTTTACAGGACCAGACTGCCACATCGCTATCGCCAGTCTGGTCCTGCTAACTAGTCTGTCACAGAGAAAAACTTCACTACTAAGCTTTACAAGCTCAGAGAAATCTTGGTAGTTGAATCTAGGTTTTACTCAGCAATGAAATGGCACAGATGGTGAATTCATTTGATTAATTTAGGATCCTTTTATAGTGAAGACCGTAAACCCATGACTCTCTATTTTATTTCTATTATTCTGCATAGACTGTGGGCAACTGGTCACATCGAAGTAAATGAGTGTTTCCACTATCTATACTTGGAATTTTAGAACCAAATGCCTCCAGGATTGAAGACACTGGACAAGTGTCCGACAATGGGAGGCCAGCAGACCTGGAAAAGACCTACTTGAGAAAGAGTAGAAGCCCCTACTCAGCCTGAGCTGACTGCCGAGAAAGTATTGTGTGTGGGCTGGAGCAGTCAGAGAACCGTTTCTGGAATTGTTCTACTATTGCTTTGGAGGTCTATTTCTAGGTGATGACTCCAGTGACTTCTAAATTCACCTCGCAGGAGTCCTTTGGGATCTACACAACAACGTTCATACTCAGTCAGCACCATGCGAGGCCTGTGTCGGAGAATACATGCCCAGTTGGCTTTGTAACGTTCTGTAACGTTTGTGGTTATTAGGTGTCTTCCAGTTGGTTCCAGCTCACAGTGGCCTACGTACAACAGAAAGAAACGCCGCCGGGTCCGGTGTTATCCTGACAGCTGCTCTTAGGTTTGAGGTCATCGCTGAAGCCACTGCATCAATAGTTTGTCAAGGGCCTTCCTCTCTTGTGCTGACTCTCTACTTCAGCAAACATGCTGTTCTTCTTATGGGTCGGTCCCTCCTGATATGTCCTCAATACACACCACCAAGTCTCGCCTTCCTTGCCTCTAAGGAGCACTCTGGCTGTACTTTTTCCAAGACTAAGGTGACCAGACGTCCCGAGTTTTAACAAATGTTCCCGTGTCCCGCAGGATTACAAGGATCCACATGTGACCTCCTCCCTGGGAGATGGACGGCAGAGAAGGGGGGGGGGGGTAGGGAGACTCCGGATAGGGCAAGATATGACAAAATAACAATCTATAAATTATCAAGGGCTCATGAAGGAGGGGGGAGCGGGGAGGGAGGGGAAAGAAAAAAAGAGGACCTGATGCAAAGGGGTTCAGTGGAGAGCAAATGCTTTGAAAATGATTAGGGCAAAGAATGTATGGATGTGCTTTGTACAATTGATGTATGTATATGTATGAATTGTGATAAGAGTTGTATGAGCCCCTAATAAAATGTAAAAAAAAAAAAAAGTCCTGCTTTTTGGAAACACTACATGACAAGGTAGGGTTACATTGTTTCCAGCTGCCAAGTGGCTATTTTACCAGGATATGAGTTTTATGAATGGTGTCCCGCTTTACCAGTGTTCAAAGCTGGTCACCTTACGACCAAGACAGACGTCTGTCCTTCTGGCAGCCCATGGTACCTGCTGTATTCTTCACCAGCCTCACCCCTCAAATGGACCGATCCTGCTTTCACCTTAGGGCTGGGACCCTTTTCCCTTTTTAAACTTTAATTTTTTGTTTACATACCCATTTTACCCTTTTGTTTGTGGAATGTAATACTTGCAAAGAAAATGATGTTCTATGAAGTTACATAGCCCATCTCATCAACAAAGTCACTAACCGCACCCAACTAAGCTCCCTCCCCACATAGATGTAGTTCTTTTTCTTTTTTTCCCAACCTCCCTCCCTGCTCTACTGCCCCCACCCAACCCCACCCCACCCCACCCCACCCAACTCCCACCCCACCCCAACTCCACCCCACCCCACCCCTGGCCTCATCATATGCATTGTCTTCTAAAGTCTTATCCTCTGGTGTGAAACATTTTTCTTTTTCTTTGTAATAATGGTGGCATAAAATATCTTTACGAGACTAACTTTGCTGAGCACAGTGCTAATTCTGTCTTAAGGTGTTTGACAGATTCAACACTGGTTTCTGAGGATGCACAATATTCCACTGTATGAATGCTCCAGTGTTTATCTATTCTTCTATAGATGGAGTTTTTATTGTTTCTATCTTTTTTGCGATTATAGATATTGCTGCAATAAACATATGTCTGTTTGCGTTTTGTTCTTTATTTCTCTAGGGTCTAGATAAAGTAGAGAAACTGCAGTATCACAGGCGTTTGTATTTGGACTGGTTTAAGGGAATGGCATACTGATTTCCACAGTGGTACAATTCTACCATCTCCTCAGTCATGTGTGCGCACTCCAACCTCTCCGCCTTCTCTGATATATTCTTTTCTGGTTTTTCAATCTTGCTTTCCTCCAATCTTGGTGCTGCATTCTTCTTCATGTAATCCAGCTTCTCTGATTATTTTGCTCAGCATAAAGATGCAACAAGTATGGTTAGAGGGTAAAACCCTTACACCCATCTTTCCTGATTTTAAATCATGTAGTAATCCTATGTTCTGGTCCCACAACTGCCTCTTGTTCGTGCACAAGTTCCACACGAACACAATGAACTGTTCTGGAATACCATTCTTTTCACAACTATCAGTGGTTTCTTATGATGCACACAGTCAAGTGCCTTTGCACGTCAATAAAACACAAGTAAACATCTTTCTGGTATTCTCTGCTTGTGACCAAGATCCACCTGACACCAGCAATGATATCCCTGGTTCCTGTCCTCCTGGGAATCTGCCTGACCCTCTGGCAGCTCCCCGTCAATGTGCTGCTGCAGCCATTGTTGGATGATCTTCAGCAAAATGTTGCTTGCATCTCATATCACTGATATTGTTCCATAAGTTGAGCATACTGCTATTCAGTGCACTCCCTTCTGAGCTGAGATCTCTGCATCAGGGAGAACGCTGAACCCAGGAACCCAAACAAGTGTCCTCTTAAAGCTGCTTCCCTGGGGTTGTTCTTATTTTTAGACAAACAGCCGCAGGAGACGTGTCTCTTCATCTGGGTTATTCACAGAGTTGAGCACATTGATGACTTTATCATTCAGTGTTCTCTGTTCATTTCCAAGTGAGAAATTTCCATTGGCGAGCGTGCCGTCCTGCCCAGCCGGTGTCTCACCCTCTGGAAAGAAGAGCTGTGTATCTGACCCTGCCACTCGGGTGCTGCAAGGTGGAAGTCTAATTTAACATTTAACTCCAGCAACTTCCTAGACACAGAGGGCCTGCTAGCTGTGGGCTCTTTCGTCTGGTTTTCACTTTTACTTTAAACTCTATGGCTCTGTTCTCTGTTATTAATATTTTATCTGTAGGTTATGTATTTGTTCTCACCATCAAGTTGCCTTAAAGCAAGGCATAAAGCAATTATATAAGAGAAATGACAGAATTCTGCTTTTCTGGATGATGGTTATGAATCTTTGACATACAACACCTTCCAAAGGTGAACTTCTGACATGACGTCAGCATGATTTTCCCTAGGTACTGGGTGGTAAATCTCTCTCTCCATCTATGTATCCATATACATGTATGCCCATGGGCTCCTCTATGGAGATTTATATGCATGTACATGTGTGTGTGTGTGTGTGTGTGTGTGTAACTACACTCAGTAGGGTGAATTAAAAAGTATTACTACAAAATACCGGAAACCTTCATTAAACAAAAGTATCAACATGCAAAGCTATTTCTGGATGGATCCTCCACCTGGAGCTCTATGCTTCGAAACGCCTTCTTTTTCTCTAGCCCTGCCCTTCCTGGAATCAGTCTGAGCTCTTTGATTGACAGAAGGGAGGGGGTTGGTTTGGGGGGAGCAGTTTTGGCATCACCAAGGGCCTCAAATTTGTGTTTTTAAATGAATTTTTGGGGCTTGGGGGGCAGAAAGAAGTCTGAGAGGGGCAGCACTAGGCACAGGGTGGATGGGTTAAGGTTTCCCGTTGAATTTCTCATAGGAAAGCTCTGGAAGCCCTCAAAGAATGAGCAGCACATTGGACGGAATAAAGTCCTCAGCCCCAATTTCCCGGCCTTATTGCTCACCAGTGCAGCTTTCAATTTTGTTAAAACTTCTCCCTAAGAAATCCCAAGACCATCCTGTGTCTTTCTAGATCACCCCCTTCAGAATCCTAAAAATGTCACCCTACCCTTCTGAGATGACCTCTCTGCCCGGAATTGCACTGTCCTAGCAGATTCTGTTTTGATGGGATCTTCTGAAAACTGGGAGCACTTGTCTGCAGCCATCTGCTGACTCCAGAGACCTGTTTAAGCGCATGTCGGTTGGAATTAGCCCATGCATGCATGAATGGGAACCCTAGTATGTAGACACGGGGCCGGGGGTGATGCCAGAGGGGAAGAAACAAAGAAATATAACATCCATTGTAAAAAGTCAGATACAGGACTTTGACATCCACACATGGTTTGGTAAGATGATAAATTATCACAGCATTATGGGTCCCGGTCTTCGTTTACAACTGAAGGGCTAATGTGGTAACAGAAGTAGAACAACAAATAAATGAAAAAACTCACTCCAAAATTTTACCGGCACGAGTGAAACAACCACTAGCAATACCGTGCCTGTGTTCTGTTGTCTCAACAGCTCCTCAGGGCAGACATACATCCTGGTCCTGAGGGTGGGGTTTGAGGCAACAGGCTGGGCAGTCCTGAACAGTCCTCCATGGCTGCTGAGGTGGGGCCCAGTTATCCGCTATCTCAGGGACCTCAGACTGGAAGCAACCCAGCTAACAGGTCCTCATAACAAAATGGACTGGCCCTCGAGTTTCTATTAACACGAAGCAAGGAGAGAACACTATTCTCTTCATCAGCCCGAGGAAGAGGGGCCAATGCTGTCATTAGGGATGATATTTCTGGGAGACAGTTGACTGAAGATTAAAGGGCAGAGAAGTCCAACACCCCCACACAGAGCAAGCCCTCGCTGAGCAGGTATCTTAGGCGCCGCCTCGAGACACAAGGAGGGTGATACCAAGCACCGAGCTAACAAGGTCACTCATCCAGTCAGCATAATCTGGGCGTGCTACGCCAGGCAGGTTAGGTGCGAATGCTCACAGACCCAAGGATGAAAGTGATGTGTGGCTCAATCTGTCGGTGCGCATTCTGGAACGGGAGACAGGCAAGAGCGTAGGTACCTGTGAGGCAGAGTAATCGGGGCTCGAAGGAAGTTTGTCAGAGACGACAGGGGGAGCCCAGGGCAAGCACAGACTCTTCGGGTCTCCAATGGTACAAGTCAGAATTCACAGCATAGCACCACTGACAAATTAAACTGCAGTGGAGCCAGGGGGAAAGGTGTGTTTGGCTGGTCACTGGTGTTCCCAGCCATTACTGACGGCCGGATAATAACGCGGGTGAGCGGGAGCGTCAGGAGTCTATGCAGACACAGCAGTCTGTCTGCACTCCTCGCTGCGGAGTGCTTGGACTTACTGGGCTTGTTCTAAAGTCCTTCTATTTATAGCCTCACCTGCTCTACCCTTGGCAATGCCCATTTCAGAGTGCTGAACAGGAGGGAGTGCACGAAATCATAAAAACCACTGGCTCATTTGCTACAATTCCACGTGTCACACAGTAATGCCCAGCTTCATTTACCATTAGGAACTGTGATGGCGTAATGGTTACGTGTTGGGCTGCTACAGAGAAGGTCAGCCATTCGAAACCACTAGCCACTCGTGGGGAGAAATGAGATTCCCTGCCCTGTTCTAAGGGGTTCCTAGGAGCGGGTCATTGACTCAGTGCCAATGAGTCTGGCTGGTTTTTATGTGTGTTTAATTTCCACTTACTAACTCCATTTTATAGTTGCAGGGGCTGGAGGCCCAGGAGACCAAGCCCCTCCCTTAGTAACTGCAGGAATCAGCACTCAGAAGGAAGTCCTCTGGGTCCTACCTGGGCTCTCCCCATCACGCTGAAGTCATGGTGTGTTTATTCCAAACAAAGTTAAAAGACAACCTGTGGCCACCGGCCTCCAAACCACAGGAGACAATTGAACAGGACTCCGCTGGTACCTAACCCTTTGCTGTAGGGCAAGGGAGAGTTTAGGATTTGGGACAAGAAACCCTGACCCTTACAGACATGCCCAGTTAGCAGGAATGTATCTCTGTCCTTCTGTGGTACATGTCCAAACCCATCTCTGTTTGCCTGGTGAGTACCAATGATCTATCTCACTTGTTTAGGTTTCATTTCCTTACTTCTAAAAAGGAGCCCTGTTGGCATAGTGGTTATGTGTTGGGCTGCGATCCCCCATGGTCAGCAGTTCAAAACCACCAGCAGCTCTGGAAGAGATGGGCTGGGCTTTCTACTCCTGTAAACAGTGCCGTTCTCGGAAACCCGCAGGGGGTCACCGTAAGTCAGCAATGACTCCATGGCAGTGAGTTTTGTTTTGGGTTTTCTTCTGACAGAGCTAAGGGAGGGGTATTGTTTTGGGATGTCCTCCCCAGGGGTTCTGGTAGCGGGGTGGTTGTTCATTGGGCTGCTGACCACAGGGGTCAAACCCACCTGCTGCTCCTAGGGACAAGATGGAATCTTCTACTCCGGTAAAGCTTTACTGTCTCAAGAACCCACAGGGACAGTTCTACCCTGTCCTGGAGGGGCACTACGAGTCGGCATCGACTTGATGGCAGTGAGAGGTTTCCCTTCTAGCCATCTAATTTCCATCAGAACTATGTCACTTCCTTAAGCAACAGGTACCAAACTCTCTTGGGAAAGGTCGAAATGAGACGTGGATTCTATCTGAAGGGTCTTTTGACTGAAGAATACGTTTCCTGGGCCAGACTAATGACTGAACATTTGCCGCAGAAGGGTGGCGTGGGAAAGATGGACAGTGCTCTTTCCAAGCTGTGGTCCCTCCAATGTGTTCTGGTTCCACCAGCGCCTCCTCACAGCAATGGCGACGGACTGCAGGAGAAATGGGTCACGAGTTTCTCGTCTCTTCCTGACAACACGGACAGTTCTGAACTGGCAGCACAGAGCGGAGTGTGGGCTGTGTTTAATGTGCTAGTGCGTTTCGAAAATTCTTTCTGAAGAGCGGAGCAATGCGCTTCGCCCCAGCACCCTCTACGATGCCGTGGGACCTGGGCAAACCTTCTTGCTGAGCGCGCTTCTGCAACGCTCTGAGCACATTCCCTGCCTCGCACAGGCAGCCACAGCTCATTGTAACCCTCCCCGCTCCTCCTCCTCCTGATACACACCCCACGTACCATTAACACATTCAAAGACATCACAGCACTTTCCGGGTGTCCCGTCTCCACGAGAGACTATGCGGGGAACGGCTCCCACCTCACACACGGGGAAACCACATAAGCCAGAGAGACACTCGCATCTGAAACCAAAGAAAAGGGAAGAAAAACCCCATGAATAAGCAACAACACAGAAGTGGGGACTGCAAACTCAGCAGCAGCGGTTGGGGCTGAAGGATTGGCCCATGTCCTCGCCACTGCCGGGTTTATCGGGCGCTCTGGGGAGGGCGGGGACCCGATGTGATTTGCTTCTCAAGTATGTGATGTGCATCTCCACCTCCTTGATACACGCTCCGGTTAAAAAAGTATTTCTTTTCAACCACTTTGAGATATTTCTAAAATGCGTGACTGCGTGTGTCTCTCACTGAACCCAGCTGGCAATGAGCGTAACAAACCTTTTCTTGACGACTCGAAGCCATCTTTACGTACATACATGACTGTACGTACATACATGATTGTATTACACGGGGAACCAGAGACGCCTGCCGAAGCCAGCACGAAAGGTCTGCTCCCGCGTTTTCAAATGACCCGACGTTGCCGTTGACGTCTAGATGGTTTTTGGAGATCTGCAGATTCTTCTTTCAATGGACAAGTGATCGGCTCCTCTCGGGAAAGCTGCCAGTGTGATCGTGTCTAGGCACGCGCTCTATCTTGAGTCCCGTTTATTTTGCAATTGTGTTTAATCGCAGAAGAAAGATTCTGACCCAAGGCCGAGGGGCTCCTATCAATGGCTGGGGGCTCTATCTACCAGCCTGGTGACATCTCTCTAGAAAGCTGCAGAGTCCTAGTTTGGGACATCTAAGCAATCACCTGCACATTTATCTCTACACGCATGAACGAGAAGGTGTGAATGAACTGCAAGCCAGCTCTGATGGTCTTCGCCGTCAAGCTCGCCTACACAGGGAAGCGCAACCATTGTGAGCAGGTGAAAGAAGAGAAGCGGAACAAAGGTATGGCCATCGTTAGCTGGCATTAGAAATGCTGCTGCTCCTGCCAGCTAGCTCTCATAGTGAACTCGACCACTGTGCGCCACAAGGCTTGCACGGGCTGATGCGTTTGAAGCTGATCAGCAAGCTTTCCTTCCGAATCTGTCTCAGTCCGGAAATTGCTAAAAACCTGTTAGCGGCAGGCAGCTCAACAAATAGACTGGGGGGTGAGGGGAGGTGCTTGAAGAACATCGCTTGGAAACTGAAGCTGGTTTTCCCACATGGAAGGCGAAAATTCTACCACTGAACTTCCCATGTCCCCACATTGCAACAGGAAGCAGCCCAGGGCAGCAGGGCCAATAGCATGCACATGGGGTGACAGGCAAGAGATGTTTGCTCTGGGATTCCCCTGGGGTGGAAGCATGGATTAAAAAGGTGGAGAGGATGAGGGAGGGAAGGGGAAGGGAGGAGGGAGGGAGATCCCAGGTTGACAGGTATAAAAGAGAGACATTCAAAACAACAGGACACCCTACACAAAGTATGTGGGAAGATATGCAGAGCAGGGGTCAAGAGGAAGAGAGAGTCATTCCCAGCAGGGAAGAACAATGAATGCAATCATTAACTTTTTTTTCTTATGTGACTGGCTTGTTCTCCTACGGTTCTTCAGATCTTCAATAAGTGAAAATACGCATACGTAGTCCACTGTACCCCAACATCCAAGCCTACAGGCTTTAGTTATCTCACTGCCATCGAGTCAATTCCTATAAATAACAACCCCAGAGGGCAGAGAAGAATTGCCCCTGTGGGTCTGACACTGTCATTCTTTATGGGAGTTCAGTTTCATCTTTCTCTCGAGGAGCTCCTGGTGGTTTCAAACCGGGGACCTTCAGAAGAGCAGCCCAACATGCTGTCCCCACAGCTCTAAGGTTCCCAGAAGTGTAGTCACACATAGAGCTAACTGCAGAATTATACAGGAAATGAGATTGAAAGTTGCACCAAAGCCCGCACTCAGGCTGAGAAGGATTGGTGACTTACTGAGCCTGCTACGGGGCTTCTGGGATGAGGACAGCACTGGGATCCTGGGAGAGGAGGGTGTTGAGCAATTACAGTTTACACTGCCTGCAGTGGTATTTCGGCCTTCAGGTAAGCACGAGTGCTTCCTGGTTTTGAGTTAGCTAAGCTGGGAGCTCTCATCCCGAAGTCCGTATCCTATAGGACACTCGCCCTCTCGGGGCTGAGTTCACAGGAGCGAGGCTCTCGGTGCCGGCGAAGGGTAGTCCAGACTCCCAGGTCTACATGCCTCGCCACTGCAATTGGCCCCAGGTCCTCATACCGCGGTGACGTTCCAGTAGCAATCCACTGCTTGCACTCAGGGAATCCGGCATTCTGTACAGCTGAAGCACCTAAAAGTTTACAGGCTAATGGTCCCTAAAAATGGGGCCACCCCCGTCCCAACATCTGACTATGATTAGTTTCTAGAGAGCCATTGCGTGTACATCTCCTGGGATTCACAATCTCACACCTGCTGACGTGTTTCAGAGAACCGTTCTGTCTGAAGCATCAAGCAATGAACCAAAAACACCTCTTCATGGCACCTTTCAACCTCTTAGTCATTCACCAAACTCTGCGTGCTCTTAGAGGGTGCTAGGTGGTCTGTCAGAAAGCAGGCCTTGCCTCAGTCTCGCTGTCTTCTTCCTTCTTTTTCTGACCGAATTCCCACATTTAAATCTCTTGTTTTCCTGGGGTCCCCAGGTGGTGGAAAGGGTTAATCTCAGGTTATCTGAGTGAGTCCAGGCAGTCACCTTGGAAGAGAGGTCTGGCAATCTGCTTCAGAAAAATCAGCCACTGGAGGCCTCATGAGCATGGCCCTCCTCTGACCCTGTGCAGTCCCCAGGGTCACTATCAACTCTGCAGAAATGGGCCTTGACTTCTAGTGTTTCCCTAGAGCAGTGGTTCTCAACATGTGGGTCGCGACCCCTTTGGAGGCCCAATGGTCCTGTCACAGAGGCCGCCTGATTCTTAACAGTAGCAAAATGACAGTGATGAAGTACAGCGAAAATAATTTTATGGTTGGGGGCTCACCAGAACACGAGGAACTGTACTAAAGGGTCGTGGCATGAGCAAGGTTGAGCACCATGGTCCTAGAGGCTTGGCTCTAGCAGTGTAAGTTCTAAAACTGCTCACAACTGACCCATTCAAGAGAGAGTCAGGCACCCTGAATTTTCATTTCTGAGCTCAGGATGACTGATATTAAAGATGTCAGAAGACTGAGTCCCAGGGTTTTTCCAGCAGCATGCTCCCAGCTCCTTCTCTCCTTTGCGCTGGCCCCTCCCAGGCACGGCAAAGATCTGATATCTCAGAGCTTCCTCTGGAGCTGGAGGTGAGAAGGTGTTGAAGACTGTGTATTCCTTAATGTAGGAGGACCTGGTAAAGGAGTTAGCAAAAGCGCAAGCCTGGGCTCGGGTCAGGTGTCTTTCAGGTAGCTGTCTATTACACAAAACCCTTACAAAATTGCCATTTTTGCGGGTCAAAGAGGGACAGATGGCAATTCCATGCAGTTTATCATACCACCACTCCCACGAGTTATCTCTTGAGCCGCACAGCGACATTCTCTCTCCCAGGTAACAGCAGGAGAACAAGCATTTTGCTGTAGTTGCCCAGGTATTTATGTCCCCGGCTCATGTGAGTATCATGTCTTGCTTTAAAAAATTTTTTTTAGTATGAATAGTCCAGATTCTCTGGCTGTTCTATGCTAAAAAGTATGTATCATTCCTTCTTCAGATGAAAGCAGTGAGACAGACAGCTTAATCAACTGCCCAGAAATTAAATTGCCCTCCTTCCTCACTGTATTTTCTAGAAGAGACCAGATTCTCACCTGTTGAGTCACAAAGAGGAAACACTGAGTGACAAACAACTAAACTAGGCATGCTGTGCCTTGTCTTTACTGGTTCTTTCTCCCCGTTGTTTTTCTTTCTACCCATCTTTTGCCTGTCTTCCCCCAAGCTCTCGGTAAACACAGGGCACAGAGAAGGCCCGTGGCCGAGGGGCAGAGGAAACTTTTCACATCAGCCTGAGGGAGGCGATGCTTCGTTAAGCTGCAGCCACCGCTAACCCCTCAGTACTGAAAACCCCACGCTCCCCAGCTCTAACTTGGTCTCCCCACCCAAGACCACACCTTGGTGCCCAACTACCCCGAAGGTCTACTCCCCACACTTGCTTAGTCAGCTGCATCCTTAGTAACGGATTCCTGCAGTTACCCTTCACTTCCATGATCCATCATCTCTCCATCTACCATTCCATACCCTCAAACCCGTTTTCCCTCCCTGGTCCTCAGAGGGGCAGCCACCACGCTGGCAATCTCCAAACACGCCCTTACTCTGCTGACTTATTCCTGCTCACCCTTCTCCTCCAGCCAGCTCCCCTCTGTATGCCCACATGCCACCTTCCTTTCTGAAAGGACTCCCCTGGCTCTGTCCTGTGGTGACCTGAGTACCGTCTGGCTGCGGCCACGGTGTCTGTTGCTGTGTCTATCATGAAATAGCTATCTCTTAAGTGGAACAGAACTGGAGTTGAAGGAGGAGGACACCACTAACTAACGAAACACAACAAAGGGTCCAAGGAACAAGGGGGACGGGCAAAAGTCCTGCCATTTCTATGCTGTGAACTCACACGGGCTGTCCTGGCAGAGCTACTGGCCCAATGCTCGGGGCAGAAATGCACAGGGCTTGCTTTGAATAACAGCTTTCCTGAGATATAATCACGAGCCTGAAAACTTGCCCTTTCCGAGTGCACAATCAGAAGTTTTTAGGGTACCCGCAGTGGTGGCCAACCGACACTACTATGTGATTTTAGAACATCTCACTGCCTCCCAAAAGAAATCCCTTTAGGAGGTACTCCCAGTCCTTCCTGCTCCACCCCTGGCAGCCACTCACCTGCTTTCTGTCTCTATGGATTTGCTGATTCTCTGTGTTTCATTGAAATGGAATCACACACTGAGTGGGCTGAAGGCTTTTTAACTTCAAACAAGCAACAACCTGTATGCAATTTTCCTGGGGGGGGGGGGGGATGGAGCCTCTAATGTTATCCTCAGTATTAAGATAATGGTCAGTTATTGTGCCACATTAATGAATTTTTGCATAATGTAATCACAGCTGTAGCCAGGTGGGACTTGGTTAAACTGTCTTTCTTCCCCCCCTGCAGGTAATGGGTTGAGCTATGCGGTCCTCTGAGCTTGGAGAGCATGAGGCACAGCACGCAGAAAGCGTCTAGCCCCTAGAGGGCACTCCCCTCCTTAGGAGGTCCACGCCGCCCTGGAAGGCTGTGGGTACGTATTCTCTCCCTTCCTGTTCTTGCCTCCTGGACTACACACAAGGGCCCGGGCAGCCCTGAGAGCCAGTGGCCTAGCTGCAGTTGATGACGGGCTCCTAAGTCTGGCTGCTACCTGCTTCCACCACACACTCCACTCGCCGGCAACACAGGCTCTCTCTGCTGTCCTATGAATCCAGGATGACCATCCCTTGTCACTCCAGCCCCCAGCGCATACGTCCACCCCACTGTGGATGTCTGGCTCCGCTGGGCCCCTAGGGAATTCCACACAGCCATTAGGACCACCCACCCCAGAAGAGGCCTCCGTTGCTCAAAAGCAGCAGCCAGAATTCATTCTCCCTCCCGGCTTCACTAGCACAGGGGGGGATGCCTCACTCCGGGGGTGTGCCTGGGTGCTGCAGCTGCTCTGTGCATCGCGAGTGCCCAGAGCAGGCCACGCCAGATACATGGAGGGATGAGTGAGAAAATCATCCAAATGTTAGTCTGGAGTATTTTTTTTTCATGGATCCTAAGACAAGGGCTAAAGCATGTATAGTTTTTATATTTTCTATATAACTACAAGTTTTAAGCTGAGGGCTGACAGGTGTTGTGTTTTACACATTCCGTGTGTGGGAGGAAACGCGGATGGAATTTATTTCCAATGCAGATCACAGGTCGCCACACTGCTGGCCTCTTTTGCTGAACGTCTGGGGCCCTGCCCTACCACCTGCCCCTCTACAAGCTCTCCAAGAGATGGCAGTGCAGGAGGTCGGGGGCTCCCCCAGGCTGTGACATCCACTCCGATGGGAGTAGGATTGCCGTAGTGCAATTTGCACGTGCGCGCTCACACACACACACACACACACACACACACACACACACACACACACAGTCCTGTTAAAATAGGACTAGTTTTAACAATTTAATGAGGACAGTTATGAGTACATGCTCCCTCACTAACAATTCCTTCCTCCTGGAATACACTGGACACCATGAAGGAAGGAAGGAAAGAACTTTATTTATGATCCGATTATCATCAACCAGTGAGCACTAGCGAGCCGCTGAAACTCCCACACGTTTGCTTTCCTCATTCATAAAACGAGATGGCTGGATCATCACCTATCTCCAAAGGAATTATCAAGCCAGCCCCTCACCCCCTTCCAGTCTGATCCAGGCTGTTGGTTCTCACTGGCCTGCTCCCTGCCCTTGAAGCCTCAAAAGCCTCACAAAACCCTGCCCCCCAGCCCCCTGCTGTCAGGATCAGCTCCCACACATCCGTGGTGACTTGGGGACATGACTCCCTATCTACAGGAGTGTCTTGACTTACTAATGAGGAGTCTGGGCAAGGCCGGAGCAGCAATACGGTCCTCACATCACACGCACCTAAGAGGCCTTTCCTAACTGTATCAAAGAGCCAGCTGTTTGTCTCCCCAGAACGACTGGGAAAACTCTAAAGGGTACTGAACTCTAGAAGCAGCCACATGAAGAGGAATCCTTTTTTTGGCCATCCCTGCTGCCCATTTAGCAAAAAACAGGCACGCCCCAAGGTGGAGAACGCACAGGGCCGAGGGCAAATGTTATTCTAACATCCCCCTTCAATGAGCTCTTTCTGCAGAGGAGGAAGTTTGGAAGCGGCAAACCATCAGACACCTCATCTTCCCCAAGCTGACCTTGATCCCGACCTACATCCTGGAGGGAAAACATCAACAACTTAGGGAGGTATCCTGGAAAATATTTCTCCCGGTGCTGGGTTTATTCCACACCTGCGCCGAGAGCCTAAGCCCTTCCAAAGGGGAGCCATCGCCACCTATAAATCTACTCTTGGAAGAAAAAAAATGTTATAAAAATGACTATTTACATATGGGGGGAGGTCTCCCTTTAGGCAGGAAACAAGGAGAGGTGAAGAATTGAAAGGGCAAATGTACTTGGACGGCAAGGATTCCACAAGGCTCATCAGTGGCATGAACTAACTGGAAGGAACGGAAACTGTAACTACATGTAAAACTCTTTTCTAGTCGGTAAAAGGCAGTCTCGATGTTAATTAAACCTGGTGCACTATCTTTCTACAGATCATATCTCCTCTCTCCCTCTAGGAATGTTTTGAGAAAGAAAGTAAAAAGGCTGTAAGTACAAAGTCCTGAAAGGACTGGAGTTTCTAGCTGAGGGTCCGAGAGTCCTTATGAAAACCACACTCCAGCCTACTGAAGTTCTTTAGGCTCAGTTTTCCACATGTCCTAAATAACTCTCAAGGTAAAATCCCCCTTCGCCTTTTCTCAAGCTGATTCACACGGGTGAGCTTTAGCCTCCCGAAACACTGGGCCCAGCTCTTAGGCCCCTGTGCTGTCTCATCTGTGAAAGCAGGAATAGTACATGATGGGTATGTTTTGCTCCCCCAGGGTTGAAGGGCAGATCTCAGATTAGGAGGTTGCCCTCAGGTTGGCTCTGATAACTGGTGACCCAGGGGCATCTTGGCCGAACTGCTCTAGAGGGTTGTCCTGGGCGGGTTGTTGGGAGGGCAGCAGATTGCCAGGCCTTTCTCCTGAGGAGTCTCTGGGGAGACTCGAACCTTCCACCTTTAGTTAGCCTGCCGAGCATGTTAACTGTCAGCACCACCCGGCAGCGCCAAATCAAGAAGGTATAAACTTAGGCAAATTAGGCAAAATATTGCTCTGCATTTCCTAGTATTATCCTCGGAATAAAATCCATTGTAAGCCCTTAAATAGCTTTCTCAGGGGCCAGATGATTACAACTCCCTCCCTCCCTCCTTCCCTCCCTCCAGGCAGGCTTGGCGCTGGGCCAGGCAAAGCTTATCTTAAAGGTGCTAAGTTGAAAGGAAAGTGCTATATCGAGTGTAGGAAAACAGAAGTTATAAGATCACATGGTTTCTATAAGAATTATAAAAGTATTTTCTAGAATTACTTCACACCCTAGTAAGTATATGGGGGTGGGGGGTAGGGAATTGAGAGGACAGCAAGCAATGGCCCTTCACATAAATTACCCTCTTCATATGGCTGGCTAGAAATCAGAGTTGGGGAAGTTCAAACGGGGCACCCAGCTAGGAGAATCGGGGCCACAGAAACACACCTGATCACCATCCCTGAGTCCGCAGCCATTGAAAATGTTTGGTTCCCCAGGGTACCCTGAACAACTGCCAGCTCGGTCCAGCGAACCCATAAGGAGGGCTGCCATGTCCATGTTCCGGCTGCATCTTTCCTGTCCTAGTCTGAGGGAGAGACTGCGACGGGTGTGCTCTTGGAGGGCTGGGGGTGAGAAAAGTGTGGTGGGGAGAGTCGAGGTGAGACAGGGAAGACCAGCTAGCAAAAGTCAGAAAAGGAGACTCACACATGGCCTTCTGGAAAGCACGGCTGAGTTTAGATGTGGACCGTGCATTTTAAAATACCAATGTTAAATAATATTCATTTCGGAGCCTGCCAACTTTCTAACAGAAATGGATGTTCTGAAAATTGGAATCAGCTCATTTATCCACATTCAATTATGTGACTATTTACTGCATTTGTACATGCAGTGCAGGCTGTTCTGGTGGGTCTGAGGATGTACGGAGCCCCGGCCCTCGGTTTGGGAGTTCCTTGTTAAGTGACATGGCTAATTGCAGGTGAGGACACAGTGGATGTGAGTCTTCACCCCCCTGTCCCAGCACTTGGACAAGCACCACTGATGCTTGGACTAACCTACATCTGAAAACCCGAGCAGATCGCTGCTGCCTGGGTCGCTCAGGCTACTTTAGGTCCGTAGATCCATCGAGAGGGTAGGCTGAGGTGGCAGTGAAACAGCTGGCGATAGCCAGTATCTACGGGCGTCCACATGGGCGGCTAATTCCCAGGGCTCTCATTCTTGTCATCGTCGCAGAGTGTGGGATCCTGTGGTCTCCACCTTCCAGGAAACGTGCTTCCTCCCACTGTGCTCCTCTCCCTCCCTCCCAACTGCTTGCCCAGGCCACCTCCTCACCTTCCCACTCTCCTGCAGACAAACTGCCTCATCGGCTGACGAGCATCAAGGTGGCACAAGGGGCGCCGTTGGAATCTATTTCTAACAGCTCTGCCCCGAAGACACAGCCTGCCTTGTAGCCCTCTCCAATGAGACTGAGTTCTCCAACACATCTTCATCCACATGGGCTGGAAGGAAGGTCAGTCTTCAAGCTGCCCACTGCTGCCCCCCCCCCCCCCAGTGCTGCTTTCCTGTCCCATCAAAACCCAACTTTTCTGGGCCCGGTCTCCTCTAATTTTTAAAGGGGAAATCTCCTCTTGGTAAATGTACTTTTACATCGGATGGCCACAGGGTTGAGTCCTAGCCCCTTAGGCACTATGGGAACTTACATGAGCTACACAATCTCTTTCAGCCCCACCTGTACTATGGGTACACTGTGGATGATGGAAGCATCCATATGGTATGTGTCTTCATGAACTGAGACACGCAAAGCATCAAGCATGGTGCCTGTACTATGTGGTTGTTTTGGCTAGGGGCCCTCAAGTCGGTTCTGACTCATAACGAGCATACGCAAAACAGAGCCAAACACTGCCCGGTTCCTGCACGGGTCATGATCGTTGTCATGGTCATGCTGCAGCTGGCTGGCTGTCGCAGCCACTGTGTCAGTCCATCCTGCCCACTTTGGGGCATGATACTGGAAAATGGCCCACGATTCGTAAGGTTTCCAGTGACCACTTCCTCAGAAGTGGACAGCCTCCTCCTTCGCAGTCTGCCCGTAGCCTGGAAGCGCCAAGGAAACTGTTCACCTCGAGCGACCCTGCTGCATTGAAAACAGCTTTCAGCATCACGGAACCCTGCAAGCCACCCCAGTGCAGCACACTGGCTGAGAAGTGGCGGGTCTATCACACAGGACTCAAAAGTTGCTACCTATTTTATAGGATGATAATTCTTGAGTCTGCCAGGTTTATGGACAGAATGTTTTCAGCTCAGCAGCCTCATTTAATCCTTTGGAATTTAGGGACTCTTATTGCCCTTCCACTTTAGCCACTCACCCCGAGGAGTGAGGCTCTCTGCAATCTCTAACGTCACACACCATGTCTACTAATCACTCTGTGGTTCTTTGACGCCCATTCGCCGACTACACTGACTTGCCAACTTCCCAGGGACAGATCCGTGCCAGCACTCCCAGGCTTAGCTAGCCTCAGCCTTACAGCACTTCTGTAACACACAGCACCCAAACCAGGGAGCTTCACCTTACCACCATCTTCCTAACACGGCTTCAACTCACTCACCAACGAAACCATGCTGTTATATGAAAACGGAGGATAACTTTATCAGATCACCAGATGGAGAACGGTGACATCACCACCGCACGACTGCCAAATTACATCATTACAAAGTGCCACACCACTGAGAAGCCTGGTCCAACCAAGCTGGAATACACCTTTACCCACACACCCCCTCCCACAGCTGCTCTCTCTCTCTCTGACCTTGCACCTGAGTTTTCATTATTGCCAGATGCACACTGTTCACGAGCACAACTATCGCTTATTTTATTTTATTACGATGGTCCTGAATGAAATGGAAAATGTTAAATAATGAAATAGCTGGTGAGGAGAAAATCTACCTTTAAATTTCCTGCCCTTCCTCATATCTGGTCCTACAACCCCAACTCCCAGACTCATTAAACTCAAAGATGGTAAATATCTACCAAAACACTCAAACTCACTGCCATCAAGTCAATGCCAACTCCTACTGACCCTCTAGGACAGAGGCACTACTACACCACCAGGGCTCCTCGGAACATCGATGGGGGTCAGGCAGGTATCTGAAAAGAGCTAGGAAGCTGGATGGGGACAGGAGACAACTCAGGAGGACTTGTGCCCTCTGTGGGGGCTTGTCACCACTCATTCCTTACGGCAATGCATAGCTTCCAATAACTTAAGAGAAGCTAACATTTTTTTAAAATGTGAAGCATCCTATTTTTTAAGACTGATTAGCTCAAAGATGCTCTCTTAAAAAAAAGCCAAATAAAATGTAAGCATATCTTGAAATCGACTTTGGTCCCAAGATTGTCAGCTAAAAACATTGATTCGAGCCATTTATCACCTATGTGCTGACACCTCTGAGCTGAGGGGTAGGTGGAGATGGATGAAAGCATGCTCTCGCTGATGGCCCCGTCCTGCTTACAGACCTCCAGTCTCCCCCAAGAATCCTGTCTTCCATGACACCGACTCTAACTAGAGGCACCCAGTTCGAGCCGAAATGACCATTGCAGAGGGCTCGATAGTACTACATCAAACCTAGATGGTACTACATCAAACCAGGGAGAAGGACAATCTGGGCAGAGGGACGGGCGTGATAATATAATAGAGGCATGAAAGCAGGTGGTGTCTTTAGGTTGCAGCAAATGGTTCAGCCCACTGGGAATACAGTCAGTGTTGAGGTGAGTGGGGGTGCTGTGGGTGGGAGGGGTCGGGGGGCTGGCTAAAGAGGTGGCCAGAGCCGAGTCAAGTGGGGCTTTGTCTGCAATCCTGGGAAGCATGTTAGTAATAAACTTTTCAAATAAGTGAGGTAGTTTTGCAGTGCTACGGTTATCTGAGGAAAACTCCCAAACTGCCATTCCACTTTTCTTGAATCATAAAGATAGATGGGATCTGGGCTGAAGTTTTCAGCTGCAAAGCTTGAAAAAAGAAAGCAAATCAATGATCACAATAACCTAGAATGCCCTTTCCTCTTTCCCCATCTGGTGAGCTCTGACTCATTTCTTAAAGACTCAGCTCAAAAGTCAAATCCTACAGATTTCCAAATCGTAAAGTTCTCTTGAGTTTTTATTATAGTTATTATTATTTTGCAAGTTTCCGCTTCTAAAGCCCATAGACATGTTAAAGTGAGGTAGTCTGTATCCATCTGTCTTACCTTCAAAACATGAGCTCTGTGACATCAATAACTAGGCAGCTTCTTACCACCATGGAACGCAACGCTGGCACATGATGGGCACTCAAAATATCAGTTCCCTCCACAGACCAAGTGCACAACAGGGGTTTGAAGCTACAGTTTACTACTGTCTGCCATATACAATTTAGTCATTGAGTATTTTTGCCTCTAGGAGCCACTGACAGAGAGTCTGCAATCTAATTTACTCTAATGTCTTAGAAGTGACAGGTGAATCTTAAGAACTCACAGTCCAGCGAAGAACATCAAAGTACTTGATCTGATTAGCACATAACAAATGACACTCAACTTCTGTCCCCTTCAAATGAAAGTAAGGTCAAGGAAGGTTAATTGAAGATGCACTCCTCTTTGTGATCCATCAAGGACAGATTTTGCAAGCCCAAGACAGTGCAGCCCCTCCACCTCCAGGGTTGCCGTGACGCAGTTGAATACCGACCAGGCAAATGCAGCCCAGACTCCTCTGCAAACCTGTGTCAGCTGCATCAATCGGGTGCGTTTGTCACTTACATTGTGTGTAAAGGTGCGAATGAAAGTAAATTATAGTCTCTAAAACTATGGTAGGCTTTTGGTATTACCAGAAGAAGTAAAATCATTAACCTTTTAGAGTTGTTTATACAAACAATGTCGCGGATCATTCTGACAGGACTGCCCTGAGCTATTACTTCACTACATCAGAATGATGACAAATCCCATGAGGGTAGGTGTGGACAATCTTTGAGGTTCAATCCCCACGCTGTGGAGTCTGTCTTAAAGGGACTTCAGCTGAGTTACTTATGGCCAGTGTGCATTCAGGATCTGGTAATGTCCCTGACCACTTAGAGCACACTGTAAGTTACCAAAAAGCTTTGCCTTTCGGGACCAAGAGAAATACACAAGCAGACATGATATATGATCAAAATTCATGGTGAAACACAAACTGCATAGGAGAGCTGTACAGGAAATGCTAGGCTTATACATCTGAGGTGAATTATTGACTAATTAAAACTCTACTATAGAAGATAATCCATCTCCAATGGGAAAGAACTTTATTTCTAGGAAAGCATATTTTTTTCAATCTGGGGACACGTCCAATAACTACATGGGATTCCTACAATTATTTTGCTTTAAAAACATCAGAGTTTAATATAGATTCTGGCTTTTTTAGTTATGAGTTGGCTTGCTCTTTGGGGCCAAAAATTACTGTGACAGAGGGTAACAGAATAGATGTTCTTTTCTTAGCTGAGAAAGAAAAGCTTCAAATATACTTCCAAAGGTTAGTTGTGGGTTCTGGGTTTTTTTTTTTTTTTTTTTTGTCTTCATGTTTTATAAAACAGAGAGAATGCTGCCATGATAGCATGTCGATAGTCAGGAAATGTTATTTACATATTGTACAATTTAACTGACATATTGTATAACTTAATTTTATGTATTCCTACAAAGCAGCTAGATAAATTATTTAAATTAAATGGAATGACCAGAAAATGGACTGAATTAGAGAAATCTGCCTAACAGATTTAAAACACACACACACACTTTAAAAAAATGTGATTTTCTTGGAGACAACGTCTTGGAAGCAGATAGACATGCTAATTAATTAGAGGGCTCCGAATTAGATAAAGCCCTTTTGAAAATGAATATTCTGGAAGAATTTCCCCTGGTTAGCTTGAGTTGCATTGCAAGCAACTTAATTACCTAGCACACTGTGAAAAGCGTGTGGATCTATACGAAATATTCTGCGATGAGCTGAAGAACGTATCGAACGCTGTTTCAAAGAAGGAACCAGGAAGTGTCTCCTGACCTCTGGGTGGGAACGTGACAGTTCCAAGCTGCAATGCAGACATTTCTGGCTTTGGCATACAAAGGGGCTTCAAAAAATTTGTGGGAAAATTCCATGATTTTTCATTCCTTTTTCCCACAACTTTTTAAAGCCTTCTCCCCTAATACTGGTTTATGGGGGTTGATGCATCTCTTGTTGATAGTCCAACCCTTCCCGTTGCTTGACCCTTGCGGTGTCACGACTCCCCCCTATAAAGCTGCAGCATCCCCCCCTTCCTGATCAGCAAGATAATAGGCTGGGGCTACGGTGGTAAGGGTTGAGTGAGGGGCTATAGAATGTTCTCAATCACCCAAGTCTAAGTACCTTAAAAAGCAGAATACCAAGGTGATTGCTCAAAAGCGGACAGATGTTTACAGAGGAGTTCTTGGTAAGAGAACGCTATCTGAGGCAACCACTGAGCCACCAGGCTTCCTTATATATAAACAGAGTAAGAAAAATGATCACCAGCTCTGTATGTGTATGTGTGTCTATGCATGCTAATTTAAAGGAGCCTTTCTATAGATGCGGTTTAGGTGTTTGGCTGTTCACTGCAAGGTTAGCAGTTCATGTTCACTAACTGCTCTGTGGGAGAAAGATGAGGCTGTCAACTCCCATAAGAATTATAGTCTCAAATGTAAAAAAAAGAAAAAAAATGATTAGGGCAAAGAATGTACAGATGTGCTTTATACAATTGATGTATGTATATGTATGGATTGTGATAAGAGTTGTATGAGCCCCTAATAAAATGTTTTTTAAAAAAGAATTATGGTCTCTATTTGAACCCTTGGTATATCAGCTCATTTCCCCCATCTTTTTTTTTCATGTCTTACACTGACTGCTGTCTCCCTTACCCCACATTTCTGTTGTCTGTCCCCCAGGAAGGGGGTTATATGTAGATCATTGCGATTGGTTCCCCCTTTTTCCTCTCACCTTCCCCTTACTCTCCTGGTATCACTACTCTCATTATTGGTCCTGAGGGGTTTATCTGTCCTGGAATCCGTGTTTCGAAAACGATGATGGTACCAAATGTACAAATATGATTGACACAATGGATGTATGTATGGATTGTGATAGGAGCTGTAAGAGCCCCCCCAGTGAAATGATTAAAAAAAAAGAATTATAGTCTCAGAAACCCTATGAGGTAGAATCGAATGTTGGCAGTGGGCTTTTAGTTTGTGCTTATTAGATCCTTGATCTCTGAGTTTGAATTTAAAGCTAACTTATTGCATTATAACTTCCCTTATTTCCTTTTATAATTTGGTAGGATATCAGTCTATTATTTGAATCTTTAATTCTGATTACCACGTGCTTTCTTCTTCTCATTCACTGCTATCGGGGTGATTCCAACTGCCCTCCAAATGTCCAGCACCATTTTGAAATGGGCAACAGTGATAGCTGAGAAGTGATGAGCTCCTTCTATCCTGGGTCTCCCCTCATCCATCAACCCTCACATTGAGCCTGGTGTTCTCAATCGTCCATGAAGCCCTATGTGAATGAGCTTGTCGTTTAACAGGGTCTGTCTTTAACCCTCCACTTTCTTTTTGCAGTAGTTATGTGGGTAGATTGTCTGATTCAAGTTACTAGATTCTAAAGTCGAGGGATTAGACTTGGCTGGCCTCATCCCATCTGAGTCAATTTCAGGTTATGAATTTTGGAACCCTAGAAAGCTTCTAAATATTTACATCTCTCTACAAGAAACAGCATTGTAGCAATGTACGAAGGGTCTATTATCATGATGCTGCATGATGACTTTTCTTGACAGCACAATGAAATCAGAACCGAAGATTGGATCTGAACATACTAGGTTTCCAACTTGAAAGAGCCCTGGGCAATATCTAGATGCTATATAGACAGTGAAGAGAAATGCATGTCCTTCATTCTGTTTCAGTGTATGTGACATATCTTCCAAATACAGTAAACTTAGTATGTTTTTTTGCAAAATTTAGTCCTCTTCACAAAGTTTGACAGTCTCTTATCTCTAAGGGTCAATGTCTTACAGGAAAGAAATAAAAGCGAGGCACAAAATAGGATTATTTTGTAAAGACAAAATAATCATCCAATTAAAAAGTTACAGAGAACATAAAACTTTTCTATAACTAAGATGCTACTTGTATTCAACTATGTAAGATATGAGCATGAGTCAAAAAGTATTGCTATAAAACTGTAGAAACCTTTTAGTAAATAAAAGTATCAAAATGTGAAGCAATTCTTGCTCTACGTATCTGTACATTTCTGAAGGCAGTATTTCTGGATCTCTAACCTTGCCCAGAAGACTTCTATGCGCTTAGATTGATACACCGTCAAATGGCAGTTTGAGCATCCTCAAGGGCACACACACATCGTGTCCCTCGTAGATGTTCTTTGAATTTTAGGAAGCACATGAAATCTGAAGGGGCAAGACCAAGGTTACAGGGTGGTTGAGATCAGGATTCCCAATGAAATTCCCCTAGGACAGCCTTCGCTATCCTCGAAGGATAAGCAGGTGTTCATTTTTGTCAGGATGGGGGTGGGGCCGGGGATCTTTGGGAAGACTTCCCTGACCTCTTTCTCATCAATGCAGTTATTGGTTTTCTTTAAAATTCTTCACAATAAGCCCTTGTGTTTGCCTTGTGTCCTTTGAGAAAATCTATCAAGGCGACCCCCTTGGGGATCCTGTAAATCCGTAGCCATAACCAACTAAGCGGCTATCTCTGCCTTGAAGTGATCTCTGAGGTCATCCTGACCTTCCTTATGCCGAGCTAACTAAAAACAGTTGTTTTAGATGGGGCAGCATTCCCGTAAACTTGTTGGACTGCTTTTATGATTTGGGGAGCATTCGCTTGGATTTTACTATTAGTCATGGCCTCAAAGTTGTTTCTTCCACAGCTCAAAAACGATCCTTAAAAAAAAAAGGGTACCCAAATGAAGTTAAAATAAGTCTGTGACTGAGAGCACCTGTGTGCACTGCTCTCTGAAACATGTTACGCACACAGTGTCAGGGAAAGCTATGAACACACATCCTAGTAGCAGTGACTTATACCCAAACAGCGGGAAGGCACTGTGAATATGGAGGGGCTGCAGAGAGCGAGTGACAGGGAAAGTGATGTGACAGTGGACAGGGAGAGGATTGGGGACAAACGTGGCCACAGGTGCCTGGGAGCAGCCGTGCACAGGTCATGCAACTCCTGCAGGTGAGTGGGCAGGGGGCACAACAAGGCACGCACACCTCAGCCTCCCTCAGCACATACTCGAAGGAGGCCTGACAGCTACGAGACCCTTGTTAGAAGTCAGTTTAACAAAGCAAATCCTAGCTTGAGGATTCCGCTTTTGGGTAGGTATTTCCCACTCCTGCCAAGAGGGACTGGGCATTTACAGATGTGAAAACAGAACACCAGCATATTCAACTAGCAACTGACCACACAGGCAATCTGTTTGACTCAGTCACCTCCCAGCTTCTGCCATCCAATCTGCTCTCATGACTGTGGTGTAAAGGAGTCGCTCGCTAGTGGTTTGTTTAGGTCACTTTGCCTGTCCTGTTGGTTTTTGTTTTTTGAGAAGAGAGCGACGACAATGCAAGAATTAGCTGCACTTCTCTCATGACTTCCTTCCCCTCCTGTCACAGTGCAAGCCTCCTGTCACCCCCATTATGTTCTGAGTCCTGGAGGACTCTAAGCGTTTCCTTCGCCTCCCTCCCCCAGGAGCCTGCTAGCACTGGCTGCTTGGGTTCCTTCCCAAAAGTCAAGGGACTTCGAGAGTAGGGTTACTTTTGAGAACAGTTAGTCCTCCCTCACCCCCACACCCCCTCCTTGCTGAGGATATGACAACAGACCCCGAGAGGGTGAGGGGCTTGCTGACTGCGGCAGAAGTGCGCCAGCCAATGCACACTGCTGGTACACCCACACGGGGTACGTTTGCCCACAGAGAGCATCACGGAGGGAGGAGGTCAGGCCTCTCCCGTGGTGCGTGGGGAAGGGTCTCAGGTGGCCAGTGACCTCAGGGGCCAGGAGACAGTGTGGTCAAGCAATTTATGCTCACCCGGGCTGCTCTGCCTCCAGCTCTCGGAGGTTCCCTTCTGTCACAGGACAAGGAAAGGGTCTACCACTGTGATTCAAACTTACCGAGGTCTCCAGTGGAACTCTAGGCAGAGCGCGACGCATTCAGTACAGTCTGCTAAATAGTCCAGTTAAAACAGTGGTTGCACAGTGCCTGTCAGTGTTTTAGCTAATTGTCAGGTTCACCTGGACCGTCTACGAACCTTGGAGCTAATCACAGAATGTTTCTAAATCTTGAACAGAGAATAGGGCAGGGGGGTTCGAGAGCTGGGGAAGAAGAGACGAAGTGGTCAAACACAGGCCGTTTTGATGGCAACACACTATTTTGCATGGTATTATGGTGGCTTCTCTCACCGCTATGGAGTCGATTCTGAGTCACAGACTACAGCGGCTCTACGGGAAAGAGCCGAAATGCCCCTGTGGGGCCGTGAGACTATAAATCTTTATGAAAGTAGAAGGCCTCCGCTTTCTCCCACTACACTGGCAGACAAGATTACACCTTTGTCAAACTCCATGGGGCAATACAACTCAGAGAGAGAACGCTACTGTAAATTCTGGATTTTAGCTCATCATCATCATCATCAATAGTGGCTGTTCACTGTAACAAATGGCCCACAGCCATGGCTGTCCTTAAGACACCCTGGAGACACTGTGTGTGTTGTGGAGGGTGCATGCTAGCTCCACACCTTCACCTGATTTCTCTGGAGACGGAATCTGCTAAAGCAAAGAAAATGTCTATTATAAGACAGAAAAAGGAAATAGGACCCTCTGGTGTGGTGTCACACACATTGAGAGAGAGAAAGAGAGATGTTCTGCATGTGAGCCTGGAAGAGAATCAGGCCCTTCAGTCAGAGGCTGCAGCTGGGCAGAGCTTGGGAACACTACCCTGGGCAAAGCCCTAGTTTAAGGTTTTGGAACATTATAAACAATGACTTGCTTTACTTCTCCCTCAAAGAAAAAATGGATTGACCTTTTCTTGATCATGTTTATGAAGTGCATCTAGAGAGAGGGAAATCGAAAAACATCACATTTGAGAACAATAAGCTCAGGACAAATCTCATTAAAATGAATTCAGCATGAGGGACTGTCCCTGGCATCTGAAGTTCATTCACCTTTCTTGATAAAAATATGAAAGGCATATAAGGAGCTTAGACATTCATGATTTAACATGAAAGTCAGTCGGGTAGCGCTATTACTGCCCACTCTTCAAACCAGTGGCTGTCTAGCCCATGCCCCTGTATCTGAAAGATGGGTAGAGAAACTACGGGGGCTAAATGAACTCTCTGAAATCAGGAAGGCACACTGGAGTGAGCAAAAACCCAAGTCCAGACACACTGTCAATTCTGACTCATCACGACCCTGTGGGGCAGGGCAGAATTGCCCCTGTGCGTTCTGATACGAACTCTGAGAGCAAGACGGTTAGCCAAAATGCTGTGTCTGGTCTCATTCTTCCTGAGAGCCGATGCTCACTGGGGCCTGGGCCGGCTGGCACAGCACATGGGCAAACGGATGTAGAGCCCTGGCTCGACCCACCCTCCAACCACGGCTCATGGGTCCCTTCCTCTCAGCTGACAGGGCAACGGCACAGAGGAGAATTTCCACGTGACAACTTCAAAAGTTTTCTTTAAAGACTTTCTTTAAAGACCCTGTGACGTCCAAAAATAGCATCCTGTTGCGTGAGGAGAGAAAACCTAGTTTAACTAGGTAGTCACAACATTCCGTAAAGAGAGGAGTTAAAAATAATAGCCAGCCAGCCGATGCTTAGAGCTGAGGAGGTGCTCGGAGGTTGCTAAATCATGTGTCTACTCCTGGGGGAAGTGCCAACTGGCAAGTGAAGAGAGAGGCAGAGAGGCAGCTGCAGAGGGAAGGGGGAGCTCAACTCCGTGGCTGCCTGAGTTACACCTGGGCGCCCGGCACCTCGGAGCCACAAGGACAGCTCTCGGCTTTGGAAGAGGACCACATAGGCACCGCGTGCCCCACAAACGTCCTGCCATCAGAAGTCCGAAGGGCACGGGGTTTGGTGAAATGTACATAAAAGTGGTAATCCAGCCCTTGTCACTCTTCCCAGGGAAGGAGGGCCGACCCCGTGGCCAGCAGAATGTGGTGGAAGTGATGTGTGTGCTCGCAGGCCTGGGCCTCTAGGTTTGGCTATGAAAAAAGCTCAGGATGAAAGGCCACCTGGGCACGGCAGTGCCCACGGGGCTCCCACCCATGCGAGTGAGGCACTTTGGGTTCACCAAGCCCCAGCCCAGCGTCAGCCAGCGCCAAAGAAACACCCAGGCTCGCGAGAGATTCATGAGAGCTAAGAAAACTGTGGTTTTTAAGCTACGAGGTCTGGGAGTGCCTTGTTAGACAGCAATAAATAGCCTACCATAAACACACACCTATTTTGTTAATGCGTCTGATGCCGATGCAAATAAATAGGTTGGAAATATTAAAGTCTTAATTCATATTCGTTCTGGGTCTTAAAAACAACAATAAAGCGGTTGGCAAAAAAAGAAATAGCGCAAAACAGGGCTTTGAAACTAAGAATCTAAGCTGAAGGCTCTGGTCTACTTTATTCCTCACATACCTCTGGACGCTATGATTTCACTGAACCGCTCAAGCCTCGGTTTTCCTGTCTGCTCCCCAAGGCGTTCCATGGTAACGACAGAAGGAGAACAAAGACCAGTGGACAGGCCTCGTGAACAGCTCAGCACGTTACACACCTATCGTGTCACTGTTCCTATTACCTATGCATTGTTTAAGGGCTATTTTTTCCTTCCCTGCAAAGACATCGTGTGGATTAATGACTCTGCCTTACAGGTTTCTCTCTCGTAAATTCCCTCTGTGTGGAAGAGGCGTCGGTGCACACAAGCACAAGGCGACAACTGGAGAACAAAAGTTGTGCGTCCTCCTTTTTGCCACTGTGCAGTGCTTAGGGCCTCGGGCCGACTCCGAGACACCTGTTCTCCCCCATCACTATCCTCTCCCGAAATGTACAATGAGTTGGAATATGGCTTTGAACATGTCTTGGTGCCAAAAGGAGAGACAGAGATGAGAAGAAATGGCAGGGTGCCTGGAAACGGAAACCGTGCAGAGCAAAGGGAACATTAGCGTGGTCAGGAGACTACTGTTACACTGAAAAAGAATGACATCCGAACAGGATGGAATTCAGGAGGACACACAAAAGAGGGATGTGTGTGTGTGGGGTGTGTGTGTGTGAGAGACTGGGTCACTAAGAATGAAACCTGAGAAGGACAGAAAAAAGCCACCTCTACAGCAATGGGCCACAGGTGTGTGGGGAAGCCTGTGCCTGTCATGGGATAGACATGCAAGGAAACAGCCAGGGCCATGGGACCTAGGATGGTGTCTCACTGCAGGAGCCTGACTGATGCTTAAAGAATGAAAGAACAAAATGCACACAACCCATCGTCAGCGGTCTGATGAGGGCAGAAACTGCCTCACCAGATGAGGCCACCATTCGTAGGTCAATGGACAAGAGTGGGATTTATTTGGTAAGATGGGGAGAGAAGAGTCCACACATTCCCTGTCTGGCCTATGAGAGGAAAATACATTCTCACAAAACAGGGGCTGCTCCTTCCGCTGAGACGCATCTCTATTACTACTAATACGTTATTACCTTTGTGTGTTCGCACTGTAAAGCGCTCCCCTCCTAAATCTACCATGTAGGCAGCTTTATTCTCAACGGCTCTAAATGCCCAGCAAGGATCTTCATAAATGTGCTAGAAAGGTCACATAATCATTACAGGCTCTTACATCTTCCACAATGACCTTCTTTATTCCTAAGACAATGCTCGTAAAGCAGGAACCTTTGACATGGCTCACCCAGAGGAGTAACATGAGACAGCGCTTTCTTTTAAAGGGGATTCCCACTAATTCTCCTCTCAATTTCCATTTTTACAAGATTGCTTGGGTCTTCATTTTCTTGTCAAAGTAAGACCTATCATTCTTCTTAATGCGGGGGGTGGTGGGGGGTGTTGGTGGAGGGTGGGAGGGACGGAGGGCAGCGTGCAAAGGGATCTGCTGGGAGTCCCCTTAAGAGATGACAAGTGAGGTGTTGTCTGAAGCAAAGACCTGGTGGAGTTCAGCGGGTTTTCCTCCAAGTCCTGCAGGAAGAGGACGATTCTAACACGTGGGAAGGAGAGCTCATGGCCTCCATGCTGTGAGAGATGAGCAGGGCTTGGGGTGGTGAGTTTATCCAGAACTGAGGAATCGGGACCACAAGAAAGAGGGGTTCGGTGGGGGCAGAGGGCATCACAAGGGTGCTAAGGGAGACCAGCAGTAATGTTACTGTCCAATGGCAGGAAGGGAACAGGAAACTTAGTCTTTCTTACGTCTCCCTTCTTAAACACACCAGTCATGACAGAAATCATAAAGGCTAGCACTATGCCAGCTCACTCAGTCAGGCAGGTGTCTCTGTCGCCAGGTGCTTTCTAGTGAGTGACCTAGGCATTGCCTGATCCTGCATCCTCAAAGGCACTGGCCAGTTTGGACTCACTGCTGTAGCCACTGGGTACTGTGACACCAGGAAAGGCAGACTGACTGCCACATCAACTCCTGTATGAACTATTAAAAACAACAACAAAAAGATCAGCTGCTATGGAGTTGATTCTGAGTCATGGCGACCCCTGCGTGTGTCAGAAAACTGTGCTCCACTGGCCGAATTTTCTAAAGCAGAGAAGCAGGTCTTTCTTCTGAGGTGTCAGGTATCTCTGGGTGGACTCACACTGCCGACCTCCTGGCTTGCTGCTGCGTGCATTACTGCTTGTGCTACCTAGTGACTCCAGCAGGGTCCAAACTACTTGCAGTGAGTAGGAGGGACAAACAAATGAAGGGATAGACATGATGTCAAGTATTATGAAAGGCGCGGTGATGGGGTGTGTGGACTGCAGGGGTGCTGAGGAACGAGGGAGGGACAAAGATGGGCCCATGTCAAAACAATGGCAGCGCAGCCCTACAAGCGAGGCAGAAGCTGCTCAGCGGGGTGAGGACGGGCAAGGCTAAGGAGCAGATGCAAATCCAAAGGCCTGGGCATTAAGGGACTGGGATGGGGGAGGGGTGGGAGTGGGCCTCTCCCCATAGGGACATGGCTGCAGGTGGGACGTGGCAGTGGATGAGTACGGGTCACTGACTGTTGCAGATACAGGAAACTAAAGAATGGTGAGAACCCAATCCCTTCTCGGCCAATCATTTACAGTGAGCCTTTGAGTGACTTTCTTCTCCCCGTTTCAGCTATGGCATAACTCTGATGGTTCTGCAATGTGGGTGCCCAAGTAAAACATTATGTCCCTGCAATCACAACCAGCCTCAGGCTTACGGTCATTTATTAGACTTGAAGAAAGGTATAAAATGGTAGGCATCTCATTCAACCTCCTTTACAATGTAATTCTTCCCGCCCCCTGAGCAATCCTGGCAGGTGGCCATTCAGACGGAGAGAATTCAGATTAGCTTCGGGGCACCCAGTAGATCTCAAGAAGCAGCCAGGTTCATTACTGAATATCGTTTGCTAGGAAAAGTCCTTTCTTCAGCTAAGATTAAATATGTCTCCCTGTAGCTTCTCCCCAGTCCTCCCCCGAGAGGGACTGAGAAAGTACGCTTCTGCGCCTCCAACATGCAGATGGTGCTGGAGTCCACTTCTCAGAGTGAATTGTCCTTTTCTTCAGTTAAGCGCTGCCTTAGTGTTCATTAATGAAGTTCTCCAGTATAACGTTCCACCTTCCTTTCCATGAGGACCTGGAAGGGACATCTGCTGCCGTGAGTAAGGCTCCCTTGCCGCCTTTTCAGATTAGTACTGTCTTCCACTAGCACAAGAACTCACCTCCTCTCAAAGCGTGTCCCAAATATTCTCTCACTGAAATGTCCTAAGAAGGTGGTTGTGCCAGAGTTACAGTGTGGTATCTTAAAAACAAACAAACGACTCCGTACTTATTTGTACGACACCGTATAAAAAGGCAGGTCAGAAAAGTTAATATGTCTGATAAGAATCCGATGTTTCTGACGGGATGGAATTTATGAGATTGACAATGATCTCAGGCTTTGAGCTTTTGCCTTAACGTTCTAGAAAGTCAGTTGTTTTTGTACTGTTCTGTTACTGCTGTGTGCTGAGCCCATTCCAACCCGCAGTGACCTGACAGGACAAGGAAGACTGCCCCGTCCAGTTTCCAAGGCTGTGATCTGATGGAAGCAGATTGCCTGGTCTGCCTTCTGTGGCAGTGGCATGGGCATTCTAACGGCTGACCTTTCCATTAGCAGTTGAGCACCATCAGAGCTCCATAAAAAAATCTATGCAACGCAAAATAACGATGTATAAATTACCAAGGGCACATGAGGGAGGGGGAAAAGGGGAGGGAGGGAAAAAAAAAAGAGGACCTGATGCAAGGGGCTTAAGTGGAGAGCAAATGCCTTGAGAATGATTGGGGCAGGGAATGTATGGATGTGCTTTATACAATAGATGTATGTATATGTATGGATGGTGATAAGAGTTGTATGAGTCCCTAATAAAATGTAAAAAAAGAAAAGACGAGAAAAAAATGATTAGGGCAAAAACTGTACAGATGTGCTTTATACAATTGATGTATGTATATGTATGAACTGTGATAAGAATTGTATGAGCCCCAATAAATTGTTAAAAAAAAATCTATGCAACGTTTGCCAATTCAGCATTGCTTTTATGTACAAATCAGTGGCACTGACTACCTTATATCATACTGTGTAGCCGTCACCTACGTCTGTTGCCACCAAGAGTAACCATGAGCACAGATCGATTGGATGCCTGACATCTACTGGATGTCTGCCCAGTAACGGACAAATAACTGATACTTACCTTGAATACAGACCACAGATAGGCCTATCTCATCGAACTATTTGTATCATCGCAACTTGTCACTTAGTAAACACAGGTGCCAAGTGCCTTGCACTGGGACTCAGGGAGAACAAATTAGAAACTGAGCCATATAAGGCAGTTTGAGTGTCTAATGGTAAATGTAGAAGCAAGGTTAAGAACAAGGGGGTAAGTGTCCTAAGGGGCTCTGGTCAAGGGCACAGGCGGTAACACTAACTCTGTGAGGCAAGGCATGAGAAAGAGAGGGAGCAGCTCATGGTGGAGAAGAGGGGGGTTCTCAGAGGTGGAAACAGAATGTAAGCCCATGGACCCCCCAAGCACTGGCTTCCCCAAAGCAAAGCACCAAGCGTCAGCAACATGCGGCGCTCTCACCACAGGTGGCTGTGGACAAGACTGAGAGGTCATCGGGTTCTGGAGATTGTCCTGTAGGGCAATGGGGACCTGCTCCTACCACAACTACAGGGGCAGCAGCTTTCCTAGCCATAAAGTCAAAGAGAGATGTCCTTGTCCTCCCAGCAAGGAGTAAAGAATTTAGACTCCTCTTTGCCTCAGAAAGCACTCCTGGGTCTGGCAGATGTGTGGTTCCAAACATGCAGGATACCTGGGAACACTTGGATTAAACAGGTGACCTCTCATCACCTTGGAAACACTGTTTAAGCAACGTTTAGCAGAGGCTCGTGTGGTATGTCTACTAGGGATCTATACCTGCCCCTTCCCTCCCTATCCACATACAGAGAGACGTGCCTGCCCGCTGAGTTCCCAGCACTTGGCTGTGCACAAGCACTCGTACATGAAGAATCTACAAGGGTTAATGACTTATCCCAAAGCCATCTGGCTTTGATCTCAGGAAAGGTCTAGGTGACTACCAAGGAATAGTAACAGTTCAGTGATTTTGCCATAGAAACGGGAAAGAGTTAGCTTTCCCATGGGTACTCGAAGTGCATGCTGGAAACGGTACCGTACATGATGCTAACACACACAGGGCAGAGAAGAGAACTTGATAAACTCAGGACAAACCAACCTTGTTGGCAGGGTGCAGCACCCATCGGCCGTGAGTCTAACTTGAGTTTCGTAGCTATCCAGGGGGCACACGGCCTGCTGAACGGAGGGGCACTCCACGGTGCTGCAGTCCACGCTGAAAACTGCAACGGGGCAAACACAGAGGCACCATTTACTGTCACATTTACTCAGAGCATGTGGAGTCTTAACACGAAACACGGGCTCTGGACAGACTTCCAAAGTTCCGCTTCCCAGCATCCCTGTCCTTATGTCCCTGTCCTTTTTACGACAGTCGAAGCTACAGATCTGCAGTATGCCCCGAGTTTTCTGTGCGAGGAAATGAGGAGGGAGAACGAGACACTTAAAAGTAGGGGCGACGAGGAAGAGAGGGTTAGTTAAAGCAGCCGTGGCTAGATGGATGGTGAGACCCAGCTAGAGGTACTTCTGACAGAGCAGGTCAAGAGACGGACAAGGGACTGTGTGGGGCTTGCAGCACGGATCCCCAGGCAATCTGCAGACGGGAAGCCATCCAGTCCAGATGTGTTTACAGACCATCTTAGACATGCTGCACAAGAGCAAGGATGATAGAAATACTACAAAGCAAGGAACAGCTGGAACGCGGCAGGAAAGCAAATGTTGGCAGAGAAGGTAAGCACATCGTCAGAGATGACTCAGCACATGCTACAGCGTCAAAGGGATGGATGATGGCGCAGTTGTTCGAGAGGGGGAAGTTTGGGGCTGAGCGTGGCAACATCAAATCTCTGGCAGTTCGATGCCCACATTTCCCTAATAATGGCTGTGTTGTATGGGGTGATTGTTTTAAAACGCAATGACTTTAAAGTGACAGATTTATCTGCTGTGACCTTCTCTGGGGTGTGAGTAACCAGTAACGCAGGTAACCAGAGTATCGTGAATTTCACACACCGCCACCCATCAAACAGCACTTGGAGGGGGAGGGGCTAAAGAAAAGACGCACAAAGATTAGGTCCCTCTTCTGCAGGTGCTAACGTACCAGAGGAGTAACCTTCTGGTTCTCTGACCCCAGAGGGCCGGCTTGCGACGCACTGACAAGCAAGCTTGTCTGCACGTGAGAGAGCGCGGAGGGGAGGGCTGCCAGCCCCTGAGGTGCAGAGGCCCTGGGGCTGCTTGGACGAAGCTGGTGCATACCTGGTTTGCACTCAGAGAGGTCACAGCACTCTCCCGGCTTCCCTGAGGCTTTGGACACTATAATGTTCAGGTATCCCGGCTGGCAGACTTTGCGCAGGCAGCCCGCAGGGTCGCACACGCAGCGGCTGGGTAAGGGGCAGCACTCCCCAGGAGGAGCGTAACCCTCGATCAGAACGGAATCTTCAGGGCAACGCGGAGAGAACTGGACTTCACAGCGGGCCTTGGAGCAATCTGGCTTCTCTTCTAAATGAGAGAGAAAGAATTTAGCACATGCCCAGGGGCAGTGTGGGGCACTCTGGGCAGAAGCATAGCCAGTCCCGAGGGTCCATTTATGGACCAGAGAGGACAGAGCAGGGAAAGAAATCCAGGCAAGACCCTCAAAATGTTGCGCTGTGATCATCTCTCCCCGGGTCTGCCCGACGTGCTCAGTCTGCTGTTCCCTCCTCTTGCACTGCCCTCGCCACTCCAGTGCAGGGGCCAAAGTGAAGGACGGATGGAAGGGAGCACTGACCACTGGCCTAGGTCCTGGAAGAGCAGAAAGACCTTCCCCTTGGAAGAGTTGCAAAGGCCATTCTTTGAAAGCAGTGTGCATTTAATCCCAAGGAGGCGGCTTAGCAATAAAGCGCAGCAGCCTCCAGGCAGGGCCGGGTGATAGCCCACCGGGAAGAGCTCTAGATCCACAGTCCGTGTTTCGGGTTAACAAACATGAGTGTACACTTCTATAATGCAACGGGTCTGCCAGTCAGCTAGAAATCCCCCGCCCCGCCCCGTAATTCCCCTAAACGATATCGGGTGTGGTCTACAATACAGTAGAGCTCTCCAACTGCAGCACTTCATCTGTCTTTCTCTAGTGTCATCTATTCAAGTCAAGACGGGGACATCCAGAGGTTTCTGCCCGGATAGCAGGGCAGTCGGTTCTAGAGCCTCAGTCCGTCGCGCAATTGCTGGCTGGAAGCTTTTCAAATGTCTACGGTGATGCAGCGAGTTGGAAATGACTCCACAGCAACTGGTTTAGGTTTGGCTGTGAGACATCAACATGAGGTCCTTGTAGGCAAGACCAAAATTAAACCAAAACTGCACAAGTGCAGCCCATGACCTTTGGGGAAGAGTTTGGGAAATGCATCGTATAAATCATGGCCTGGACCGCTGGTGGACTGTTAACATAAACTCTGTCCTCTCTGAAAAGAAAACCCAATCACGGGATCACACAGCCTGATTTTGTAGATAAAGAGCGCCAGGTCCAAACCCTCTAGGGATCTGCATGAGGGCAGTGGTGAGATTAATGTTCTCACATCAGTTCATTTCTGTCTTGAAAATACAACAGTAGATCTCTTTCCGAAATCAAGCCTGCTCCTCCTTTCCTGCCTTGCATGCGCTTGCATTTCACCAGCAGATTCCTCGTTGACTACTTCCTATCTAATTAAAACACAGTACACGACATCTTGCACACTCATCACTCTGGTAAATTCATTCAAGAATTTTTGTTTTTGTGCATTTCCTATTCAAGTAGCTTAGGGATCATCCTTGAAAAATAAAAGAGACCGCGGACCTCATGTTGTTTTGAGGTAGTGGAGTTTATAATTATGCTAGAAAATAATCACGATAAATAAGTATACAGGAGGAGGTAGTGTTAAACCAGAAGAGCAGAAGGAGGGCCGAGGGGAGACGGGGACCTCTAGTCAGAGCAGGCATGCCTGCGAGGAGAGGGTTTTCACGGAGACTGCACCGGCTACAGGGGAGAGCCACGGAGCAGTCTGAGGAAGGGCACTGAGCGCACCCCGCTGCTCCCTAGTGGCTGGCTGTCCCAGGCAGAGCGAGGAGCCAGGTGGATGGGGGCAAAATGAGCAAGAGGAGAAAAGGAAGAGAGGTCAGAGGACAACAGAGGGACCAGTCATTTAGGGCTCCTTGGGTCATTTCAAGAGGTACCTTTAACCGCGTGGGAGATAAGAGCTCTGGCTGTGTACGCAGAGGAAGAGGAATGAGTGATTCCCCCAGATGGGTCTCCCTCTTCCAGGAAGAGCAGGGTTTGGGAACCTGGGCACATAGCAGAAAAGTACAGAGCACCTGGGGAGCAGGGAGCCACGGGAGGAGGTTGGAAAGGCATTTGGAAGGAAGAACGTGGAGGAAGAGAGACCTGCGCATGACCACAGTTGGGGAGTGGGTGTGCTGGAGATGGACATGGAACAAGGATGTAGGACACTTCTATTCCCGAGACCGTCCGGTTCTTGCGGCTGCCCTCGAAGTTTCTACCCTAAGGTGATACCGCTTCACTGCGCCTGTGCCTTCCTAGTGGTTGGCATGTGGCTGCAGACTCCTGGGCTCCCTCGGGCTCTCACCACACGTGCAAGGAGCAGCCCGTAGCCCTGGGACATTCTTCATCTGCACACGTGCCACATGTCAGTGTCAGGGCCATGCCATGGGGGCACATCGCCATTTGACAAACTGTGTTCAGATAGGTCAAGGTTACACAGCTCACAAAAGGTAGGTGAAGCTTGGTCCCCAGCTAAGGAATGGACACCCCTCTAAAGACATGCCGCCTGTCTTCGGAAGCAGCAGTGTTTGCGTTTTCACCTGCTCTCGCCAGTACTTCCAGTCTCTGGGTAGGACAAATAGTTATGCGTGGCTACTAATCCGAAAGGATCACGTTCGAATCACCCAGCAGGCAATCTATTTCCAAATGAGCACAGCCGTGGAACAATCTCCTCTCTGACACATGCAAGACGCTGTACGTTGGAACTGACTCAGTCGTAACTTGGTTTGGTTTTCTGACGTATCCTCCTTTCTACCTTAGTCGAATTCTCTGGGCTCTGCCTCTCTGACCCAAACGGTGGCTTGTGAAATCTGCCCTGCCTTGCTGTGTGTGCCTGTCTGTTCCCTCTCATCCAGCCCTGTGTGAATCATGGGGCCTCTGTAGGATACATTCCATCTTGTGTCTGCACCAAACCGAAGTGACTGCTAGTCCTGGGGAACTGGTATAAACCCACTTTCACATTCTAGCCCCATGCAGCTGCCTGGAGAAGAGATCAGGATTAAGGTGGGAGAAACCCCACACTCATATCCCCGTCAGGGTGGGGGGTGGGGCAGAGTGCACCCAAGGGCTTCGGGGGAGGACGTGAATCTGGACTGCAGGAGACTGATTACACTGGAATTTGGAGAGTGCATTCAGCAGGAGGCTTATCTGGCAAACACAAATACACTGTTATATAATGAATAAAGGATCGGTGACTTCAATTGCAAAGAGCACTTAATTCCTACTCTTGTTAATTTGCTGTCATTAATTATGCTTTAGCACATTCTATTATACTCTTATTCTGCAAAAATATTCAGGATGTATAATCAGACTTTCCAAGCATATGCTTCAACAAAACAGGTTTCCACTAACGTCCACAACGTTGCTCTGTTCACTATCACCACTGGATGTCTGTTTTGCAGCTCAAACCTCATGAATAAGAGCTCAACAAGAGCTTGAAGGGTCCAAAAATGTCACATTCGTTTGACTGCGGGCTTGCTCTGTATCTCTTAATGTAATCAGTTAGAAACTAAACCACAGATTCCCAAAAACCTATTTGACCTACTGGCCCCTTTTCAGAAAAAAGAAATTACTCAATGCGTCCCCTAACGACTGAAAACGTTTGTACTATAGCCCACACCCAAACCCACCGCCATCAAGACTCAGGACAGGACAGGGTAGAACTGCCCCGTGAGTTTCTGAGACTGTTAACTGTTTCCAGTGGGGGTTACAATCCAGGATATAATGTAGCCATCTGCTTTGGGAACCCATCTGGATTGTGTCAGAGGGGGCAGGACCTTCTGGATCATTGGCTCTCACCGTTCCTCATGCACCCTGTAATACAGTTCCTCGTGTGGTGGTGACCCTTGCCAACTATAAAATTATTTTCATTGCTCCTTCATCACTGTCATTTTGCTACTGTGATGAATTGGGCATTCCCTGTGAAAGGGTAACTCAACCCCCAAAGAGGTTGCGACCCACAGGGACTGCCAGCTGCGTATCTCTAGGCCTATGTCGCAGGGTACCTGTTGTCTTTGAACTGCCCATCTTTCTGTAGGCAGTTGAGCACTTGTGCCATCCAACCACCATTTCTTAAAATAAGCCCTGTTTTTAAAAAGATTCTGCCTCATTCCACTCGTAAGCCCTTAAGACAACCTTAAACTTGAAAACTCAAGTAATCATAGTCTACAGTCCTCTTCCCTGCCTTTCTTTCTTCCGCCGGCTTCATCTAGTCTTAGTGGTAGAGCTACATGTTTTTAGTGAGCTATTTAAATAAGATATGAATTATCTGCTCTTTGATGTTCTCATACAACCCCGTGTGAAACTGTCTAAACTCAATGCAATTTTTAAAAGAGGAAAGAACAGGTTTCTTCTTTGGTTACTAGATTATTCAGGGATTCTTCTTTTAGCTTCAGCCCCACTAACAAATTTTAGTAAAATATTGTACCCAATTCACCTAATTGAATTCAAATTTACTGATATTTTGACTTTAGTGACCACCAATGACTTTGTCATTTAAGTGTTTGTTTTCTAGTTCAGAGACAGAGAACGTAGGCGGCCCAACTTTCTACTTGGTCAATTTCTTGAGTTGTGTTGTGTCTTTTTGGTCAAGTTTACGAGACATGGGTATCTGAAAAGGACCTGCGTATTCTCTGCTTACGGAATACAAACTTCCATACGGTGGTGCAGGGGGTTACACATGGGGCGGCCAACTGCTATGTCAGCAGCTTAAACCACTAGTCACTTCACAGGAGAGCGCTCACAAACTCATGAGGGCAGTTCTACCCTGTTCTATCCGGAGACTATGAGTCAGAATCAGCCTGACAGTTGTAAGAGAATATTATAAAGCAAGTTTATGACATTTAAATCATCAATAACCTTACAATTAAAAATTTTATTTCCATGAGGCCTTTATAAAAATCTCTCACTATAAGCCAATAACTTCTCATGTCTCCAAGATTTTAATTTTTCAAGGCTAAGTTGTTACTTTCACGATTGGCAGACATAAGTTCCACCCCTGTTACAATGACTCAGTAAAAATCAGAATGATACTTTCAAAGAATTTAGAGTCTTTATGATATGTATCTTTCTACACTTGACATTGTTAACATTCTTGGCTCTATTTTTGTCAAGGCTCCATTCACCTTTCATTAGATTATCACATGCTCAAGCTACTAAGCAGGCTCCCCATGCTATGCAAACCCAGCTATGAAACCATAGCATCTGGAATGGTTTTTGAGACTTTCTGCCTCAGCCTGCTTCCAAAAGAAACACTTCTAGTAAATTTCACTTATTCTCCAACGTCCACCATTTCTTTCTTCCACGGCGAAATGAGGAGAAAACAACACGAGAAGATTTTCCTGACAATTACTTCGGAATTTCTAATTTTACCTCTTGAAAAGAAGTCTTGATGGTGTCTAACAAATCTATATATAATACTTAAGTTAATTAACAAGCTTTTCAGTCTGGTTGCCCTGGCAACACTGGTGCAACTGGCACCTTAAAAAAATACATACTGCCCCAAATATAGAAAAACTAAAGCAACATTATGATTTGTAACAGAAGTGGTAATTAAGGGAAATAAGATGGCTTCAATGTATTTAATATTCTTCCTGGAAAAGATTAACCCTTAAAAATACTGACAGGTTACCCATAAACAGTGTTGTTACACTAGTGGTGGAAAGTCTGTAGCAATCCTAAATACTTTAAGCCGTGGGACTCTTGATTCTTATTAGACCCCCTTCCCAGTTAAGCACAATCATGATTCAGAGGGAGCAAAGGTATTCAAAAGTTTTCTGCGTGAACACAGGCTTAAAACACAAATGCAAATGAAAAACTACTAGAAGGAAATGGAATAATCAAGACCACGTGGCCAGGTTCTCATTATTTTTAACCTTTGTGTAGCATCCCACACATTTGACACAGAAGCCTATTCTAAAGCCGCTTAGAATGATTACTGCAGAGGAGCATTAAGACATCTGGACACTTCTTAGTGGAAAACAGCCTACAATGAACTAGTGACATTTACGCACAACAACAACAGGAGCAGTCGGTATCGAGTCGATGCTGACTCAGGGGAGCCTGGGGTGTGGCAGCGTTGAACCGTCCCCAGGGGGTGACTTTTCAGAAGTTGATTGGTTAGTCCTTTCATTAGAAGAACCTGTCGGTAGACTTGAACTGTAAACCCGTGGAGCCACTAGGGACTCCTACTAGCTACTCTGCCCTTTTGCCAAACCTGATTCTACACACACACACACACACACACACACACACACACACACACACACACACACACGCACATAAACTTTCTGAGACAATCCCTTGGGGTGGGGAGGGGTATCCATGTACTTAAAAATCATTCTATGTGCCTGAAAATTAAATTAGGTTTCTTATCCATATCACAGAGTTGAACAGGTAAAACACAATGTAAAGAGAGGAAGAGCCTTGGAGTGTTGCCTGTCCTCGACCTCATGCTGCTAGGACCTGACACCTGAAGCCCCAGAGGAGCTGTGGTGTCAGCCTGGGGAAACACAAGGACCTTTGCCCAGTTGGTGTTACTGGGAGATAGACCTCCTTCTGGTCCGGGCTGAGGTGCCCTTGATGAAGTCCTCTCCAGTCCTTCTTCCCTTCATTCATGGAACAAATATTTACTGAATGACCTCATGTGCCAGGGGTGTAGGGACAAGGCATGAATTGTGGGGGTGTGGGGACTGAGACAGGGCAAGAGAGCTATGCAGCTTACCACTGGCAATGCTGATGATGAATCCAGGGGGATGGGTGCACCTGAGTAGCAATGCTCAGTGCATTACAGGTAAGTGAGTGGAAAGGTCTCTCCGGGGACAAGTCACTTGAACAGAGATCTGAATCAGACGACTCTCCATGTTGAGAAACGCTAACTCACCGTTAATAGGAAATAGAAACTGGAAGAGTTAGCAGGCAGAATAGAAAACACCAACAAAGACTTACAGGAAGACAATGTTTAGACACCTAATGAGGTTCCCTATGAAGGATCCCATTCTTAAGGCCACGCTAGCTAAACGACGGACCGCTCTATGAGCTGGGCACCTACAAACCGTTTGTGGAAAGTTTTCACTATCTTCCCAATTCACTTTGAGCACACCCCGTGCACAGAGCGATCTCCTGTGTACGAAGCCCCATGCTGCTCCGCACTCTCACACACCTTCGCATTCCTGTGGACAAGAAATGGCATCTTCGTTTCTACCTGACAGAGGAGAAGACACACCCAGAGAGGCTGGGGAACTTATCCAAGATGGCAAAGCAAGCAGCAGAGCCTCACAAATTCATCATCTTTTCACCAGTCCCGGATGCAGAGTAAAAGGAATGTCAACTTCCCTAGGCAGCTTTTCTGGGACTTGGGGGGGCTCCACTTTTTATCTCATATAAAGACTGGAAGATTAATCTACAGAGTCAAAGCAGTTTAGGGCCTTTGGTGTGGCCGCTCACTCTCCTGTGGGCACCTCTGCTCACGGGCCCGGAGACAGCACACAACAGGAGGGGCTTTCGTGGATTCCGCATGACTTTGTTCTGAAAACTTCTATTACAAATGCAACACACATGTCATCTCTACATTTTTTAAATTCAGACTGACTCCTTTAAAGTTACACTGTGGATCCTTTTCATTCACATTCCACGATTTTATCATAACCTTTTTTGGCAAGCTTCTCGGTGAAGACTTGTTCCGCACAACCATAACCCCGAGGGGAAAAGCTAGGCTTGTTGATACAGTCCCAGAAATATTTCATATTTCAGCTCGTTCAGAAATACCAGCTGTACTTTCCCAGCACTGTCTCTGACTCTGAGCTTAGGATTCAACGGCAAAGGAATCCATGCCGAGCTCTACCCCAACCCCCTTTTGCGCGATGGTTTATGACAGATGCCGTACTTAAATTGTTCTTATTTTAATCACCCAATAAAGTGAGTTTTCATCTCAGTGAAATATGTAATAAATTGACCAATGACAAAGAACGAAAAACTACAGGATCTGTAAAGCCTGGGATCCGTGCTCCCATCGCTGGGGGATTCTCAGCCCTGGGCGCACAGTGAAAGCGCTTCAAGAAGCTTCGAAAAAATACCACCGTCTGGATCCCACCGCCAACCAATTAAATCAGAATTTCTGGGGAAAGAGCCTGGGAATTAGTATTTGTTTTAAAAGCTCCCTAGGTGATTCTATCGTGCAATTAGGGCTGAGAATCAGTGTCTTACTCCTCCGAGCAGACGGAGAATTTTTCTAATGAAGTTCTCTATTGACAGTGGAGCTTGCCCAAAGGCGTGTTCAAACATCCTGGCAAACACTGGCTGGCCAAGTGCCGCCATCAAGGCAAGGAGCTCTCAGATCTCTGCCTGCCATCAAGTGGTCCAAGCTCTGGCTTGAACCCAATGGTCCCTTTAGGAATCTTCAGACCCTGTGTCTTTTCTCAGCCTCCTGTGGAGCAATGTGACTGAGAGTGGTACTATGGGGTGGAACTTAGCCAAGGAGGCAGCCGGGCCAGCACCAGCACCGTGAGCATCAATCACTTGGGAACATGCTGGAAAGGCAAGTTTAGTCTTAGGAAGGCCAGACCCACTGAGTCAGACTCAGCATCCTATTGAGATGCTCAAGTGCACATCGAAGGTTGAAATCTGCTCTCACAGGGCCGTTCTCACAGTGGTTCCACAAGGGCATCTCCAGAAAACAAATCAGAAATGCACATTCTCAGGGCCCATCCTGGACTGACAGAAACACCAGGGGTGAAGCTCAGCTGCCCCAGCTTTAGCAGACTCTGGGGACCACAGTGTGCAGTCCAGCTTCAGCCATGGCGCTGGTCACTCCTTCCTGTACCTCTTCTACATGTCCAGGGAATTCAAGGCAAATACACCCACCACCACTCAACTCCCCGCCAATCATGGCAGCCCTATAGATGAGCTTTCCGAGCCTGCAGATCCACAGGTGCAGACAGCCTCATCTTTCTCCTACAGCGAAGTTGAGGGCTTGGAACTACCAACCTTGCAGTTCACAGCCCAGCGGCCTAACCCTCAGGACCATCAGGCTCCGTAGGGGATACAAAGCTGCTTTATTTCTTAGGGACTCTGAACCAAGTATGCCCCATTTTCCTGGAAGAGGCAGAGCTTCCTGGGAGGAGGGGCGAAGTTGAGAGAGTTTCTAGGACCTGCCCCCAGAAGTGGGTGGGCGGTGGGGTAGAGACTAGGGAGCCTGATCCCAAACATGAACTGTATGCATCTGACCAAGCTGTACATATTTGTATGAATGTTTACTAGAATTTTAAGTCTAGAGACATCCCTGTTTTATGATTTGTTAATCCAAGCCAGGGGGTAAAAAAATCTTGAAGTAACTCCCAGAGGGAGTTGCCATTCAAACACATTTACATATGCAGTCACTGGTTTTCAAAATATCAGTATGGATTTATGATTTTTAAAATCTGAAAGTTGTCTAAGGCAGAAGCAGAGGTTTGAATAAATGTGCCGAGACGGAGGATTGGCTCCAAAAGATAAACTTGACCTAATAAACCACAGTCTCTTCTAATACCTCAGCCCCATTTGTCATCAAGACAAGCCTTCAGAAGAGGAATCCAAATTAGTAAAGGGTGGGGCAGATGACTAATGAGGGGAAACATAAATGAGCTGTGTACAGTCAGCTCGGCGACATCTTAGGAAGGATTTTCATAACAGCTTGGAAATGCTGTGGAGGCAGGCATAATAAACACTAGAAATACAGAATTCCCCAGAGTGGCGTTTAACGGAAGGCAGCAGCCATTACAGAACACAAACAAAGCCGCTATTTTGCTGGCTGATTCTGTGACTTTGGGTGGGCCGCTTTCGAGCTTCCAGTTTCCCTCCACTGAGGAAGGGCTCTCTTCCTTTGTGTCCCCGTGCTAAGGCTTCAAAGGAGTGTCACTGCCAGGGGCTAGAGAAGAGACGCTGGGTGCCCCCCTCCCGTCTCTACAGTGAGGGCCAGCACTGGTGGGGACTGTCTGTCTGGGAAGGTACTGCGGCCACAGGTTCTGGGAGCACTTTGCCCTTCTCATACAGCCAGACCACGGTTGGGTCCTACTCTCGGCCCCTACCCCTTCCAGCAGAGCAGCCAGCAGTGCTCTGGCGGGAGGAGGAAGCACTGGCTTCCTTTTGGAGATCCAGCCTAATTCCTCCAGTAGGAAATGTGATCTTGTGCGGTTTCCAAAATCAAGGAACACGACACCAAGGGTGTTATCAGTGACTTTGTGAATATATTCCTAGGGCCCAGGGGTGGCATGTGGTTTTTGAAGGTCCCTAGACAAACTTCAAAGACTATCAGGGGGTGCTGATCTGGGGTCTCCAGTGAGCCCACAGTGACTCTACTTATGTGATTAAAATGCTGTGTTCAAGAACAGAGAGAGGGGGCAGCAGGAGTCCAGGACTGGGGGTGGGGGGAACCCAACCAACAGCTCACATGGCTGCTCTCCTGCTTTGCTGAGCTGGGTGGCTGGGTTATGTTCAACTGGGACACCCCAGGGAGGTGCCCAAAGTCTAGGGCTGCAGGGGCGAGGGGCCAGGGGCGCGGGATAAGCCCACACAACACAAAGATTAAAAGAGATTTTCTCCCCAAATGGTTTCACCCTTTAATTTTTCTGCATCTTCCTTCCTTGTTTTTATTGTTAGTTTGTGCTTTTAATACAGTGACTACGAGCTACTTGCTTGTAGAAAGTGTCATTTAACAGAGGCTAACTTTTTTTTTTTAATAGGGAAGTCAGGTAGTCGAGTGGTTCACGGCAAATGTTTTATAGCCAGGAAGAACTAAATTCAAATCCTGGCTCAAGTTTCTTGGTCTCTGAGCCACAGCCTCCTGGGAGCTATGCTAAAGTCAGTGGGGCAGACAGCCCATGCTGCAGTCTGTCCCAGGCATGGCATACCCAATACCCTCCAGTGTGCACCAGCTCCCTGAGACTGGCCAACCTAGCGTGACCCTCAGGCAAGGTACCACTCTCTATGGAACGTCGTCTAGACATGGGTAAACCGGAGCTATTACTCCTTGTTTGGAAGACTAACGGGTGCGCATATATGAGGGGGCTTCAAAACTTCATGGCGAATTGCCACCATCTTTCGATTCCATTTTCCATGAACTTTTTGAAGATCCTCATATATGTGATGGGTAAGTGAACAAGTGAACAGTGAGTAAGGAGGGCTACAGAAGAATTACGGCCTTAGTGGAGAATATTCAATGTAGCATGGTCACCAATCAAAAAAGACAGCTCTGTCTTGGAAAAGTACAGTCAGAATGCTCCTTCAAAGAGAAGGTGGCAGGACTATATGTGACACACGTGGGACCCATTATCAGGAGAACCTGCTCTTGGAAGAGGACGTTCTGCTGGCTGGAGTAGAGGGTCAGTGAAAAAGAGGAAGACCCTCGTGGGCACAGACGGACACAACATGCAACCGTGAGCTCAAACACAAGGACCGTGAGCATGGGGAACTAGGAGGTGCTTCATTCTGGGATATGCCTGGCAGGCGCCAGGCATCAGAACCAACTCAACTGCCCTTAGCAACAAGCCAAAATTATGCTATAAAATCGAATGTTGACCTTTATTAAACAAACATATAAAAACATGAAGCTACGGTTTCTCAACCCATCTTTCATCTAGATGTGCATCTTCTAAAAGCAGTGTTTCCATCTCACTGACCATTTTATAAAGACTCCTGTGCGCTCTGATTTGCACGATGTCAAAGCAGCACTTTTAGCAACTGTGAGGGACTCAAATCATGTTTCTTTCAATTATTCTTTGAGTTTGGGGCCAACCCTCCCCAGCCCCCAATCCCCTCCCCCCCCTCAAATGCTGAAAGCACAAGATCAGGGCTGCAGGGTGAATAGTGTGTTCTAGTGAGATTCTCATAGGACCACCCTTGCTGCCCTCAAAGAATGAGCAGGTGGACTGCAGTAATGGGAAGCGGGGAAAAATTCCTCAGCACAAGTCTCCGGGCCTTTTCCTTGTCAAAGCAGTGTTTCACTTTCTTTAAACTTCTTCCTAAAAAGTCATTGTGCTTGTACTTTATCCTTTTAAGAAATGTCTTGAAATCGGACAGGCATGACCTGGACCCCGAGCAGCAAGACTTCTTGACTTGTCCTCATGAAAAATACTTGTAAAGATTTTGTAAAAATGTTAACTCATACAGAAAGGGGGTTTCAGAATGTTCGTAAAGAAATTCCACTAGCTTTTAATTCCACTTCTTTCCTGAACATTCTGAAACCCACTTCATAATACATGTTAAAATATGTGTGTATGGGAGTGGCTGGGGAGGGAGTGCTTGGGTAGATGGATGGGTGGATGCATAAGATAGATAAGAGAGAGAGACAGGAAGGAGAGCAATGAATGTACAATTGTGATTTGCACAATTGATGTATGTATGGATTGTGGTAAAGAGTTGTATGAGCCCCTAATAAAATGATTAAAAAAAATAGAGACAGATAATCCCTAACAACATGACATTCTTAGGTCCTTATGCAAATTAAATTCTACCTCACTTTGTTTTAAATCTAGTGTCCCCAACACAGAAACAATCAATGAATGTTTCCTTAAGGTCAGCAGTTCAAAACTACCGCTGCTCTGTGTGAGAAAGATGAGGCTTTCTATTCCTGTGAAGTTACAGTCTCAGAAACCCACAGGGGCGGTTCTACTCTGTCCTACAGAATTGACTCAATGGCAGTGAGTTTTCAGTATTATTGATAAAGGTGGAACTGCCACACACACACACAACATATAATAGGAAAAATATCTACTCTGTCTATGCCTTGCCTGGTCCACATATACTTTGTACACCAAAACTTGAATATGACAGCTGTTTCTATGTCCTCTTCCATCATTTTTTTCACTAAATTGTTTTGTGTTGTGTTAAGGCTGCTTTCGGAGAGAATCCTTTCTACTCTCAGGAAGGACGCAGCCCCCGGGTAGTGTTTTCCTGGCAGATGCTTCTCCAGCTAGTTCCACATTCTGACATATCTGACTGACGGGGTGACACCCCCTGGTACCGAGCCTTGCCAGCAACAAGCACAGCCTCCAACCTGTACGAGGATCCCAGGGCCTCCCAGGGCCTCTGGGCTGGGTCAGGCCCTCCTGGGTGATAGGGGCTTCCCTGCTGCAGACTTCTGCCCCAAAGGGTGGGGCTCAGAGGAGAGCTTTCAGGGGTCTGGGCTCGCTCACAGGCTCACTCCCCCACCCCTCCGAGTGCTGTTGCAGCTCCCATATGAACCAGACTTCCTAATCAGACTCCACTGCAGCAAGGCCCTAAAGGGCCCCCCACGTTTCTATGCTGTCTTTGTGTCCATTGTGTACCCACTGCGTCAACCCTCAGCCACCACAACCGCCAAGAGGGCACCGGGAGACGACAAATATGTGCGCTGCAGCTGAGCAAAGGGACGTGTTTACTTTCCATCCTGAACTACAGCTTGACCTGCAGCAAAACCAAAAATACTGCAGTGTGTATCTTTTCCCAGAAATGATAATTATAGTACTCCAAACATTTTTTTTCAAACTCCAACTACCCAAATGGAGAAGGCAATCCAAAAATAAATAAATAAAGAATTTGTTAAATGGACACTTACATTCTCGTTAGCCCTTACATGGAAATCATACCTTCCCCCGCACCCGGCTGCGTAGCCATTCAAGGGCTTGGCCCCTGGCTCAGAGCCCTCTTCCAGGACTAGGTGGGGCTCCGTTTGAGGAGGGAGGGAGGCAGGCAGCTGAAGAAGAGTCCTCCCCATTCACTGCAGCCAGCAAGGGTTTATCGCCCCTTTTCCACTTCAAAACATCAGTGCCTCCAGGATCAGTGTTTACCTGGAGTTATGCAAACGCATCTGGCTGGTGCCCCAAGGGGAAGCAAGATGCCAGGTAGGTCCCTGGTGCCTTACAGAAGGTACTGCACTCGGGCTGCTCTCAGGGGCATCTGGAGAATCCCACCGCAACTCCTCTCTCTGGGGAAACCAAAGCTTATCTGGACCAAGTGTTCCCCACGCTCACACTGCAGCTGCTACTGCAGAGCCTGGCTCTCCAAAGTGAGTGCCACCAGAATCAATTTTCCAAGCATCAGGGGCCAGGCACCAGGTCCAGATTTGCTGGTTTAGGACAAGTCTGAGGCCTGAGACTTGACCTTTCTAACACACACCGGCTGCAGAGGGGCTTGAAAACCTTGGTCTCTTGCAAACTCCTGCCCTTCCCTCTTAGAGGGGAAGCCTTCTCTCCTGCTCCTCTCGCTCGGCCTCCGCGCCTACAGCTAGGCACGAAGGAGGGCAGTGGGCTGCAAAATGGACTTCATGGCTCTGACCAACAGAGGTAGCAATCGTACCCCACTCCACATGAAGTTGTCAGCCCACAGAAAGCTGCCGTCTAGGGCCTGAACTACAATTCAGAGGAGCAGCAGAGGGAAAGGAGGCCAGCTCGGGAGGCTGATCTGGAAGGGAGAGGCTGCAAGTGCTACCCAATTAAACACTGTGCTTGATACCAGCACTGCTCCTGGATTTCAGTGGTCTACTGCCTTTGCAAATATATCAGGGGACATCATGATCCCAGAAATAAGTCAACGCAGAAAGAATTACAAAATTACAGGAGATGCAGTAATTTAGAAGTTAACCAACACTCACAATTTCACATTCCATTAATTTGGAATTTGTGGGAATTTGCTAAGTATCTATGTTCGTAATGTATGTATGTATGTATTATGTGTGTATGTATGTATGCATGTATGTATGTATCATTCCTCAAGTCTCCCTGTGTATCCTTCGACTTGTGCCTTCCAGCTGGTGGGGAAGGGGACATGGAAGAGCAGGGCACAGCCCTCCATGGTCAAAGACGGCACTACTTTCCCGTGCTCACTTCGTGAAAGCCAGAACTGAGTGACATGGCCGCATCGCCCCAAGAAGGCATCTGAGAAAGATTAGTCTTCCCTGTGGCAGCCTTCTCACTAGCCATACATGGTCCGTCTACGAGAGAAGAAGCGGAGGGATGAAGGGAAGACCAGACATCGCTGCAACAAGTCTCTGGAGAAGAGGACACAGACAAGAGATGTGTTTTGCCAGCTTACAAATAAACACTCCGGAGAACCACTCAAGAAGCACTAAAATAAGCGATAGATGTCCTCCTTACCAAATATATACATCTATTTGTCAAGAGCATCTGGAAAAGCCTTACACGTTTACTCCATAAATGTTTACAGACTCGATGGTGGTGAGAGGGCATGTACACAAATGACAGCAACAGCAACAAGGTAACTGTTGAGCTGATTCCAACCTGTGCGGATCCCGTGGGTGTCAGACTGGAATGCTGCCCCACAGGTCCTGCGAGAGTTGATCTTCCAGAAGTAGACTGCCCGTTCCTTCTTCCCAGGTACCTCTGGGGGGGATTTGAACTGCCAATCTTTGTTAGGAACCAAGAGCTTAACTGCTTTCACCACCCAGGGATCCACTATGTAAAAGATACAATTTATAAGTTGTGTGTTTTAATGGAAGCAAGGTTATATAGAAACTCCTTAAGTCGCCAATAAGCCTAGATTTTCCACACACAGGAACTTTAAAAGAAAGTCCTGGTTTCTTTTTAAATGTACTCCACAGAACTCAATGGTTTTAAAATGTAAATTTAATTTTCCTATAACCTAGGTATGGGAAGGAAAAAAAAAAGATTTGAGGTTTAAATACTATCAGATTTAAATACTACAAGAGTAGTTGAATTGATATGTTTGTTTCTCCATAAAAATATCCAGGTGATTCTATTTATAAAATGTGCCAGATAATTCATTTGCTTAGTTAGAAATGATTACATATAAATGAGGAAAATGGTGGCCGAGAGAAGTCAAATGACTTGACCGGAGGTCAGGGCCAGAAGCCAGGTCTCCTGGGAAAGTCGACACCAGCAGTCCTGCAGGACACACGTTCTCCTCCTTGGGTCTGTCCTTGGGTCTATATCTGCATCTTCCCCTGATAGTTTTACAGCTCTTACTTAATGCTCCTTGATCCTAAAGTCAGTTGAATAGACAAACCAAAACAAAACAAAAATAACCCTCTCCAAGTGGAATGGATAAGAAGAAAGGTCAGAAGAACCACCTCTGATCAGAGTGTAGTCCTGGTGCTGTCCAGGGCCAGGTGCCCTGGCGTCCTATTGGAGACTCAGGACAAGAACGCCAAGTGGGAGGGAGCAGAAAGCCTGCCAAGGTGGACCAGACGGACAGGCAATCTGTCAGCACACAGAGGCCCAGGGGCTGAGCCCCAGAAAGAGACAGCTCCCACAGGGCACACGCCAGGCCTCTGCGCCATGGCTTTCTTCAGCAGCCGCCTGCACTTTATGGGCTAATTGTAGGTGGACTTCTGTTCTTTATTTTTAGTGACAAATTAAGAATGTATCTTTACGCTCTGGATCTCTGTTCATTCTCAGAGCTCCAGGATTTAGAGGATCCCCAATCCCTAGGTCTACCTGAACACACACACCCCTACCTCCACTCGGGATGGGTTCTTCTCGGAGGCTGACATGACCCACTTGGCCAGTCATTAGGTTTAAAACAATGGTTGACAAGTGATTATTGATATGTGCTAGGGAACTTCACCTGCTTCTAAAGCTGTGCACGATTGGAGACTTGTGAGCTGGTCTTCGAGATTAAGCAGGGCATGTATTTGGCACAGCATTATGAGGGCATCTATTTGAAGAAAGGGAAGTACAGCAATTCCGCATGCCTCCAGTGTGCAGGGGTGGAAATACAGCGGTCCAGAGACCTCTGCAGGCGCTCTTCTGAAGCAAATGCCACTGGCCGCACACAGAGCGCACCCTCGCAGCGGCGTTTTCAGGCACTGCTTTTCCTGTTTCTGTACCACGCCAAAGTCGAACTTTCATTCCCAAGATTCGCACACCAGCTCTTTCTGTATCCCAGATGTCTGTTTCCTGGTAGGGACCCAACACTTTACCACTTTCTAAGACCCGACTCCTCTTCGCTCCCTCAGCAGCCCTAGCAGCGGGCTTTCTTTGACGGAGAGACCATAGTTTACCCGTGCAGGAGCGCCTACCGACGTGATAATGAGGTACAAACAACTGGGCAGTTGGCTTGTCACCAGCTAAGTGATTTGCTCCTGCATAGGTACTTCACAGCACACCTGATTCAAATGACAAATTACTACATGCTAGGGACCGTCTGGGTCATTGTTTCATGAATAATTGAATTCGTGAATGTTAAATCAATGAATCAAAAGGGTCTACGGTGTTGGTTTCTGTGTAATGAATCTTGTATAAGTCACGGTCGTTTGTGTTTAGCAATAACCTCATAGCTACCTACTTTCCCCCCACCCCCCACCCTGAAGACTGTGTTCCGAGGGGTCCCCGTGAGCTGAGCCCGCAGAAGAGACTGTTGGGGACAGTACTTTGTCATCACTCAGCGTCCTTTGGAGTCACGGGAATCTCTCAATGAGTGATTCCAAGGACACGCAGGGAGCCAACTCCCATCCTTAATGATGTCACTAAGAAGGGAGAATGATAAGAGAATGATTCTTTACATTGGAAAAAACAAAAAGCCTAGGCCAACTTCTAATCAAAACATAAAAACAAGCAACGCCACTGTTCAAATGAGTTTACAGCACTGGCTTTCACTGTCCTTCAGGTGAAGTCACGTCAACTAGAACACCCTGCAGCGGGCGGCCCACCCCTCAAGACTCCTTGGAATGGACGTCTCGAACAGCAACCTCAGTGCGCTGCCCGGCCCCTCGGCATCACAAACTCACCACAGGAGAGAAGAACAGGGTTGCACCAACTAGCATGGGAGGGCTGGCCAAAGACTTGGTCTTGACATTAACTGCTTATGGGATCTTCAAAGTTCATGGGGGAAATTCACTACCTTTTACATCTGTCAGGTTTGTGAACTTTTTCAAGTCCTTTTGGACAAAATCTTTTCATCTCCAGAGGGAGAGCTCCTGCTTTCTCTTTCACCAAGGGCAGGTGAGCAGTAACAGCACAAAACGCCACCTGGAAGCCAGCCTGGGCGATGTGTCATTAAGTGGCGAATGACTGGTAAAAAACAAAGAGGCTGTGCCCAGAGGAAGAAGAAACAGCAGTTGTTGCAAACACTTCATAAAGGATGTGAACACTCCTCAGGGACTGAAGTGTGTACAGGGTTTGCAGCCAGGTGTAGGGATGACTCTGAAGGAGGGAAGTCTACGGCTGGCTGGGTACGGGGCCGAAGCAGAAGCACAGTTAGCAATGACATAGCCCCCGTGCCTCACCCTCAGTGCACGTGGGGTCCTGCAGTTGAAGGGCACACTGTCCTCACCTGCCAGTACTGTCCATCAGGACCGACCATCTCCTCCAATGCCTTTCTCCCGCACTCACAGGCTGGCCAGCCCGCTCCAATGCAACCCTTCCCGTTGCACTCATCCCATCCCGCGCACACTGCAAGGCTGCAGGATGCATGGCCCCTACCCTGAAAGAGTGTTCTGCTCAGCTTCCAGAAAATGCCATCTCTTCTGTGACATACCCCTTAACCTCTGCCTCCTCCCCCACAGGTCGGGCTCCTTCCTCTTTGTTCACAGAATTTTGTACAGGCCGATTTCATAACAGGTTCACACTGCATCACGAAAGCCCTAGATTTTGACAATCCAGGCAAATGTGAGATCCATGAGGGCTGGGCCTGAGTCTTGCATGCCTTTGCTTCCCCGGTACCCAGTCTCATGCCTGCACCTCTCACTACATCAGTGACTAGCTCTATATACCCTTCATCAACAGTCCCAAATACTCTAACTCTCTCCACGCCCACCTGCCTTCCTCCTTTCCACTTCTCCCCTTCCCTTATCTAGACATTTCTGAATTTATCACTTCTAACACTAAGCTACAACCCTTCATAACCTTTCCTAGCCTCAGTCTCCTCATTTGTGAAATGGAAAAAATAAGAATCTCTATTTTGCTGTCTTGGTGAACAGTGCAAGGAATGCACACAAAGAGCATGCACTATCACTGCAGCATAAGTATAACTGCTATCACATAACTGATTATCATGAGCCTCTGACTTTCAAATAGTTAAACAAAAGACTTGGAGATCTTTTTATAAGTCACAGAGCCAAGCCAACCATAGAATATCAAGAGAGTCAAATGATAAGCGGGCAAAGCAGTCAATAATTTATCACAGTAATCGGGTAACACCAACTCAATGCATAACAAAAGCACCAAGTTCACCCAGCCTTCCCATCTTAGCTACGTAACAACCAGAAAGACCTGACCTCTTTAGTAACTACGTGATTATTATCTTACCTTAGAAACGTCTGTGCACAATGAACTGCATGTTACTATAATACTGTACTTTAGACACTTAGATTTTTTTAAACAAAGAAACCCTGTAAAATTGATATAGGGCTTAAAGCAGCTGAGCAGGGGGTGTGTCTCGAGGCAGAATTAGTTTTATGGACTTTTCAAAGGTCTCCAGCTCCATCCAGCCTGGTAATTACTTTAAACAGTTAAGACTCTGCTCTACTGAAAGCCTTGAGTGGGTGTGTAACTGTTCACCGAGTCCTGGCGGACCCAGGCTTAGGGGCCCCCGCATGAACTAGTTACCTTAACAAGTACAATGACTAACAACACTGAGCACAAGAAAGAAGAAAATGTTCTGGAATTGATGGTGGTGATGATTGCCAAGTTCTTCTTAATACGACTGAATGATTAAATTGTATGATATGCCAAATGATATGCCAATAGAACTATTAAAAGTAAAAATTTATATATATTTTTTAAGACCAACCAACTTCCCCCAAATCGGGTCTGAAAACAAACGAGCTTAAGTTTACCGGTAATGTTTAGATGGTTACAGTGCAACGGAGGTCTCTAGCTGGCACAGAGGGTTTGTGCTTGACTACGATGCCCCGCCTACCCAGCAGTTCAAACCCACGCAGGGGCACTGTGGCAGAAAGGCATGGCCATCTACTCCGTCAAGACTACAGCCAACACACCCCAGAGGAGCAGCTCTGCTCCAGAACACTTGGCTCCCAGGCAATGCGTGTTTTCAATGCGTGTTTCCTACTTCACGGAAACGAATTCTAAAAGACCTAACAATCTCTGGTTTAGACAAGTATGAGAGTCCAACAGTCAAATGGGTGAAACGCAGTCCTTCCTTTCTTGCCCAAGTGGTGTAAATACTGTTTCCATTATACAAAGAACAGAAACCTAACGCCCTGCCACTGAGTAGATTACAGCTCATAGTGGCACCGTAGGACAGAGTAGCACTGCTCCTTAGGGATCCCCAGGCTGCACATGTGGACCAAAGCAGACAGACTCATGTTTTTCTCCCACAGAGAGGCTGGTGGGTTTGGATCAGGAACCTTCTGGTTAGCAGGCAAAGTGCTTAAAAAACTATACTACCAGAGCATCTTTGCTCCCATCATCTCACTCACTGCCAACGAACTGATGTCAACTCAGACAATACCATAGGACAGGGTAGAACTGACCCTGCAAATCTATGAGACAGTAACTGCTTAAGGGAGTAGAAAGCTGTGTCTTTCTCCTTCAGAGTGGCTGGTGGTTTCAAACTGCTAACCTTGTGTTAGTCAAGTGTGCATCTTCTACACCACCAGGGATTTCTGCTTCCGTTACAGCTATTATGTATATGCTTGCTAGTTCATTTAAGGTCCAGTACCACAGACTCGAATGGTGACTAGTTGGCAGTCTTTGCAGCCTATGTATTTAAGGAAGCCAGATCAGCGGTTAGAACCCCCAGGTGCTCTATGGGAGATTGAGGCTTTCTGCTCTCATAAAGATTTCAAGTCTCAGAACCCCACAGGGCTGTGTGACTCTGTCCACTATAAATCAGAATAGACTCAATGGGAGGAAGGGAAGGAAAGGGGGAGGGAGATGAAGGGACCCTGGACAAAATTCCAGAGGAGAAATTTCAGCCTCAGACACATCACTGTCACAACAGTGACAGAACCAACCCTGGTGGGGACAAACACATCCACAGCGTGACATGGAGCACGCAGGGAGCTGCAGAGAGGACACCATACACATACGACTGGACTCATTAAATCTGGAGGGAAGAAATAGGGGTGAGTCAGTGGGGCATTTAATTCTTCATACCCTACTACAGTTTTAGGAGCACAGCTTACCCTACTCTGTCTGGACAAATCCAATTAAAGTAGTCAGGAAAATAAATATGTAACAGTAAATTTGCAGATGGATATATAGTGAAATATGTCCTACAGAATAAATCCTCAAAGTTGCTGAGGGCAAATCCCCGCTTCTCAGTGCATACAGTGACCAGGATCTAACAAGCTTCTGGATTGTCGCGAGTTTCACATGGCACTTAGATCCATTCCAATACAGAGGAATAAGAAGTTTTACCCCGTCACCTTCAATTCTCAGTAAACTCTTGTTAATGGGTTCAGGTATATCCCCACAGATATAGGAATAACACTAATGTTCAAATTAAAGACTGAGAGCTATCAGAGTATCCCAAAGTTCTGTTTTAAAGCAACATTAAACACATTTAATATGCCAGGACAAAATGTAACAGTGACCCCAAGAACAATAGAACATTTGTATTCAAATCATGTTGTCCTTCAAAGTCACCTTAAAAAGCTACAGGTAATACAATTTTTATCATTTCTCGACACTTTTTGGTAATGTTTCCTTTGACATTTCTTTAAAAGCAGTTCATGAGTTATACAATAAAATCAGCCTCAGTGCTTAATAGTTCTGGCTTTATGTTTTAGCAAAAATAGAATTCCCCAATGTGCTCACCTATTTTATTAATCAGATGTGACTCCAAATGCCTTTTGGCTATTTCCCAAAATAAAAATCCAACTCCAAAAGGACAAAAAGTTTGCCACTACCAAGAGCACTCAGAAGCAAAGTGCTACAAACAATGAAAGCAATTAACTACAAAAAGAAGGAAGAAGCCTGGGAAATAATTCACCCTTCAGCCAGGCCCTCCTGACTGGGACAAGCACATGGGTTTCCACAGCGATGGCTCTAAGGGGAGAGCATCTTCGAAAGGATTTTAAAATTTGTCTGGAATTTGTTTCAGAGTCACCACCTCAGAATCCCAACATGAGGTATGTGTTCCAACATTTCACCATGTTTTGCTTGGGCAGTTGGTAGTTCTCATTCTGAGTGAGCTACCTCAGTCACGACACCTACAGTGTTGTGAGATGTTGATGCCGACTCATCATGCTTCAGACTAAATGCAGAAAACAAAGTGTGTTAAAAGCAAATGGGGGAAAAAAAACTTTATTTGAAAACATCTATATTTAGTCATGTTCAAGAAGCAAGATGACTACAAAAATATCTTCTTGGGGGGAAAAAAAAGGAGTCCCAACAAGAACGATGTTATTTACTTTACGAAAGTTCACTTTAACAGCAATGAAGAGGAGAAAATAAGCATTTGCAAACAGCTTTGGTAACAAGCCCTGAACAGGGGCCAAGAGCCTCTTCAGACATTACTTACATGCTCGTTCCCACAACAAAGAAGGGGGAGATTTTAATTAGGAACCACCACCACCAATCGCATAAAAGGCATGGACAATAAAACCTGCAAGAACCTGGAACTTATGGAAGGAAACCTGCCAGACAAAGAAAACGCCAAAACTTCTCCTAACCACACAGGAGGGGGGAAAGTAGCTCGGATTGCCCCTCATCAGGGGCAGAAAACCCGAAACCCAGAAAAAGGGGGCAGGCTCATGGGGTTTGGGGTCTTCCCAAGCTTCACTGTTTGCATAGGTACTGTTATGTAAAAACTTCTTTGGAAAGGATCTCTGAATTAAATCTTAGGCGTTAAGGTGGTAAGCACTGAAATCAAGCTTCTGCCTATGGCTCTGGATTGCATGGTAGCTACTGAGGCTCTAGGAAGGAAGACTGCGCGAAAACACCAAGTGGAACAACCACGGCAGCAATGAACTCTTCCTCAAACTGATCCCCATGCTCTCAGCTACGAAGAGCTAACACCAGGCCGCCCCCACAATACTGCATAACACAAACCAGGGAGGACCAGAGAGTCTAGCCAAACAGAGGTGGTCTCCCTGACTTCCTAACAACTAGAAGTCCAAATTCTATGCCACGGCACTCAAAGGACCCTGACCTGCTGGGCCTGGCCACCCCACCAAATCAGCACCCACCAGGCGTAGGCTCCCCCTGGCTACTCCAGTACTCCCTCAGCTGTCCTGCGCGCTCTCATCAGGCAAGCTGTGATGAATGCTTCTCTCCCTCCCAAGCTGGCAGACTCATGGTAAATGCTTAAACCAGCGGTTCTCAACCTGTGGGTGGAGAACTTTCACAGGGGTCACCCGATTCGTAACTGCAGCAAAAATGAAGTAACAATGAAAGTAATTTTATGTGTCACTGAAACATGAGGAATTGTATTAGAGGGTCGCAGCATTAGGAAGGTTGAGCACCACTGCCTTAAACCTACAGGTGAAGAGTCCTCTGCTTTGTAACAAGTGTTAGATGCTGGCAGACATGGGAGTTACAGATATATCTTTGCCCATGACTCAAATGGCCAGTAGAATGGACTAGATACTGCAAGAGAAGGGTGTGCTTGTCGCAGTTCCACTCTATTGGACATCACCAGTGACCATACCTGGAGGGACCAAAATGCAGTCAACCCACAGGACTGGCCTTCAAAGAATATGGGGCCAGGAGCTGGATGAGCTGGGTTCCGATCTTGGTTCTGCCTATACCAGCTTGGGTGGCCTTGGCAAGGTTCTACACCCCTTTTATCTACTTCCTGGGATTCTTATGAGAATTAAATTATAGTCTATATAGACTGCTTAGCTATGTCTGGAACATAGTAGACAGCTGGTTATATTTTATCCTCATTCTCAAAAATAAGAGGTGTGTTTTGAAATAAATCAGAGTAATATTTTGTTGATGGACAAGAGGACTTTGTAACCATGCAAGACCTGAGAGAAAAGATATGAGAAGAAAAAGGAGGCAGGAAGTTGGGAGAGATAATATATAAGTCTATGTGAGTCTGAGGCTCAAAAAAATACAAAGACAGGAAACAATAAGATGCCGTGGAAATGAGTCAGAAGTTAGTGACAAATGTTCAAAACAAACAGAATTGAGTGAATTTAAAATTAAGCCCACCAGAAGAAGAAAGCCAGCAATCATCCTACCAGCTTTCATCCATCCATTTGGTGGATGCTAAAATCATCATCGTTCCTTAATCTTCCCATGGAGTAAAACACCACAACCCAGGCATTTTAGACATGCAATCCCGGTCACCAAGTCGCCCTGCTGGGGTGGTGGACTAGGACACACTGGGCAGCAACAAGGTCAGCAGTGAGCACCCACTGCTCTCTGGGAGAAAGACGGGCTTTCTACAGCGATCCCCAAAAGCTGAACAGCCCAGCAACCTCACAGGGGCACTTCTGTTCCGTCCTGTGGAGTCACTAGGAGTCACAATAGACTTGATAAGAGACAACCTGTGTCGGAATATTTCTAAAGTCCCCTTTGAATAAGTGACTTGTGCATTTCTCTAATCAGCTACACGAGACAATAAATAAAACCTTATGCTCATAAGCAAATGTGGTGAAGAAAGCTGATGGTGCCCGGCTATCAAAAGAGATAGTGTCTGGGGTCTTAAAGGCTTGAAGGTGAACAAGCGGCCATCTAGCTCAGAAGCAAATAAGCCCACATGGAAGAAGCACACCGGCCAGTGCGATCACGAGGTGCCCAAGGGACCAGGTATAAGGCATCATGCAAAAAAAAAAAAAAAGATATAAGTGTGTGTATGTATGTGTATATATGTGTATATGTATATATGTATGTATATATGTATATATATATCATATTAAATGAAGGGGGAAGTGCGGAGTGGAGACCCAAGGCCCAAGTGTCGACCAATGGAGATCCCCTCATAGAGGGGTTTAGGAGAGGAGATGGGTTAATTAGGGTGTGAGGTAGTATCGATGAAGAACACAGCTTTCCCCCGGATCCTGGATGCTTCCTCCCCCCAACTACCATGATCCGAATTCTACCTTACAGGGCTGGATAGGACAGAGGCTGTACACTGGTGCATATGAGGGTTGGAGGTACAGGGAATCCAGGGTGGATGATACCTTCAGGACCAAGGGTGTGAGGGACGATGCTGGGAGAGTGGAGGGTGAGTGGGTTGGAAAGGGGGAACTGATTACAAGGATCCACATGTGACCTCTTCCCTGGGAGAGGGACAGCAGAGAAGGGGGGAAGGGAGACTCCGGATAGGGCAAGATATGACAAAACAACGATGTATAAATTACCAAGGGCATATGAGGGAGGGGGGGGAAGGGGGAGGGAGGAGGGGAAAAAAAAGAGGACCTGATGCAAGGGGCTTAAGTGGAGAGCAAATGCCTTGAGAATGATTGGGGCAGGGAATGTATGGATGTGCTTTATACAATTGATGTATGTATATGTATGGATTGTGGTAAGAGTTGTATGAGTCCCTAATAAAATGTAAAAGAAGAAAAGAGAAAAAAATGAATAGGGCAAAGACTGTACAGATGTGCTTTATACAATTGATGTATGTATATATATGAACTGTGAAAAGAATTGTATGAGCCCCAATAAATTGTTAAAATTAAAAAAAAAAAACTAAAAAAAAAAAAACCTTATGCTCAGATGTTAACCTAAGCTTCAGAATGAGAAAAAAAAGAACTGCTTAAGGAGCTTGTTCTTCAGGCATGACATGACCTTAAGATCAACGTGCAGCCTCTTTAACATTATAAATAAGATTAGTTTACCAGGAAGTTGGTACATTACCAAGTACATGGAATGTGCCTGGTCTAGATGTGGCCTTAAGAAGCTGCCAATGATCAAACTATTCGAGGAGGCCGGTGGATCTGTTTAAAGTGAAATGCACCCTTCGAGCATGATGGAAACACTTGCCCGTTCGGAGGCTCTTATTTGACCACAGGTCCTTGCAGAAGCTACGTCTTTACGAAACTCTGTGCTCCTCTGGACAACTCACCTCTCCAAAGAGGACCTCTGATGATCCGAACCGGAGTGAAAGCGCATGGTGGAGAGGGCTGCACAGTACCACGGCTTCCTCTCTCCACAAGCACTGCCTCGCTGCCTCACCAGATTTACTTATGAGCACAAATGAAGTTTCAAACTTGACGGCTTCTTCACCTTGGGCATGAAGTCTATAAACCTTCCTTAAGGAATGATTAGAAATTTCTTGAAATACGCTAGTGTTTACTTAGCAACATCCATGTATATTTCTCCCAGGGGATAGCATTTGGGTAAATCAAGGGAACCTCAGAGACAGGAAGGAAGTTGGGAGGGCAGAGGAGGAGGATGGAGAGGAGAATAGAGCAGGAAGAATGGACAGACCTGGCTTTGAACAGTGGTGACAAGGCCACCCACCTACAATGAGATGAGACCTGAGATCATCACCTCATTTTAAGAACTAAGATCAGGAAAGCCAAGTGGTCACATGACTGGCTCCAGATCACAAACCCAAGGGGACCACAAGGCTAAGATGGAAACAACTTGCCTAGGAAGGCCACCCTGCCCTCAGCCCATTCTGACACTTAGCAACACAGGGGCTACCCTCCCACCTTGAGGTGTAGAGCTCTGAGTCCCTGCTGAGTGGGGGCAACCATGCGAGCGGCGCCACCTTTGCCTGGCATGGTTAGGGAGTCTCCGATGCAAAACAGGAGCCCAGCATGAAAAGTCAAGTGCTCAGGACTCCAAGGAAATTTTGCCACACCATCTGGAACACTGTGTTCTTGGCTTTGCACCTTGAATTTTCTCCACCTTTGCTAGCTCTTTCCTCCCTAACCATAAACCTGCGCCAACTTCCAAAACTGAGAGAAGGAGGGGGTGGGGTGGCGGGGAGACTGTGTCAGATCTTTTCCTCCAAGCAACACAATGCTAGCCTGCTCCTTTCAACACCACCCCCTCTGAAAGCAGCCAGAACCGGCCTCATTTACATGCAACGGGCTTAGCGCCTGAGCGGCACCTAAGATGTGCACTCCCTCAGCACACGTCAGGCTCCTTCATGGATGAAATCATGCCCACCCTTTCAAGGGTCAAATAAAACAGCACCTTCTCAAGGTGCTCAACCTTGGATTTCCCAGTCAGAATAGCACTCCCTTCTCAGCACTCCAGTGGCCTTTCACTTGTGCCACCCGACATTGCTAACATGCTTACTTCTTCTACTTTCTATTTTAGCAAACTGTTTTCACACCTGTCTTCCCAGGAAAAGGGAAGATGCTGATGCCAGGGCCATACGTGACTGCTGTGTACCTAGCTGTGACTCCATGACAATCTTCTTTGGCCCGCCTTTAACCAGCGCCACTTTATTCTGGATTTTATTTTGAAATGATCATAAATGAAGTGGAGAGCATTCTTTAGCCCTTGAGACTATGAAAGGATCCCAAATGCCAAGCAGCTAGGCTCCTGAAACAAAGTAGACTGAAACCAAAAGAAAGGCAAGATTGAGAAAGAAAGCTAGAAATTAAATATGTAATTTTCTATGGTAGTAGTTTATTATTCTGGGCAACAAATTCCGCCACAGTGTCAGTCGTGCAACAATGGGCTCAATGACCAGGCAGTTCTGCTCTGCACACAGGCACTGTGGGTCAGAACCAACACCATGGCACCTAACAACAAAAACAACAACTCTGCCATCAACTGCATTTCATGAAACTGATAGCTATTTTAGGCTAGTGAAACACAGAGGTGGATTAATATTGATAAAAATTGGCCAACATGTGATGCTAGTCCAGGGTCAAGTGGAAAAGGGGATAGTAGAGAGAGATGGAGAACTCAAAGCTTATTTCCATGGAGTCAATTCGAACTCATAGGCACCCTATAGCGAGCAGACGGCCTCATCTTTCTGCTGTGGTGCACCAGTTGGTTTCAAACTGCTGACCTGCGGCACATGGAAATTAAGAGGTATGCTTGAAGAAAGGTTAAGGGACCAGAGGAGCGAAGACAGGGAAAGTTATGCAATCAATTAATCACTGCAGACACAGATCTAAGTGAACTGGATAAAAGTCAAGAATAAAGAAATGGAGAGGGAACTGTGGTCTCACAGGGGCCTGCTTGTGAAGACAACACAGGGCCAAGTCCCAGTGACTGTGTTCTAATTAGAACATGCAGTGTCTCTGGCCTCAGTTGAGACGTACCCATGGATCGGATGTTCTTCCTCTTCCTTGTTTCGTTGTCCGCCACCTCCGACATGCTGAGGAGTGGAATCAGAAACAGAACCCTGGCAATGGCTTTAGCTGCGCATCTGGCCACGCGCTGAAGCCAGGACAGACTGGGCTCAGGAAAGAGGCTTTTTAGACTACGGAACAGATTCTCCCATTAATCAGGAATGCTCAGGGGAGGGTGAATCGGAGCCAGTCAGCTACTGGTCTGGAGATGGCTAAGGACTTCTCTCTGGTTTTTGGAGGATCGGTGCCAGGGTTTCTTCCCATTGCATACAACAAATATGATTTTTCTCTTTGTATTTGAAAAACTGGCAGCCAGGATGCTGGAAAAAAGTGACCGGGGCCACAAGGGTGTATCTGAAATGAAATGAGGCCTGACTAAAATTAAATGACAGGTCAAAAATACAAAACTATTCAGTCTCTTCCTTTCAGAGGACCCAGGCGCCGTGCAGTGGGTGTCAGGCTTGTGTGTTCTGTCCGCTGGAGATCTTTGATAATTACTTCTCTCCTTTATCAGGGTCAATGGTAATTAACACTTGTGATCATGGCCCTGAAGTATTCCCAAAGCCTGAATGTTTCTTGTACTTAGGATACTTTATAATAATCAATCTGCCGACAGCAACTCTTTATTAACTGTTTCCAAGGAACCCAAACATTCTACTCTGCCCCTTTGTTGACAAGCCTGGCAATTGATAAACAAAGGCTATAGTCTTTTTTAAAAAAAAAGTATATCGCAGGTGCTCTTTCATAATCTAGTTTCAACCCACCATACTTTTCAATCACTATACGTTTATTAATGACCCTCTAGGACCCAGAGTCTGGGTGTCCACACCCACCTGGCCGCGAGCTTTAAAATGTGGCTCAAGTGGATCAGCTATCAAATACTCTGAAGACTTCATTTTAAAATATGATGACCCTACTTTTAAATAAAGGACCCCAAGTCAATTCTACCTTGGTACACTTGGAAGCATTTCATCACATCTTCCACATCTCAAGAAATGGCACCAAATGCTCTCGTCAGAGCAGAGTTATTGCGGAGTCCACTCTATCCCTCGCTTGACTCTGATTCCAATCGATGTGCGTCCTCCCCCTAGACCTCAAATAACACGCAGACGCGAGCCCCTGTCTGTCCTCGCCATCATTCTCCTGGGCTTAACCAATGCCATTCCACTCTAGTTCCTGCTACTTTCCACGTCTACGGTGTGGCCTATGCCGATCTCCTTAAAAGATGCACCTCTGACTGGAGCTGAAGACCCACCCCGATGGCTTCGCATGACACTGAGTATGAGATTACCGGAAATATACTAGGGAAGCAGACTTGTTATTGTGGATCAATCACAGGCTTGTCAGCAGAAGGGTACCTACCACCTGTAGTCAAGAGTCCAATGTTCTGGTTCCGAAGTTGAAAATAACTGAGTCACCAAGGTGGCCCTGTCGGGCCAGTGTTGGGCTGCTAGCCACCAGGTTGGCTGTTTCAACTCACCGGCTCTTCTGCAGAAGAAAAATGAGGCTGTCTGCTCCTGTTAAGATTTACAAAGCCTTGGAAAGCCTATATGAGACTGTTTTCCATAGGAATTGCCTCAATAGCACTGGTTTGTTTTGTTTTGAATATAGACAGATCTCTTAATATAAAGTATCCTCAATAGAAGGAACTTTTTAGGATTTGGAAATACTAGTAAAATCCAAACGCCCTAAGTTAGAGTCTGCGTAATTGTGTGCCTCTCTGCCTGTCCAATGTGCCCCCCTGTCACTAACTGCTCACTCGCTGCACCACAGCCACCGAGAGCTCGCACCCTTCTGCTGTGCACAGCTCTTCCCTGAGCCGGAGTGCTGGACATATGCCTACAACATGGTTGCTCGCGATCTCTGCCCTGCTAGCTCCGTTCCACCTTCAAACTCAGCTCCCACATCCTCTTCCGAGGGACTTTCTCCCTCACCCTCAACACTCTGCTAGCTGCCCTACCGCAATGACATCATTTGATTGACCCCACCCTCCCCCCAATAAAAAACTGACAGCTGCGGGGGACTGGGAACTTGTCTGTCCTGTTCACCCAGTGTCTACAGCACAGTGTCTGGCACACAGCAGGTCCCTCAATATTTGTTGAAGGGAGAAATGAATAAATTAAGAGATAACACAAAGGTATTTTCTCGGGGGTGGTGATGAACCCGTTCACCACAAACTCTACAGGACACTTACATGCAGTACGCAAACTTTGGAAAAAGCTGGTTTGGTGAGGCAGGCTTTGGAAAACTAGTCTAAAGGTTATTTCTCAGAACTACTTCTAATTTTCAGCTTGGAAGCATTGTGCAGAACAGCATTATTGCCTTTTTGTGTCAGAACTCCGCCAAAGGCCCACACCACTGACAAAGCACGTGTCCTCAGCAGGGAGGGCTTAGGTGGCAACTGTCAGCGGAAGGGCTAAGAAGAAAGTGCTTCCAGGTTTCCAAAGTCTAGGGGAAGCTGTTTCAGAGAACTCAAAACACCTCAGGACAAGCTCACATGCAGGTGTAAAGCTGGGAAAGCGTGGGACTAGAAGAGGTCCCCAGAGGACGGTTTGTGCTGTGGGTACTTTAACTAATGGACGTGAAATGTCACTGCTGCCTTCTCGCATGCTCTGACGGACTCTCACTAGTGATAAATGGCAAACATGGTCGAACTCCGGATGCACAGAGTTGAGATACAGCACCTACGTCAAAACACGTACGACGCCTTCAAAGCTTCCGATTTTCCTGTTGGTGATAATACCTATCTCAAAGCAGGCTCAACACTGAACAGTTTCTACAAAGCCTGCTCACTGACACCAGCTACATTCTTCATTGCGTTGACACCCTTGAGATTTCCGCTCTAGTTGTCCCAGCCCCCACACTAGGTGAAGGCTCCCTGCCCCTGAAACGCCTCCTCTGCTTCTTCTGTGTTCCTATTGTCACTGTGGTTTCATGTACGTACAATGAGGAGCTTCCAAAGGTTTGTGGAAAACGGAATTAAAAGATGATGGAATCTTTTCCTGAGTGTGGTGAAACCACTGTGTGTGTGTGTGTGTGTGTGTGTGTGTGTGTGTGTGTGTGTGTGTCCCCGCTTAAACACAATACTAAAGGATGACATGCTTTCCTTTTGGAGGTAGACAGGTTTTTTTGGTCTCTGGTTGAAAGATGGCTTCAGGAGACAGCTCCCTGTTGAGGCGTGAAGGCTACCCCCAGGCAGCAGCCTCAGGGGTCCCTGTAGCCTCAGTGGTTCCAGCAAGTCTGGGTTCTTTGGGAATCCAAAGTTCTGATCTACATTATGTTTCTCTCACAAGCACTGTAATTAAACCAGGTTCTCGTGCAACCATACAGCAGATTCTATCTTCAAGCAGCTGAAAAAGCAACATGAAGCCCCGCAAACGATACAGTTGAAATGACTTTAATCCAGCGGCTCTGAAGGATGCAACAAGTTCAAAATGACAAGGCACTGAGAAGACATTCAGCTTTGCATAGGCATCTAATTATACATGAAATTTGTATTCGTGGAGGTGGGATGGGTGGGTGTTTGTGGGTTTGCTCTTTGGTTCCAGCCTCCCCCTGAAACAACAAGTCATTCAATTAGGCTAGGCCACGGCACAGATCAGAAACAGATTGCTTTTGGCCTCACAACTGTCCTTTCCCGCTCGTGTGAAAAGTCTGTGTTGACTGTACTGTGAAAAAAAATTAAAGGAAAGAGAAGCCCTACTGTTGTAACAGTGCCAGCAAAGTAGAAAGAAACAAACCCAGATGCTAGAATTTGAGGCATTTCCTCTGCTACGTGACTGTGTCCCCTAACCGAAGGTCAAAGGAACATTACAGGGCTTAGAGATTCCACAGTTCCAAGAGGAGATTTCTCTGCGGCTCTCTGCGTTTATGCGTGCCACGGACACACATTTAGCTGACATTTAGCAAGCAGGCTTTATTCAGCGGCATTCAAAGAAAACCCTGGTGTCGCTTTGAAACACGATTTATTTAAATTTCTAGTGCCTTATATTTATACAGATTGGTTCGTTTCCCTGACAGCCCGAGTCCTTCCAAAATGCCAGTTAAGTGAATAAAGTCATTCTTAAGCCGATTTCGGCAAAGAATATCCCCTAGTGCCTCAATGTGTCCGCATATTATAACTTTATAATCTTTGGTGTTTTTTTCCCTAGGGATGCTAGGGATCTATTTTTGATGCTACAGATGCTAAATAGTAAATAATGTGAGATTACAATAGTTTTATTTTTCTTCTTTGCAAATATGCGGCATAGATTTATAAAGACTTGCGATGTGTTTCCTGGTGTTAGAAAACAGCAGCCCGGCCCACGGGAAACCCCACGAAAAGTGTCATGCTACAGTGTGTTATGAAAACGTGCATCCAAAGTGTAACAAAATCACCATTTGTTGATTTTGATGGAAAGCTTAATATGACCGAGGAAGAGACAAATAACACCAAACCATGAAGCGTCAAGCTTGGTGACTCAGTGAACAATTCCTCGGCCCGATCAGTGACCCAAAGATCAACAGAGGGAACCATTGACTACAGCAGAGTTTCAGGTGGCTCAGCATGGAGGCTTCCCGGAAGCAGCTGTCCTACTTGGGCTGAGCTAGCTCAGATGGATTAAAATGAAAAAAAATTCAAGCCGTTCACCCTGTGGGGATCTTTACCTTCTTCTTGCCCTGTCCGCCATCCCTTGCCATACAGCGAAGATTGAAGTAAATAGTTTGCAAGGTAACAGCCACTGCCCTTGGGTTACCAGAACCCTAGCCTATTGACTGGAATGTTTTTAAAAATCCTGGTGGGTGTCATCACGGCCACTAATGGATATACCATCTACTCATGACCCGTAGCTGCTCTGTCTACACAGAGGGAGTCAAGCATTGTGACTTGTTGCACTAGAAATGTCAACAAAAGGAAGACACTTTTCAACGGTGTCTCTCCTATTTCCTGTGCTGCTCAGAGGAAGGCCCACTCCACTAGCATGTGGGAAGCAGACAGACAACACTGCTTAATAAATAGCACGTTTGGGTGTGGTAGGTATAGTGATCAGGGAAATGAAAGGGGAAGGAGTTTGGATAATATTTATTTGAAAGTCATAACAGGGAAAGACAATAGGGAACTTGATGAGTTGCTGAATTAAGTAGAGCTTCATATAATTCACAATAAAATGTTTTTAAGACGTCATCGCTTACCCTCCGTAAGCTACCTTCAACATACACGATATTATACCAATATTATGCTTACAAAGAACAGCCGAGCTCTATAGCCAGGATTTTGATTCCTTAACTAATTTCCACACCAAGGAAGACTACATTTTCAGAAACTCTGATTCACAGAACACCATGATCAGCATTGTCATATTTAATGATATACAGGAAAAGGCTGTCATAGACATAGTAAGTAAAAAACAAGAGTTGTGTTTGTTCCTATGTATCATCTTGTCACTATGTACGTGCACAGTAGCCTTGGTGACTAATTAGGCTGTGGTCCCCAAGGTCAGTAATATGAAACCCCCATCTGGTCCTCTGAAACTCACGGGGGCAGTTCTACCCTGTCCTACAGCGTTGCTCAGAGTTAGTATTGACTCGATGGAAGTGAGTCAATGTATGTGCATGTACACAACTAACTATCTATTTAGGTATGCACACGCGTGTGTGTGCAATATACTCCTCTTTGGCACAGAGAGCACAGAAATGTGCACAGCTCTAACTTGTTATAGAAACCGTGCTTCCTACTGTGCACAAGAACCCGATAGCCTTGGGTCAATGGTGACACCTGGCAACTCCCCAGTTCAGAGCACAGCCTCCTCGGGCCGTGGGTTCTCAACTGCTATCATCTTAAGGGAACACACGCCACCCGGCTGCTGGGGGGATTCCATCCACTACCTGCCATCAAACAGCCTAGCACAGTTCACACCCCTGAGGGCTCATGTATACATGATGCACAAAATTAACTGTGAGAAATGCCTGCCGGCTCCAGTCACCTTCCCTTAGCGAGTGCACACAGAAAGGGTGGCCCAACGCACCAGGGCTCCACATGGATGCACTCTCCTGCGCAGCAGGCTTGTCCGGTTCTTGACTCTCCAAAGGACCCCAAGGACAGCATTGCAATCGGGCTACAACTGCGGCAGACAGGAAGCCAGGCACGGAGGCACGACAGCACACATACGTAACATTTTTGGGAATTCTGTGCGGCACCGAGGTGTGACACCGCAGCATCCTTTCATGTGAACCTCCTGGCTGAGCAGAAATCCATGGGCTTTCATTCAATCAGCAAGCTCTATGGTGATTACCAATCAGAATTCCAAAGGGCACCGAGAACACAGGAATGGAATACTACTCTCCTTTTCGGTTTCACCATCACGAGGAGCTACCACTTTAAATGTTACATGCAAGGTATTTAGGCAATTTTAAAACCTCACCAGTTGCCCTACATCTGGGCTGAACATACTGTAATTGAAAATATTAACTTTTGTTTCGTGTCTTAGAGAAGGGAGCAACTCGGGTGCTGTGGGTTTTCCGCAGGACCTTCCCCACAGAGCAGGTCACCAGTGGCTTTGCTCAATGCCATTCCACAGAGAAACTCAACATAGGCCACTCGAAGTGCACCTTGGCCATGAACTCAGACGACACCAAAACACTAAAACAAGAGTCCTTTCATGCCCGCTGTTGCAAAAACATACCTCGGATATTTGTAAGAGCTCTGTTGGGTGGCCCTGACTTAATTTTTTATTTTTGGCCAAAGCAGCAAGAACAGTAAATAACCATATTTTACATACTATAAACATGATCAGAAACACCTTCGGGACATCTGCAAAACATCCTGATGACTGGGACATTCCGCCTTTCTAATTTTTAGGATATGTACTCTGAACAACAGAACATGGGAACAGATCATGAAGGATCAAAAATAAATACGTAATAAATAAAGGGTTCCTTTCCCAAACCGGGTGAAAGGAAAACCAACCAAGCCAATAAGCCCATGACACACTATTGCCTTGCTTTTTCACACAACTCTCCCGTGTCTACAGCACTCGGACGGTATCTACAGACAAACACACGGATATCTTAAATACGATATGAAACATCGATTTTTCAACATGATTAAGGTCCTGTATTGTTCTTTTGTTATTAGAACCGGAAAAGAACGGCTCCTGATAAGGAGAGAGCACTTCACTGGATTTTCGGGAAATTAAAAAAAAAAATCCCAGTGACAGAGAAAAGAATAATGAGGTGTCGGAAAACTAGGAAGTTGTCAGCCAGAAACAAACAAAATCCTCAATTTAGAGGAGCATTCCACTCCCTTAAACCTCACACAAATATGAATTCATTTAGTGTGAATTCCTTCTCTCTTCCAACTTCCTGGCACCACTTACTGCTGTCCCTTCCTCCTAAGAAAACACTTCGGCGTGGAGACCCCTAAGTCGAAAACAGGAGGACACCCTACAAAAGGGCAGATACCAACTCCTGGGTGTTAGCAACAAGCGACAGGAATCCCTTTAAAAAAAAACTGACAAGAGTATGGACTATTGAGAGACTGTTCTCATAGATTTCAAAATAAATGATTCAGATGCCCCAGCAAGGCATACTTCCTTAAGGTCCCTGGGATCTAGGAGTGATTCAAATTTTATTATCACATTTTTTAAGGAAAAAGGAAAAATTAGTACTTTCAAGTATGGTTCTCAAAAGGTTGTACAATCCACGAGGACTGTGCCACATACAACCACAATGGCTGTGAATCATATAGCACTTTTTTCAACTGGTTACAATAAGCTTGATTGGCTTTTTTGCTCATCTGTATCTTCCAGAACACATGTAGACTGGGTATGACCAGTCTGCTCTTCCTGTAGCTGGGCTAGTTAGCTCGTCTCTTTCACTAGGGGGCAAAGACGTCCCAACACTCATCTTCCGGTGGCCCTGTGCAGGCAGGCCAGCCGAAGGGCCTTCCCCCATCATGCGGAGGACACCACCCAGAAGCGACAGGGTCCATGTCAGAGAGCACCTTCTCAAAGGATTTAAATAAAAGAGAAAGCACCTTCTCTGTGAGAGCTTTCCCCTCAGACCTTCAATCAAGGTGCTACCTAAAATAGAGACTACTGATGAGGCAAGGGGGTGGGGAAAGGAGAAAGCTTAACCCCCGATAAAGAATCCTTAGCACTATCGATGAAACTATCAGAGCATTTGAAACAATTCCCATTACGTAAGTAATTTTCGACATGCTTCTAAAACGTCCCTCTTAGCAGAGCCCACCCCCTATCCCCCATCAGTACAAATACTAACGGTCTAAGCTTGCTTGAATTGCACAATAATCCAGATCCTGATTTGGAATATTAATGATGCTGATTAATGAGGCCTTAATGGCCACAGACACCAATGTGTCGTGCTCAGGCATGCTCCCTCCTGCTCTCTCCCAGCTCCTGGTTGATCAGCCAAGCAGGCCTAGGACCAGCAAGGGTTCTGCCCTGCAGGAAGCAGCATCTCTGTGGACACTCCTGAGACTCCTGTCTCAGGAGAGGAGCCCTGCTCTAGGAAGGGGTCACCACCACCACTAGCTCCCTTTGCCAGCTGCTCTGAAGGCCTCCTGGGCCAGGAGTCCTTCGCTCCATGTGTCAGGCAAACCTTTGTGAGGCCGGAGCGTAGCCGGACACAGCTGGACAAAGCCACAGTGCAGCAGCTCTGTCACAGAACACGTACTGAGTGAGCCTGGGGAACAGCTGAGCGGTCACCTACCGACACATCAGAAACCACAAACAGCAAGGGCCCGCTCAGGGCTAACAAGAGCTAAGGCGCTAACTTGCTAAAGTCAGACATGAGGCTCATTTTTCAAAGCACCTTCATTAGGGGAAAAGAGTAGATTTTAAACAAGCTCCCTAGAATAACAACAGTAACTCGTGTCTCTTCCGGAGTGTATTAAGTACATGCTAGTTATCTTCACGCGAAGGCCTTGCATTTAGCCGGAGTTGTTCTTCTGTGAATTCTGTTGCCCTCCTCTAACCTGGGGATGGGCATCCGGAATGGTGGTTGATGGCAACTGCTCATCAGAAGAGATGGTTTGAAAAGTAGTGTTAAAAATGAGAGCAAAGAAAGGGAGTGGATTAAGTAACAGTAAAAGAGTATGGCCTTATACACACGATGGTACGGAAAGCACCATCCCCAGGGCCAAAGGGAAGTGCTTTCACTGCGCTCCTTTCTTTAGGGCACCCACATGGGGTCAAGGACAATGCTCCCTCCACACAAGGCACTCTCTCTCTCAACCTCCCTCCCTATTTTGCAGCCTCCCCCCCCTTTGCCCAAAGACCACCACCACTAGGACACAAAGTGTTTACTCTTGGCTGTGGGGGCATGGAGGGAAGAGGGGTCACCAAAAACTCACAACGCTCAAAGGTCACGGTATGACTTCCAAAAGTAAAACGCAGGTATACATTATTACTTGACAACAACTCCTCTCCAGCTGGTCTCCCGCCAAGTCGAGTTTCCTGTTTTTATTTCCCAGATGGTTGAAACGGGCTTCCGCCTTTTGGTAGCCCTTTCATTTCCCCTGTACCAATGATCAACACATCAAAACAACAAGGCTTTTGTTTTTTTCCTTTCAAAAAATGCTTTTGAGGACAACTGTCCCCATTTGTACTTACAAGATCAGGAACCCCAGATCCAATTATCAACCTAAATTTTAAAAATCTACTACTTAGGAAAATAAATGTCTATATACACTTTGCCTATACTTTTACTGGCATTTAAAACAAACAAAAAAACCATTTTATTGAGATCTTTGACACACACACGCATGCACACACACACGCATGCACGCACGTGCTCGGGAAGAAGCTCCAAAAAGTTTCTGGGAAAATTCCAGTATCTTTTAATCCCATTTTCCTGAAAACTGAAAGGTTCCGTTGCAAACCGAAATTTTTGAGTCAGACCCAACAGCCCCAACAAGGAGGCAGATGAGACACGGTGGTCTGCCTCCATAAAGATTTACAGCCTTGGACGCCTATGAGACAGTTCTACTCTGTGCCCTAGGGCTGCTATGAGTCGGAATCAACTAGTCGGCAGCAGGTCTGGGTTGCCTTTTTCACCACTAAAGGAATATCAGATGGGGCTGCATGGTCATGAGGTTCCTTACCCACCTGGAAGGTGAGACGAAGTGATTTGTTTATTTGTTCAAGGAAACGGTTAGTGCTTCCAATCTTGATAAGCAATAGTCTGCTAAAGCAAGACTATTGTTGAAAAAGCAATTTATGAGAGGTTAAGCAACGCACTCGTGTGCATGAATGCTGTCTTCAGATGTGACTGCAAAGGAATTAAGGCTCTATGATTAATTTTAATGAAGCAAATACCTAAGTTAAAAATTTTGTACACAAAAACCCTGAAGCTGAGAAGGTGTGCCTCCTGCGGCAAAGAATTCTTGGCTTCAGGACAGGTAAGAATCAGTTTGGGAATTTACTTTTGGAGGGACGTGGTAGTTAAATTAATGTATTTGTGTTTACTACACACACACACACACACACACACACACAAATCTATTACTAATGATATGCAACAGCAGTTTAAAGTTTAAAAGCTTCTCGAAGATGCTTTTCCCTAAACTTCATAAGCTTCATAAAAGAATACAGTATTTACCCCGTTCCTAGCCCCCATTGCACAGGATAATTATAGTGTTGACTAGTTTTAAGAAAAGGAGGACTCAATCACATTGGCAAGTCCTGGACAGAAAAACGTGAAACAAAATGCAATATCAAAAAAAAGTCCAAGCTGACTGTGCAGCAGAGGCAGGTGGAACCCCCAAGACCATGCATGGCCCTTTGTCAAACCTTGCTAGTCTGGAAATGAACTTACCTCCGTGACTCAATTTCCAGCAGAACAATTGGCAGGTATGTAGACTTTAGACTGAGCAGCCATTTGGGATCAAAGAGCAATGTTCACCATGAACAAAGTTCAGAAGGGTTAGGGAAGAAGAGGAATGTTACCAGGAAGCACAGGAAGGGAATGGATAATCAAGTGACATTCCATTGTAGGGACTGCAATGAGTAAGATGAAACAAAGCTACGTGGGAACTGTTCGATAGAAAACAGATTTGCCCCATAAACCTTCACCCAATTCACAGTAACGAGTTGTTTTTGAGGAGGAGGAGGAGGAGAACAGGTTGTCCTGGTGGAGCAATGGTGGAGCACCTTGCTTTGAAACCACCCTTGGGCGCTTCTGGAAAGCGGACTTGAGAATCTGCTTCAGGAACAACTACAGTCAAAAAAAAAATCCCTAGTAGGGTACAGTTCTACTCTGTCACACGGACACACTAGGAATCAGTCAACTTGATGGTACCCCCAAAACAACAAAGCCTCATAGATTAAACTTGGCCATAGCATACTCTTCCGTACGCTTAATCTGACTCTTGGTGTGCTGGTTCCTGGGGGTTCCTGCTGTACCAGTTCTACTAAAACAGCACTCTATTAGGACACATTCGGAGATGGAGTCATTTAATACAATAGAACCCGCTGCCATCAAGTTGATTCTGACTCACAGGGACCGTACAGGACAAAGCAGAACTGTTCCTTTGCGTTTCTGAGGCTGTAGACCTTTAGAGAAGCAGACTGCCGGTTTTACCCCTGCAGAGTAGCTGGTGGGTTTGGCGTGCAGGACTTCCAGTTAGGATTCGACACTTCACTCACTGTGTCACCCACGGTCCTTGACAGATCAAAATAATCATGTGTCAAAAAAAACCCAATAATGGATACAAGGTGCTACTGGATATAGCTCTAGAGGTTAGCGAAAACTAAAATGGATAAATTTATATCAAGGTTCACCTCTTTTAAAAACTAATGATGTCCCAGACCACAGTATCGGGATTTGTTGTGGCTTTTTATCTACATGGCCCTATATATGTAACATGAAATGCCTCAATTGGGTTTGAATTTCTCTTAATGTTTGATGGCAAAAAAAGGTTTGAAATTAAAGTATTTTACAGCATATGCTTTGTTTTTAAAGACAATGAAAGAAGAAAATTGAAATCAAAAGTAAGTCCAATGATTACTGAGCCAAGATAAATGCACATAAAAGGACGACAGATCCATTTTTCCTAAGGAGGGATGCAGATTCACACAAAACCCCCATAACCTTGCTGCTCAAAGTATGGCTAAAACTCAGTAACAACTTTTGCAGGGGGGTTGTGGGAAAAATAACACCACACTCTCTAGCCTCACTCAAGTTCTGAAAACCAAATACTAAACTCACAGCCATCGAGCTGACGCTGACTCATAAACCTCTGTGTGACCATTATGTGCTGAGGAATCTAAGAGATCCCCCCCTCTGCTTTGGGGGCCCAGGCACCACCGACTACATGAAGGGCCACCTACCCACCCAGTGCTGGTAGAGTCCTTGGTGCAGCGAGAAGAATCTCCCCTGCACCACTCCAGGGGCAGGAGGGGCAGGAGGGAGATGCTGTTGCACTCAGTGGGATCATGGAGATGAACAATGCTCTCAGCCTCACCTGCTTACATTTTCAAGGTGTGTTTTCTTGTCAAGCATTCCCAACAACAACAGGCATTTTTGTGGGAAAACATTCTAGGAACAGAAGCATATAACATTGCTCTCTAAAGCACAATTAAACATTGTACCCGTTGAAAAATATTAGAGGGCAACAAGAGTCAGAATATTTGGTTAGCCCACATGTAGCACAGGTTGTACTGCAGGTTAGAAACCAAGAAACAAAATTGGTAGCAAGCAAGAACAAAATTTAGAATGGAGTGTTTGTACTTTACATGTAAAATGCAAAAAATAAAATAACCTAAAAGTGGAACAAGAAACTCACATAACGTTAACATGTCCTTAGGTAGGATGAGAATAAACTTTGACCTCAGAATAATTGTAAGTCAGGAATCCGAAGCAACTGTTAACTTCGTTTTTCCAAAAAAGAAACATTAAAGGCTATAAAACAGAAGTCATATTTGTCTCCACGTCAGAATGGTTTTAGTTTCAGAAGACATTAGCATAGAAACAAAATTAAACTTGTTTTCATTTCAAACAGTGTGTATGTGTGTGTGTGTGGGGGGGTGGACACACAAAACTCCAAACAAATGTTTGATCGTTTTACTTTTTTTTAAATGATCTGCCTAAATAATATATTCAATGTAATGTATGTGTCCAGATAGGCGAATACTTAGAAATATCATGTACAACATACACAAATGTTCTTTAAAAATCAAAAGCTTTGCTCTCATTGTGCATGTATAAACCATGACAATTATCAGCACTTTAAAGGCCATTTAGAAAACCGTCTCTTAGCTCAAAGGGCAAACCGAGTCACATACAAAGTAGCGTGTGCTCAGGACTGACTTGGCATGAATACACCAATGGCTACAGGGGTCGGGAGCCCTCTATCCTGTAAGGAGCAGCCTCAGAGGGACTAGGGTAGGGAACAGCCAGGAAGGAAGGGGGTCTGTCTTCTGAGCCCAGAGAGTCTATGACTAAAACCCTACTCCTTTAACTTCCTATGGAATTATCTAATCATCTTAGTGCTCCTATTATTAATTAATGCCAATACTGGATATGGGTCTGACCAGCTCAAACACTTTTAAGGGCTTTTTAGAACAGGGGATATGAATTAATCACTTAATAATTAAAAGTATATATCTTTTTATTCATCCTAGTATCATAAACCACCAACCAACCCACCATTAGAGCGACAAGTTGGACTTGGCCGTCCAGGGCAGACTAGAACAGTTCCTTGGCATTTCTGGGACTGTAAATCTTTAGGGAGCAGGCAGCTGCCTGGCTCTCCCTTGAAGCAGCTGATGGATTTAGAACATCTAACCCTCAGCACCACCAGAGCATTGCAGAGAGCAGCAGTCCTGTCTAAGTTCCCTCTCCCCGTGCCCAGGGGGCACTTGCCCTTTCCTGTACCACCCACCACAGCACGGGCCCATGTACCCCCACTCCCCCTCCTTTATCACGTCACATTCATCTTCCTAAGCATACCCCCACTCCTTATATGCCCCCACGAGCCATGAAAGGCCCCATTCTCTCCTGGGAAGGATGACTCAAAATCCTTTTATCAAGCCCAGTTCTTCCCACACACCCAGAGCGTTCCAGGCCTAGAACTCTCAGCTTGCCCTGGGAATTCCATCAGCTCACCGCTACCGAGTCCATTTCTACTCAGAATGACCCTGAGCACCTGTTTCCAAGAGTTTCCTGGGCTGTCACTTTAAGGAAGCAGACAGCCAAGTCTTGCTTCCAAAAAGCGGCTGGTGAGTTCAAGATGATGACCATTCTTCAGTTAACAGCCAGGCACTTAATTAACCACTGCGCCACGAACACACCAAGACAAAGCAAATTCCATGCCCACCCGGCCACCCACCTCCCACAAAACGGCTTTCCTGGGATTCCACATTCTAGGAAATAACACCATTCTATTATCTTGACCATCACCCCCATCTAACCTGACGGTCATTCTGTCCCCACACCTAATTAAAAACCTGGTGTCTGACCCTTCCTCAGGCCCACGATTGATTGGGCTACCTCCGTTGCCTCCTGTCTTTGCCCTCTGCCCAGCCTCCCCACCTTCCTATTTCAAAGCTGCCTTTTCATCCTCTTTCCCGCCCACTGAACAGCCCACACTTCTCAGTCAGCGCTCGGTTCTGAGACGACACCCTCCTTGATTTGTCCATCTTATGAACGCAGAGTAGTCCTCCTTTGCCCACTGTAAGACCATGATAGACAATACTGCAAACTGTTTCTTAAAATTATTATCCAACTCTTCTCTAAAATATGCTGTGGAGAAAACAGGTAAACAGCCAAAAGTTATAAACCACAAACGCTGCCTCGAAGTGCTGCGTGCTAAAATAAAGGCGGTATTCCTGAAGCCCCGAGCATCCTCCATCTCTTTCCCAACATGCTGGTTGTGCGGCTCCCCAAGCAAGGAAGTTGCACAGGGTCTACACCATTCTAGGACCCCGTGTGATGCGTAATGCAGCAACGCCTATGCGTGTATCGGAGGATACGTTTTATGAATCCTAGCTCAGATGCTGTTCGTTGCCTACCGAGCTGATTCTAACTCATGGGGAACCTTTGTGTGCAGCACTGGGGTTCCAGTGATCTACCTATCTCCCTCCAGCACCCCGCCAGGTCTGCTTTCCATGGTGCCTTTTGGTAGGTTCCAATCGCTAACCTTCCACCCACTGGTTGAGTGCCTAGCCATTCCATTCCCTTGGCTGGTCATAAACCAGTGTGGAATGGGCTGTTTTTAATTTAAATTTTATTTTTCTGTCATCTCCAAGTATATTGTACCTCTTTCTGGAAAGAACCAATTTTTCCTCGGGGATCTATCTTCAGTAGTCCTTGGTGCACCTCTCCTGGAGCTATGCATGTATGAACCCTATGCAGTAAATAGGTCGATTGTATCAATGATTACAATTCCACGTAGATGTCATGTCTAAGTTATTCAGAACCAACCTCTTGAATCTTCTCTCAAACTTGAACCTTCCCCTAATAAATAAAGGGCATTGCATTTACATAACCCCAAATTTAACTACTCTTTGATCCTCTTTCCCTTGTCCCCCACATGCTGTCTCTCAACAAGTGCTGTTCACTGTATTTCCAAACCACATCTCAGATCCACCACTTCTCTGCATCTCCAGTTCTCAGGCCGAAGTCATCAGCACCTCTTACCTGAACTACAAAAGGACCTCCTACCTGCAGACTTTGTCCCCGTTCTTGTGTCCTCCGCCCCAAAAGTCTCTTCTTCACCAGATTGATCTTTGAAAATACAAATAAAACTGTGGCATTCCCTTTCTCAAAAAGCCATGTACAATTTCCATATATACTCAGCACAAAATCCAAATGCTTCAAGGTACTATAGAAGGCCACGGGTGGTCTGGCTCTTCTCTCTCTCCAACTGCATACCTTACACCTCCACCTCTCTGCATTTTACTCCCACCCACCTTGATTTTTCTGGTCATACCTTAAACAAGTCAAGGGAGAGCTCACTTTAGCACGTCTGCACTTCCTATACGCCCTATGCACTAAATTATCTCCTCATGCAGATCATAAGGCCGACTCCTTTCTGCATTCCAATTTCTACCATCCTTTCAGAGAGAAATTTCCTGACATCCCTAGTTATCTAAAGCAGCTTTCCAAGTACTTCTGTCATAGCATGCTGACAATTGGTTTTCAGAGCTCTTATTAGAGTATATGGTATTGCTTGTCATCTGTATGTTATGTGCACACACACACACACACACAGTTGAGAAATAAGCTCCAAGTAGAATGTACCTTCAGTCCCTAAAATAGTCCCCAGCACATATTCGCATTACATAAGTATTTGTTGGATGAATAAATGACTATTATTTTCACTGTGAAGTACATCCCTGGTTTTATAGAGCTTGGCATGGTTTCATATTTGTAATTATTCTCTTCAACTTATTATACTCATTGTCATCAAACGGACTCTGACTCACAGCAAGCATGTAGGACAGAGAAAAATCGCCCAAGAGCTGCCAAGCGTGTAATGGTTACAGAAGCAGCCTGACACATCTTTCTTCCATGAAGCGGCTGGTAGGGTTTGAACGACCGACTTTTCAGTTTGCAGCTGAGCTCCTCACCACTGTGCTATCAGGATTCCTTAACTGATTGTAACCTCTCTGCATTACAAAATTTAAGAAATACTAGTCTTGAGCTACTTACTCCACACATGGAGTCACATTCATTAAACCTTGGAAGTCTTTGTGGTCAACATTAATTACTATTATGAAGCCCGGAGTGCCCCCCCCCCCGGAAAAACTTGGGGCAGCTGCACAGGCTTGGTTCTCCTTTGCTGATTTGATTCCCTTCTCTACCTGTGCACACTTACTTCGTTTTATCGAGTACATACAAACTTACTGCTATATAGGGAGGGTGGCATAGAATTACAGCTCCCTGGTGGTACAGTGGTTATAGCACAGATAGGCTAAATGAAAAAGGCTAGCAGTCAGAACTCACCAGCCACTCTATGGGAATCTGTAAAGATTACAACCTTGAAACCATGAGTCAGTTCTACCTGTCCTGGGGTTGCTATGACTCAGAGACGACTTGATGTGAACAGGTTTTTCCTAGAGCTGGGGAAGCAATATGACCTTGCTTCCTCCTCTGCCTTGGGGGAAAAAAAAATCTAACAAACCTTTGACCAACCAATTTTATAATAGTGTGCACATACATTATAGGTAATAAATAGTAGGTAAAATCCAAGATCAACTCATTCTCTATAAGCAAATATAAGTAAATGACAGGAATCATATCAATGCCCAGATGCTATCAATATTTTCCATAAATCTATAAATATGGTATTGAACAGCCTGCAGTGAATTCTACAATTTTTTAAGGTTGTAGTTCTGTTTAAAAATCCTTCCTGACATTACTCCCAAAAGTTTAGTGAAAGGGGGAATCCATGTTTTACCATCACACTCTGGCAAGAATACGCCTCCCCCCACCCTATCAGCAACACTGTCCACCCATCTTAACACTATAAACTGCCCAAGAGAACCGTCCCCAGACGAAAGTCACAGCTAGACCTAACTATTCACCTACAAGAGACCAGCAGAACCAAGTCCAAATTCACCACTGAACTCTCATCTCACCTTAGCTCTGCATAATCACTTCATAACCCACCTCTGAATCCATCTACTGTGCCTTCTAGAATGCATAGTCTGCCATCAGCAAACTCTCCAGTGCCTTCCTTTTAACATCTTGGGGGGGGGCGGGGGGGGTTCCTTTACCTTCATGCTCTAGTTGAAACCTGGGGACCTCCCGGCTATCCTTTTCCCTTGATGCCCTCGCAGGTAAGGTAGTGTTTACTGCCTGTAGTTCATACATTACGGGGGTTAGGTAGCTGTCCTCTTTGTTCTCATGGCTACATCACCCTTTGAAAACACATCCTTGTTGATTGGAAACGTACACAATCAGGCTATCCCACCAAACACAAGGATGTTGTTACCTTTACCTGGAGGACCTTCTGGCTCAGTTCCTCCCCTCTACTATCATCCCTACCTTCATTCTATGTAGCAAATTGAACACCCAAGTGGACAAGTCACCTTGGCTCAGCCCCTGACCTCCCAACTCCATGCTCCTGTCCTTTATTCCCCCCCTTCAGCCAAGTATGCCCACGGTTATATCCTAGCCCTACCATAACCAAGGGCAGTTCCATTTTTGAAATCTTGACCTCAAATATTCTCACAAACTTCCTCAGCTACCCTCCTCCAGCAACACTTCTAGATCACCAGGGCCTATCTGTCAGTGACCCTACCAGGGAATCACTACACCACTGTCTCCTTGCCAGTGTAGATGACATGCTCTGCCACCACAGTTACATTTGTGTAACCCCTAATCCCTTTTTGTACCTCCTTCTATCACACTTGCCAGGAAAAATATCGATCTTGGGATTCACCTCCCCACTTACTGTGCCCCAGCAGCAGAGCTGGGGGAAATCACCCACCTGCTGACCGGTCTTCCTTCGCATTGGTAACCACTCACTTATGTGAGCTGTCAACACTGGTTGGCACTCTACCATATTTTCCTCGTTAGTTCACGCTTCCTGTCTCGGAGATGCACATTCTCTTCTTTCTCTTCAAAGCCCCACCATCCCCGCTTCCATCTCTATGTCTGCTGATGACCCAGGTTTAATGCTTTGCTGAGAAACAGACCAAATTTTGCCTTGTCCTCTAAGAACTTAGCTCCTGCAATCATTCCCTCTGTGGCCGTAACGGCGTCTCTCTCTGAATGGCGTCGCTCACACAGGCGGTACCCTCTCCCACGGTTTGTAAAGCCTCAGTCGAGTCTACAGCGCCCATGACTGAGCCGCCACTCCATTCTGTCAGTTCTCCTTCAAACCAAAGCGCCTTAAAAAAGATTTTCCAATTTGGTTACTTGCATTATCATTTTCCTACTACTTCTGGTTAGAAGCCCCAGAATCCACTTTGGATTTTCTCTACTTCTTTAGGTGTTAGCACATACTGCGGGTTCTTCCTCCCCAAACCATGTGTTTCCTCTCACTGTTGGCCCAGAGAGCACCTAGTCCAGTCTCTAGCTGAAGCGACTCTAAGACGCCTAGGACTGCAGTCTCGTGCCCCTCTGAGCCATCACATTCTGTACCCACACCCGCCGTCTTTGGAGCACTGGTTTCACACGTTCTGCTTTTCCTTGCTCAGGAACCCGCAGCACTTCCGGGAGCTCCCTGCAGGCCAGTCTGGCTGTCCATCTTGCCTCCTCATTTTTATTTCCTCTTCCTTACCAACACAAACATTGCTCTTGTAGCCGCGTGTCCTACATACTTTATATGTGAGTCACACACGTTTGTATTTCTACATTTGATTCTTTTGTCCGTGTTGTTCATATTCTTGGAATCCACTCCCTTGGCGTGAGCCCCCACTGTCCAAATTCTAAATTGTTCAGACTCTACTTCCTCCTTGTAACTTTATCTAGGAAACCAATCCAGGAAATATTTTCTTGGTCCAAATTCCTAAAGCATTCCAACTCTACATCATGTGTTTTCAACTTAATTATATAATAGTACTATACCATCTCTTAGTTATTCCAAAAATGATATATAACTGAGTATCAGTAGTGTTGTTATCCTCTCCAAAATATTCCTCAGTAGAGAAGAAATTCTTATAAACTAACTTATAAGGATTTCCATATTACAAGGTGCTTTTCTTTTGAACAAGAAAATACTGCCAGTAGAAGACACATTAACTTTATATGATCTCAACCAATCTACTTTGCTGTTATAGAGAGACTATCTGAAAGAGGCCTTATTTTAAGAGTTAAAGAAATTGAATCTTATACAATACTTGTTCCTGTGGAAATGAACTCAAAATTGAAAGGGTTGGATCTTGTACACCGCCTTTTAAGAATCATTTTAAGAAATCAGTGCAGTTAATGACTATGTTTTAAAGATCATAAATATGTTCCATAACAAATAAAAAATGTAACTGTCCTAGTTTTGTGTTAATAGATAGTCTTAAAACAAAACTTAAATACTGGGACGGTATATCAGACATAGAGTCAAAATCTGTTCCATTTCAAACTAGTGAGATGGCGTGCTCAAGAGCCCCGTTTGAAATGACTTGAAAGGCGGCCTAAGCAAAGACAATGGCAGAACTCGTGAGCTGGAACCAATTCGAAGGGCGCCTACCAACAGTGATATACACATCCACTTGGAACGCTTCCTGACTGAATTAAGGGCGACAGAAACAGGGCTTCTGTTACAGGGTTTTACAAAAATCACCCCAAATAGGTGAAAATAGCTACATTCATAAAAGTGTTTACATGGACAAGGGGCCACTTTATCTCCCAATGTTTACACACTGATGTTGCAAATTTGGGGCAGGCCATCTGAGTGGCAGAGGTGGTGAACCAAGGGCATGAGGCAATACGCCTGAGTTGGGCACATGACCTTATTGTCTAAAATCAAGCTGCGATGGAAAGAATAACGGGCAGGGCTAGGCTTGTTACTAATCAACTCTGGAGATCTCAGTTTTTCACTTAGGAGATCCTTTCGGGTTCTGAAAAGTTAATTCTCTTTCTATTGTTTCCTACTGCATTCTCTTGCCATGTTTCGGCAATGTTGGAAAACAGAGAGGCATTGCTTTAGAAACTATAGTAAAGGTCATATTTTTTATTATTTAATATCACTTAGAAAGAAACATAACTCAGAAATTTCAGTCCTGCCCAGATCAGAGCTTGATTTTGGACAAGCCAAATCCTTGGTGTGACATGACCCCATCTTGGAATGACACGCTTCCAGAGAGAAAAGTTATATACAACACTGTCTTAGTGAAAAAGTCTTTCTATTCCCAAGCCCAGATTTAACTAGATTCTGACTCCTAGCAACCCTTCAACACAGAGTAGAACTGCCCCTGTGGGTTTCTGAGACTACAATAAATTTGGGGGGCATAAAAAATCCTCATCTTTCTTCTGTGGAGCAGCTGGTGGTTTCAAAATGGCTGCCCCTGCGGTTAGCAACTCGACATGCAACCCACACACCACCAGGGCTCCTTCAAGGCAGGGTGTGCCCCTTGGTGACGCACTGCATCATGTTCTGGGCAAGTCACTCATGATTACCAACATCATGAATTCTCATTTTTGAGGCTTCAATCTTTTTTCTAGGGTGTCCGTGCAAATATACAAAAAGTCATGGCCATCTTGAGATAATTTTCTTTTTGCTTTAGTGTCATTTCTGACTTTCCCACAGAGTAAAATGGCCAATGACCCATCTACACCCATGTCATTTTTGCCCTGCAGGGCAAACCTAACCTACCACACCTCCAATGCCCACTAAACAATTCTGCCATGTCTTCTGGAGAGAGCCACTCTCTCGTCAGAGGAGCCGCACTGCTAATTCGCAGGCTCTCCTCGTGGAGCCCCATCCTCTGGTCAACCAAGCGGAATGGACCTGGTGACAACGGGACGCTGATCTCAAGGACACCACTCATGAAATCATCCGTAATGCAGGGGTGACCTCGGCAAGCTGGTATGGACGCCCCTGCTCACACCACTAAGGCATCACTGTCCCATGGCTTCCAGAAAGCTACAACGCGTGCGCACACCACCACCACCACCACCACAGCAGCACCTGGCAAGTTTTAATGACACGGACTGCATTTGGGGTTATACAAACGGCTGGTCTCTGTCAGCTTGCGCTTGCCCTTTCAGGCTCAAATAGGGCCAGTGCTCAGAGTAAGAGCTGCTTTGAGGTTCACACCCAGAGGGTAATGAAGATGCATGCTTACCTTCAATTCTCTTTAGAGCTGAAAGACACATATCCTTCCTTGGAAACTCGAAGGGATTGTTGCAGGTCCGAATGGTGTCGCATTCACATTTCCCGTTGAGGATATTGCAGCCAGAGATGAGGTTTTCGTTACATGGTTCAAAGCCAAGCAGCTGGTCCTCATCCCAGTTTTCATCTGGAACACAATGAACAACCAGGGGATGGATGTTTGCATCTGATTTTATAGAAGAGCATTATAAACCCAGTGATATCAACAATATCATTGAATTCTGACCCCTGCAATTTGTGGAAGAGAGTCTATTTGAAATTTTGCAAATATACGAAACCCAACGTACTGCCTAATCATTGTAAGACAGAGCGAGTCACATGTGTAGATATTACATAGCTATTGATGTGCAACCCCAAACCACTGCTTCTCTTACGGGTTACTAGAGCAACCATTGAGATTCCACCCATATTTTAAATATTAAACATGGGTCGTTCCATGTTTAATTATAGAAGTTACACTTGTTAGTCTACAAAACCATCTATTGAAAACCATTTTATAAACTCTTATCTTATAGAGACCAGCTTCAGGTTTAAAACAGCTCTTCTCGCAGCTAATAAATAATCCTAAATCAGGTACCACAAGGAGTGTCAAGAACGAGATACGGGGGAGGAGACTGCCTCGAGTGGATTTGGGTGCAGGTCCAGTCATCCATCATCACCCACAACCAAAGCCAGAAACAGCAACACAACGGAGAGCTGCAGCCCTGTGAGACACTTGGTTGAGCTCTGAAACTGAGACCTAATCACACTGTGCCAATCGTGGGCTTTAAGAAATAGGGTAGATTTTAATCAGACCCAAATCAGCTCTCACAGGAAACCAGACAATCACTCTACAACTCCCTGGGGCATTTTGTGGGTTTTCTCCCTCTTAATATTATCTTAAATAGATGCTTTATCTCACCCTACCTGGGTACTGTTACACAGTAAACATGTTTCTGATAACCATTATCAGGAGAGAATTTTTTAAAGTGCTTGGATTTTAGATACCTAGTACATGTTTGTTCAAACCAAGGCAGGTATGCATACCATCTTAAGAATTTTTTTAAGTTTGTTTTTATAGGAGATCACATAAGCAAATAGCTGAGATTTTTCTTTCTTTTTTTTGAGAACTACCTTTTACTTCTAGTGTCATCACCCACTGACTGCAATAATTATGCAAATGATTCATCGAAATAAATAATTTTCATGTCAAAGGGGTCTTTAAATGAGTATCACTTGCAATATAAAGAGCTTCAGGGCAGGTCTTTGAAAAGGGAGACTAGACAGCCTTCCTGTGTTTTGATTGCAAGAAACCAGGACCACGGATTGATCAAGGTCTGAGCTCTGAGTAAAATGATTATCTTTTGGATTCAATGTTTACACAGAAACACAATTTCTCTCTTAAAATTTGTTTTCCTCTGTAACCTCTATTTGGTCCTTACATATGACATGCATGTGTACACACAAAGGTGCATTCCTATCTTCAGAGCAACAGTGAAATTACTAAATTACTCTCAGAAAGCAATATAAGAAGCCAGTATTTTGAAAAGGAGGTGATACTTAGCCTTCCATTGTAATCTATAATAAAACAGTGCATCTAAATGATTTATTTTCTCTACATTTAGCGTTGACAGTTGACATGCTATTAGTAACAAAGACCTAAACCAGATCGTGGAAATCTGACATGAAGAAATCTTGTGACTATAAGCTATACCATTTGTAACTTAAAAATAGATCGTTATTTTTTTTTCCAGTCACGGAATTGATTCTGACTCATAATGACCCTATAAAGACAGATAGAACTTCCCTGGTGGGTTTTGGAGATTGTAACTCTTTACACGAGTAGAAAGTCTTGTCTTTCTTCCATGGAGCAGCTGGTGGTTTCGAACTATGGACCTTGCAATTAGTAGCCCAATGCTGAACCACTACACCACTAGGGCTCCTTTTAGGTCAATCTTAGGAACTTTAAAACTTATATGAAACTTAAGTAAAGCTTGAACCACTGGAAAACTATCTCTTTTTATTTCACATCCTGCTCCTAAGCATTTTACGCACATCTTTTTTACTGCTTTTGTAAATGTGTACAATTATATCACCACACTGAGTTGACTAGACCTCAGCATTTCCTTTACAACAGACTCATCATCTTCCCACCTGTCCAGAACTTCCTCAAGTCCTGAAATCCAATGTCCTCCAAAGCCAGCTCATCACTATTCTCCTTTCCTTCTAACACATTACCCCCCACACTGTTACCAAAACCACCAATTACCCCCACACTGTTACCAAAACCACCAATCACAAACACATGGTTCATGGGTTCTCTCTGCAACAAAAGAACAAATTCTCAGTCCTTTATTGTGAAATACAAGAAAGACACTCCATGATAGGGCTTATGCCTACTTTTCCCACTAATCCCACACACAGCCATACACTAAGCACACAAGGATCTCGCCTCAAAGCCTCAATCATAGCTCGCTTCCTTGCCTCTGCTCATGGATTAGCATCTGCCCAGAACACTTCCTTCTCCATCACCACCTGGTTCCAGTGTTGCCTCGTGCAGTCTTCCCCAAGTACAGGAAAGTAGGCTGATCTGAACGCTTGTGCTCCCCAAGAACAATCTGCACAGACCTTGAACATCCTTTTAGTCTTGGGCTTTGTTATTGGGGGCATCACAAATGGTCTCCAAAGCACAGCGACCCTCCGTGCACCAGAAGGTGCACCGCCTATCCCTGATCACCCTCACAGGCAGTGCTGTGAAAGCCACTGTGTAAACCCACCTCTCCGAGGGTGTTCTTCCTTTTGGGGTCTGACCCTAATTCACCAAGCATGCTGCCCTTCTCCAGAAACTGGCTCTCCCTGATAACAACATACCCAAGTACGTGTGACCCAAGTATTGCCATTTCACCTCCAAGGGACATTCTGGCTGTACTTCTTCCAATACACCTGTATTGCAGCAACCCTTGCTCAGTCTACCTAATTCACTATCCAACTTTCCCATACCTAGGAGTCAAGTGACAATCGCATGGTCGCATTGTCTGGGTCAGACGCTCCCTAGTCCACAAGGTGACACGTCTTTGAGACTTTACGGGGTCATTTGCACACGGAAAGAATGAGTTTAATGAACTAACGGGCCATGCAAACATCAGTCTCCACAACCAGGAGACAAAACTCCATGGCTCTCTGCTAGCATTAGCAAACGTTCTGAAAAGGGTCACGTTACAAAGCCCTGGATGGAATGGGAGAAAAATGTGGAACAAAACTCAGAGACGAGGCTTATTCCCTGGACAGAGATTGGCGGTGCCTCCTAAGAACGTGGTCTTACAAGACTTGGTTCCCGCTTCAGGTCTGGAACTGAACTCAGCCCCATGTTAGAATAACCCACTTCAGACGAAAAGTGTGGCCCTAACCCGTGGACAGAGGGTGAGAAAAGGAGCTGGATAGACAGACGGACACAGGGAGAGAAAAGTGGTAATACACAGAGGGGGACAAAATGGGTGAGTGGAAAGAAATATGGATACATTATTGATTAAAAGCTGATCTGCTCTGTAAATCTTCAGCTAATTCCTAATGAAGAGTTTAAAACAAAAATAAAGAGGGCCTTTCTGCCCAACCCAGCACACTGATTTCTGACTGTTGCTGCTGTGGGTATTTACGATGAATTCAAGTAAAATGAAATCCTTGTGATTTTGTTGTTTTCTCCCTTTATCAGGCTGTTACTTACTGATCCAGTTGTGAAGGGGTTTTCTGTGGAGGTGTGATCCATACTGAAGGCTCTACAGTCTTTGGACTCTTATCAGTGAAGTGTTCAAGTCCCGTAGTTACTGTATGTAAATAAAGTTTACTCAGCAGCCCTGGGAAAATTGACTCTTCCTGGGCAGGAGTCTAGCTTACTCTCTTCTTTATCCACTTCCCCCAAACAGCGGGAACAGGGTGCAAAAACTATAATAGTGATTTGCCTAGGGTCATCACTACGAGTCAGAATTGACTCAATGGCAGTGGGTTTACTTTGGGTATGATCAAGGTATAATTGTAACAGTCTTACTTAAATATATACATTATACATAACAAAATATATGTGCACTTAGAAATCTTGGGTAGTACAAACATTTCATACTTAACTATTAACCTCAACGTTGGTGGTGCAAACCCACCCGGCGGTACTACAGAAGAAAGGCCTAGCAATCTGCATCCATGAAGACTACTGTTAGTCATTGCTGAGCTGATTCCAACTCATGACAATCCCAGGTGTGCGGAACAGAACTGCTCCGACAAGTTCCATGCTGTCATCTTTTTGAAGCAGAGTTCTAAGCCCTACTTCCAAGGTGCCTATGAGTGGGTTTAATAACCAACCCCCCAGTTAGTAGTCCAGAGCTGAACCCTTTACACCATACACCACTAAGAGATTCCTTCCAGATTACATCCAAGAAAAACACTATGGAGTAGTTTCTACTCTGGGACAAATGGGATCATCGTGTGTCAAAACCAACCAATTTAATTCTCATTCTACTCTCCCACCCCCACCCCCACTTCTCTCTCTTACACACACACACACACACACACACACACACACACACACACGGGAAAACGGTTTTAAGATATCAAAGTGTTTTAATCAATAAAATGAGACACATATCCCTATTTCAAATCCATAGGAGAGCCAGACATCCTAGAGCTATGATCCCTGACGAACCCCTAAAACGATTGTCCTGAGATCCTTAACCTTAAAAAAAAAACATGCCCTGATGTCTTATTAAAGCCAGACCACAGCTTTTCTAAGTAGTAAAGGATGTCTGCCCTGAACACTGTGCTCTTTCAAGATCTGTCCATAGGGCAGGGCTCCCCAAACTTTCTAAACAGGGACCAGTTCACTGTCCCTCAGACTCGTTGGAGGGCCGGCTTTTTTTTTTTTAAAGACTATGAACAAATTCCTATGCACACTGCACATATCTTATTTTGAAGTAAAAAACAAAACGGGGCAAAAACACCCAATGGCTTGGATAAATATCCTCGGTGGGCCGCAGTTTGAGGACCCCTGCCCCAGGGGCTTAGTACAAAGCTGGTGCCTCAGTGGTTGAAGATTGGGCTGTTACTCTAAGTGGTTAAAAGCCACCAGCTAAGCTACAGGGAAAATATGTGGCAGTCTGCTTCCGTACAGTCTAAGAAACCCCAGGGGATCATTCTACTGTCCTACAGGGCTGGTATGCGTTGACATCTATGAGGTAGCCATGGGCTTGGTGTAGGTTTTGGTGGTGACATGAATAATGGTTAAGCATGCAGATGCTACTGGCACAAGTTGAAAGAGCTCAAGGGAGACAAGACCTGGCATTCTGTCACATACAGAGTACAGCCTCTATCACTCTGGGGCAATTTTACTCTGTCCTATCGGTGACTATGAGTCGGAGTTCAACAGCACACATTGTATAATCATCGTGCTGACAGCAACTCAAAAGATTTGAGAGACATTTAGGGCTCACTGAGTTGATGTTAACCAGGGAGGAACATCTCCTAACAAAGAGGGTGAGAAAGGTTACACAATTTCAAGAATGTAACCGATGTCAACTAAAATGTGCACCAGAAATTGTTGAATTGGTGCATGTCCTGCTGCGTATATTCTCAAAGCCAGCAAAAAAATCAAATAAATTATTCTTTAAAACCTGTAAGTACTGTGGTACAGGGCACATGATCTAAAGACCCGCTGAGCTATATTCTGGCACATTTCTCCATAAGCATCACTTATCATTAGTCTCTATCGCAGCTCACTCTTAAGATTTGAACCTCTTATCACCTGGCTGGCGTCAACAGTCCTTCAAAAAAAAAAAAAAAAAAAACCATCTCAGAGCCAATGTTTTCAACTGCCAGGTGCTTTTCTCTGTGTCTCCACAGGAAAATCATTTTCCCTGAATGTGGATTCAGATCTAAAGGTTAACTGCCCTTGATGATTTCCCTGGTTCCATACGGTTTCACTTGGCTTCCTTTACAGAAGCTTCTCGGCAGAAGCAAACTGCTACACCTGAAGATGCACAGGTGAGCCAGAGTATTCCTTCAGGAAGCATCATGGCCACATGGTCCAGTCAGGAAGCTTCTCTGACCTTTCACTCAGCATTTTCTTCTATGTTTTTATTTCCTTCTCTGGGAGAAAACCATTTCAATTCTGTCTCCATCCTAATCTAGAGTCTCTTTTTCTTCTTGTCAAACAGTTCTCTTAACCTTGATTTAAAGGATCAAATATCATCATACTTCCGAAACAAATGCTTTCATTCTTTCATTAGATTTTCTATTACATCATGCTTTCAAATAATTCAACAGAAGACCAACAAGCATTTACTTAAAAAAAAACTTGGTAAGGTTTGTTGATAGAAGCACAAATAGAAAGACTGGAAGCCCACCAGTGTTAACAGGACTTGGTTGTATAGTTAAATATCGTCAGTAAATTATATCCTAAGTTAATTACATCTACTGCATAAGAATCAAGGATCGAGATTCTAATTCCCTGTTCTCCTAGTTCCTGGTTTATCCGTGGACGTTTTAGGATGGAAAGAGTTTAAAGAAAGACACTGCCCCTTAGCCATTTCCTAGCAAGTAGGGTTGTTGTTTTTGTTGTTTTGAGGTTTTGGGTGGTGGTGTTTTCCTGCTATCCAAGCTGACAATGTGCACGGAGTTTCCTTGTCTCAAAGGTCAGACAATTCTGATACCACTACATATGTGTACTTAAGTTTGCAACTTTTATGAGATTCCAAACAAGATGCCAAATGTTACTTTGCTTAAATATAAAAATCAGAGAGATCTAATATGCCCTGAAAAGATTATGTAAAAATTCTCATCAGAAATATACCTTTTATATTCTGGAGTATACGCCGGCCTGAATAACCGCCAAGGCACCTAATTTTACCATCAAAATAGCATTAAAAATGTGCTGAAAAACTCGGCTTATCCTCAAGTATATACAGTATGCAAAAATCTCAGTATGGGAATACTATACTACAGAGTTGGATACATCAACTTTTTTTTTCAGAAGCAGTAAGTCTATCATTTTACCAACCCAAAGTGATTGCATGGAACGATGGTGGCACTTTCATGTCAGCATTGTACCTCAAACTCTTAAATCCAGCTTCCGGCCAGTGGGAAGTGTGAAGACACCTCGGAGCTGAATGCTTTCCCTCTCGACAGCCACTGCGGTGCAGTTAGGCCCGCCCCATTCCATCCCCAAGCCCTCTGCCATCAAGCAGACTCTAATTCACGGCGGCTCTTCATGAAGTTTCCGAGAGGACAGCCAGCCTTATCTTTCTCATCTGGAGTGGCTGGTGGGTTGGACTGCCAACCTTTGTCCCGCGGAACATTAGTGAGATGCAATCTCCTTACGTGTTGAAATTTATAAAATAATCATTTGTACTGTCTTTACCAGAGGCATTCTTAAAGGTAAATGGTTTTTGTTTTATTTTTTTAAATTTTATTTTACTGCAAGTGCATGGCAATAAAAACGAACAAAGACTTGCTAGTACAACTTAGCAGCTCGGTCTCCGTACTAAGATGCTTCCCATTTGACCTACCATTGCCTTTGCACCAGCAGGCAAAGGCTGACAGGGGGTTAAAAGCACATTTTGCTTCAATATTATTAGAAAGTACCTTTGACCTTGTGTCCCACCAGAAAGCTTCTTGAAGTCCCCTCCAGCAAGGGGGCCACAGCCCACCCTTGGAGAAGTGCACTTCAAAGGGAATACACTGTGCTGAACCACCTGGGCCAAGGCTGCACGAGACCCGGGGCTGGGAAATGGCAAAGGACCCTCGATACATGATCTCTGAGCAGTCACTGTTGAATCATGAGAACACAATGCTTTCTTATGATTCAGCTAGCACAGAATCCCTACAGAAGAAACCTGTCATTCTAACGCAGACATCGAATTGATTCCTATGCAATTTTTCGCAGCATGGTAACGTTATAAAAAGATCAAGGAAGAGCTTTCTCACAATTCAAAGGAAGGTCTCAGCAATACATGAGGTTCTTCAGAAAAAGCTGATAATCTGTATAAAGTCTTTCCTATGGTGCAAGCAATGGCTGCTGTCGTGGGTGAACTCCCCACTGTGGTAAGCTACCGGGAAAGGCTGCAAAGACAAACGAGAAGGCTAGAGACATTTTCCTCTGTGGTACAAAACAACAGATGCTGAAGAAAGCGGAGGAGGCCTGTCCGCACCAACGCTGTGGAGCGCAAGGGTGGGTTCCTGGCACCACCAGGACCGATGCTGGGGGGACTGACCGGTGATTTGATTCTAGCTTCTCTCTCTGCCCGTCCGCTCTGTATACACCGTCGGGCTGGTTTGGGGTACCGTGCCCCAACTCTGCTCTTCTCACAAATCTCTCTGTGTAGCGATGCTTTCCACAGAAGGCGAGCGGTTTGTTTTCAAGGACGTCCAGGCTGCGCCTCGGTGGCATCACCACCAGGCATCTGCGGCGCTCCCCTGGCCTCTGCCTTTCTGTGCCACAAAGCAGCTTCCAGGACCTCTGATAACGCCTGAAATTCCTTCCTTCTACACATTGATCACAAAGATTCCATGCAAAAAAGACGGTTAGGCAGTTTGGATCCGAGAGCAGGGAAGGAGGAGGGCGAAGGAAGAGGCTTCCCCCGGGAACGGGTCAGGGGCACACTAGCCCCTCCAACACAGCGTGCCATCTTCTTGCAGGTATCTAAAATGCCATTTACGTGAAATCAACGTTTCCAGTGTGGCCGTCTTTACTGGACGGAGGGGCGGCTGTTCATTGGACATCGCTGCCTTCCCCAGGCGGAAGGCATTTGTATACTCGGCGGAGCCTTACCTTTCTACCGCGAAGCTCTTTGGGTCAATGGAGTTTACTCCAATCCAAGGTACAGCTGCACCCCAGTGTGCGGCAATCCACTTACTCAAAATACACTACAGCTGATATTAAAAAGCAGGAAACAAATTCACAGTACATACTCAGAAGCTCACAGTAATAGAATTCTGTTGGCAGGGGAGAGGCTTCTGGGAATATAGATCAAATTAATTCTCCAGCTGTTCACATATCCCTGTGGCTACAGTAAGATGCAAATAGCTAATACTGGCATCTCTTTCCATGCCAGTCTAGAAACTCCAGCGTAATGTACAATTGCTGCTCTCGACTCCCAGAACTCCCCGCTGGCTGTTCTCAGGCGGTCGGCTCAGCTCAAGGACTCGGGTGTAGCCCTGCGCTTGGAGTTGAGAGAAGGATGTTCCCCACACGGGTGCTTCCTTTCCCTCCCCTCTTGTCACTGCTCTCCATGCAAAGCAGGAAGAGCAAAATTAGGGTTATCAGTAGATGTGATTCATGTGACAAAAATCTGTTTTGCAACCCTTTCCACTGAGTGAAACTATGCTTGACATATGCAACTATAGATATACCACAGTGGGCAAAAACCTGAATCTTAAAAGTAATGGAATTAAGACGGTATGTATATAAAATGTTTGCGGAAGATCAACTCTTAAGCCAAGGCAAACTTCGAGCATGTAACAAATAGCACAAGCTTTGATTCATATAATCTCCAAGTGGAGATTTCATTGAAAAGTAAGCAATGCTGATCGAATGTACTAATCAATTTATAGTAACACATTTCTAATAATACGTGTAGGTTCTGTTGCAAGTAGTTCGCAAGAGAAAGAACAAGAATAACCACAAAGAAAATGGAACACCTCATCAAAATATATAAAGGAAAACCACAAAAAGCTAGTACACAACGCAATACTAGCAAAGAAAATAATGACAAGGAAACCCACAGAAAGAACTCGGCACAGAAAATTACATGGAACAAATAAGCCAACAAAATAAAAATTTTCAGCAATAAATTTATATGTATCAATAATGACACCCAAGGTAAATAGTTCACATGCACAGTCAAGAGACAGAGAGAAGCAGAATGGGTAAGAAATCCAGACCCATCAATAGGCTGCTTAAAAGAAATACACGTTAGATATAAAGACAAAATTAGACTAAAACTCAAAGGATGTAAAACTAAAAATTAAAGCAGAGTGGTAATCTTAATCTCTGACAAAATGACTTCAAAGCAAAATCTATCATAAGAGGCATGACTAGCATTTCATAGTGACTAAAGGGACAACTGAAGAAGACATAACTATAATAAACATTTATATACTCAAAGACCCTCAAAATGCCTTAAGCAAGCACCTATAGAATTTAAGAGAGAAATAGGCAATACTACAGTAATAGTATGAGATTTCAACACATCCATCTCAAGGAAGGACATAACTTGTGGAGGGGGACACTCAATAAAGACACAGAAAAAGTAAATCATACAACTGCCTCAATTGACCTCTCAGATAGCAACAGAAAAGTCCGCCCAACAGAACAGCAGCAGCCCCATGAACCGTCTTTTCCAGCACACCAGACATTCTCCAGAACAGCCCACAGTTTAGGACCCAAAGCAAGCTTTAACACGTTAGAACACTGAGATTTTACAAACCATTTTCTCAGATCACGGTGCTATAAAATCCAAAATCAACAAGAAGATCCAGGGGGGAAATAAAATACAAGGAAATGAGCAACACCTTCCTTAAACACTTCTGGATAACTGAAGAAATAAGGACATTTTTTAATTCTTTGAAACAAACCAGAACAACAGATCCTACAGTCACACGGTCATAGACAAAATGCTGACTCACATTCTGTGGGTACTCAATGTGCTATTTATAGCAACAAATGTACACATTTTAAAAAGGGGGGAGAGAACCAAAATCAACACCTTAACCCGACACCTGCAACAATTAGAACAAGAGCAGTAAAATAAACTTTCAGTCACCAGAACACGGAACTTAAACAGTGGTTCTCAATCTTCCTAATGCTGTGACCCTTTAACACAGTTCATGTTGTGGTGACCCCAACCATAGAATGATTTTCACTGCTACTTCATCACTATCATTTTGCTTCTGTTATGAATCTGGCGACCCCTGTGGAAGGGTCGTTCAACCCCCAAAGTGGTGGTGACCCACAGATTGAGAACTGCTGATTTAAAAGATTACAAATTTTATCCAGAAAAAGCAGATGTAGTAGTTTTAATACCTTATAAATATAATTTGACAAAGATCAAGAGACAGATGGTTACGAAAGAGAAACACACCAAGAAACACATACTTCTATGGAAATGTAGCCTTAAAGTAGACAAATTCACAACTGATGTGGCCAAAGGAGAAATGGACAAAATAATAATGATAGTTGAAGATATTAGCAAGTCTTTACAGAAACTGATAGATCACACAAACAAAATAAAAATACAGATATAAAAAGACTTGAATGATACACTGTAGTGCGTAAAATTTATGGCAAGAGAGTGTTAGATCCAAACACCAGAGACTAATTTTTGTTGCTGTTTTGCCCACCACTTGAAACACTTATAAAATCAACCAAACACTGCCTACCAAAGAGACCTCAGTAATTCCAAATAACCAAATAATAGATAATATATTCTAACCTGTAAACATTGCAATTAGAAATCAATAAAAATGTGTTCAAAAATACATGTCTAGAAAATCATTAACTTAGTAAAATACTAGCCTAAAAAAAAAAAATCAAACTCTCTTGATGCATCCATTCAAAGGCACAAAGGAAGAACACGTTACAAGGTACTGTAGGATGACAACGAGGAAAATTCAGATGGTGGAAGAGTCTTTAGAAGAGAGTTTCTTCAAGAAAAACACCGCATGAGATAAACATCAGATGAAAGTGGAACTTACAGTTTAAGAGACCTTAACCATAATCAGCTACAACACATAAACCTTATTTTGATTCAAGAAGCCCTGGCAGTGAGGTGGTTAAAGGGTTGTGCTCTGCAGAAGCAAGATGTGGTCCTTTGTCAACTTCCGTGACGACTTCAGCAGTTTTACTGTGGCCTACAAGGCTGTCCTGAGTTGGGATGGCTGAACGGCCTGGGATTGTGTTTGGTTTGGGCAGAGTGGTTAAGCACTTGGCTGCGAACCAAAATATAGGCAGTTTGAACCCACCAGCTGTTCTGAGGGTTAAAGTCTGCTTCCATAAAAATTTACAGTCTTGTAGCAAACTCCACAAAGACAATATTCTATTCTAGTGAGCAGAGATTGCTATTCACCTAAGACACAACTATTGGTCGCTCCCCACCTGGAGGAAATAAGAGTGAAGGAAACAGAAGACGCAGAATAGTCCAATGGATTGATTGGATGCAAACATCAGTTTCTACACCTTGAGCCCAAAAGAACTAGATGATGCCCAGCTACCGTTACCAGCGGTTCTAAAAGGGACTGTGTTAAAAGGTCCTGGATGGAATGCAGAAAAATATGAAGCAAAACTCAGTTATGAAAAAGCAGCAGAAAGAATTTAGGCTTACTGGTCCAATAGAAACAAGTGGAAACCCCACCCCCAACCCCACTCCTGACTATGGTCCTTAGTCACCACCTTCAGGTCTGGAAACGAACTCACCCTCATAGCTTAATTTAATAATTAATAGGTCTATAAGGGGAACACTGACGCTCATATACACATTAGATTATCCACTTGATACCAAAAGAGCAGCATTTATCCAAGGACTAATTTCAGAAGAATGAAAAAAGAATGGACCCCAAAGCACAGGCGGTCAATGGGTTAATAATGTCACACTGCAATCAGTGAGCAGAAACAAAAGGTGTATGCATTGTTGAATGGAAAAGTGATGGGCTCTATAACCCTTCACCCAACTCACAACAAAGTGGTTGTTTAAAAAGTTCACAGCCTGGGAACCCAGCGAGGCTCTCGCATAGGAATGTGTTCGTTTTTTCCCATGGGAAGCTTGATAGGACATTTAAAAAGCAAAAGGCAAATGAGCTAATAAGCAAGCATGCAACTGAAGAAATTAGAAAAAAGAGCAAGTCCAAATAAATGAGAATGATGAAAGTGTAAGTATATAGGGGGAAAAAAAATAAGTCTGGGGTGGGGGGAGCCACAGATTCAGTTCAAGTATAGAACTAGGTGCACATACATTATTGAGACATCTCATACATGGCTTATAACTTAACACTCCACGACAGCACAGTGATTCATCCAGTTACTTTTAACATACATTTCTCAACGTCTGATGATTTTATTAGAAATGATACTCAAAATTAGACACTGACTAAGGATTATTTCTAATTTTTTTAAATCCCACATCGGTATTTAACATTACCCATTTAAAATTCTTTCAAACCAAAAACAGACTATAAGCTGTAAAAGTTGACTTTCTTGTAGTTCAGCTGCTTTGAAGGTGGAACCCATCTTCTTCCCTGGCTCAGGCTTGTGCAATGGAGAGATGGCTTCTCATTCAGGCATCTGTCACTATTAGGTGATATAACTTCTTCTACCAAACTGCACAACTGTTAATAAATCTTGATGAAGAGAAAAATTATCTAAGACAATTGCCTAATTGTTAGATGTCATCTTTCCATCAAAACTCAAAAAAAACCTAACTGCCATCTTAACAATTCTAAGTGCTGGTGGGTGACCCTACTGGAGAAGCTAGAACTGCCCCTGCGTGCTTCCAAGACCATAACTCTACACAGGAATAAAAAATCTTGTCTTTCCCTCAAGCTGATGGTTTTGAACTGCTGACCGTACAGTCAGCAGCCCAATGCATTAACCATTAGGCCATCTGGACGCTTTTCATTAGGTGCTCCAAAATCCATTATTGGATAAAACAAGGTCGTGGTTCCTATGTCTCTTTGTCTAGTTTCCTATCCTCCCACAAACTACCTGAAGATATTCAATGTGTGAATCATGACAAATTATCATTAGAACTGTGAAGAATGGCAATTCCAGAACAAGTAATGTGTAACTTCTATATGAACGAGGCAGTTGTATGAATGAACAAGGAGCCACTGCACAGTTTGAAATGGGAAAAGGAACACTTCATGGCTGCTTTCTTTCACCTTATGCATTCAATATGTATGCTGTAGAAATAATCAGAGACAGTGGAGTGCATTAAGAAGAATGTGCCACCGCGATTGGAGGAAGACTCACTAACAACCAACAGAAAACACAATCTTGTTTCCTGAAAGTGAACACAACTTGAACCACTTACTGGTCAAAGATCACAGCCTTCAGTGTGCTTTGTACCTCAACATAAAATACAGAAATCCTTATTAATCGAACCAGTAAGCAATATGATATTAAACAGAGAAATTCTTGCCGTTGACAAGGGTTTTCACTTGAGTCCACACTCGATGCCCATAGAAGCAGCCAGCAGCCAAGCAGTCAAATGAAGTATTGCGTTAGGCTTGTCTATGGTACAGGACCACATTCAAAGCCAGTCTGAGGAGTAAGGGATGCCTGGCTCAAGCCATGGCAGTACAGTCACGCGCCTCAAATTCATGGACAATGAAAACGGAAGACTGAAGAGCTAACACTTTGATTGCGAAAATGGTAATGGCAAAAATAATGAATATACATACAATGGCCTGCCAGAGAATGAATAAATTTGTTATGGAGTACAGCCAGAAGCAAAGATGATGAAGCTGTGTCTCACATACTTTGGGCATGCCATCAAGAGAGCCCAATCCCTTTAGAGACAGCTTTCTTGGTTAAAATCAAAGGTCAGCAGGAGAGAGAGGTTCTACGCGAGCTAGGCTGACAGTTGCTGTAACACTGAGCTCAAACACAACAAGGACTGAGGCTGTTGCGGGACCAGGTGGTGTTATAGTCTGTCATGTAAGAAGTCCCCATGATTCGGAGTTGGCTAGAAGGCACTGAACAATAAAGGTGCACTGATGTAAATGCCATTGGCTAGTATGCCAGTGTCCTAAATGAGCTATTATAAGAACAGCCCTGTAATATATCTTAGTACGGCAGAGAACTTAATAGTCTATAAATCAAGTTGAATGTTTGGTCATTCAATGGCCTACCAATATTTGCCTGCCTCCCTCCACACCCAAGGAGGAACTCCCTAATGGCACTGTCGGGTAAGTGTTGGACTATCAACCTCCAGGTCAGTGGTTCAAACTTATCAGTTGCTCCTTGGGAGAAAGATGAGGCTCTCTGCTCCAGTAAAGATATACAGTCTCAAAACCCTGTGTAATTCTCTGAGTCACTTTGAGTCAGACGGGATTGGATGGTAGAGAGGTAGTCTGGTTTTTTGTTTGCTTATTTGTTTGTTTTGAATATTTGGTCCTAACCTATCTATCTCTTCAGCTTCATTTCCTCCACTGCCCACTGCTTACTCCAGCCAGCAGTACCTTATGGCTGGCTATACATTCTGGTGCTGTTTCATGACCTCATGTCTGCACAAGCTGTGCCCTCTGTCTGGAAAATCATCTTCTCTTTTTCCTGCCTAGAAAACTCCTATTTGTTCTGTAATACTCCTCCAGGTTTCTCCTACAGTATTGAGTGTGATCTTCTCTGTAGGACTCCTATTGTTCATGTATTAAAAGTTATTTCACTGAAATGCTATAATAAAAGCACTTGTCTAATGTCCCCCACCAGAACCAGAGTTCGTGGAAGCTAAGGATCTAATTTTATTCTTTTTTAATGACTGGGCTATCATAGATCTTAGCAAACAGAAGGGACGGGATAAATAACTGTGGGAGGAATGACAGGGATAGGAACAGGGAAGTAGAGAACAAGAGGATTTAAACCTAAACAAATAAGCTAAGTTTTTAAATATTAACTTTTTTTTTTTTTTGGAAAAGTGAGATTGGTGATTATGGAAGGAAGCCAGTTGTTTAAGAATAACCAAGAAAACATTACCAGATATCGGTATACCTATTTGTAAATCAATACTAACCATTTAAGTTTTTTTAACCTCAAAATATTAATCAACACTTCAACATATCAATAAATATTTATGAAATGTTGAATGAGGGGACGGATATTCCTCAAGATAATAACTTCAATAATAAATACTTATCTCCCTTTTTGCCTCTCATGTTTATCATGAAGATAATTAGATAATGTGACAAGAGTTAATGCTTCTTGCCAGCAAGGTACTTGTGGTTATGAATAATTCACATAAGTATTTTAGTAATATTAATGTATGCCCCGAACTGAATCTGAGAGTCAAATGATCTAGAGTAAAAGCAGAAACCTAGATAGGGGAGCACATTTTCTGGAGAGCCCACATCCAAAATAGTATAACTCTGTAGTGAAAAGAAACTCTAGAAATGGAAACAGAATTTCAAAGAGGAGCAAAATGAACCTGGTGCTCTGGAAACAAGCCCTTTGGGGAACCTGTGTTTTCCCTGACAGTGGGGCGGAGGAGGCAGCACAGTCACTGGCACACGTTGCCCCCCTCCTGGGGCAATGCTTCTGGTAATAGCGAAATTGACTGAGCAATTGCTGTCCGAGCCAGAGACTGACCTAAACTACCAATTTTCCATGCTAGCAACCCATTTGACTAAGGAGAGATGCTGAGCAATCAAGTCTGAATGCCACACAGACTCTCGCCAGCAAGGAAACACAAGAACTGAAGAAAGAAGTGAAACCGTTGAGGGACTGCGCATTTTTTCCGGTCTCAGTGCTTCCAGAGGACCTGAGCATCTGGGAAAGGAAGGAAGGAGCCTCCCTGTCCCGCCCTGGGGAAGCCAGCCCTAGTGGATCTGGCCTGGACACCCCCTGCTGATGGCTGCGCAACCACAGGGTCGAGCAGCGGCCTCTCTCTGACACCTTCTGAGCCAAGACAAACAGAGTCGCAAGAGCACTTGTGGAAACATCAGAAGAATAGAAACCCCAACCGTGTAAACAAGATTTCAGTAACTATTCTATCATCCAGGAAACAAGGATTTCTTTGTTAAGACAAACAATGCCTTCCTATATAGCAACACTCCTGAGGAGCTGATGACGGTTTCTGAAAGATGTAGTGGTATGTAAGTGGCACTCAAGAATCTTTTCAGGATATTAAGTTTGTGACATCAGTTCGCAATCACTGGTAAGGGACGTTTTTACAAATCCACTTGAACACCACCGTGAACTTCACCTTCATGTATTTGGGATCTTAAAAATAAATCAAGTGGAAGACAGAAGGCAGCAAAAGGATGATCCAACAATATTTCCAACCATTCATTACCACCAGCTTCAGTGATACATTTATAAATGTCTGTGTGTGTTTATCATTACTAAATATCTCACCTAAAAGCCCAAACCTTTATTTCTTTCTGTGGAACGAGTTTATCGCTACGTTTGATCTTACTTATTCTTACACACTGCCCGCATCTCCTATCTGGTCCCAGAACAAAAGGCAATTTGTCAACAATATTCAACAAATGCTGTTTCATAGACACAGGGTACAATTTCCTACTGTTCCTCAGTTTCACCGCACGTGGAAGTTGAACATGTTTGTCCACATCTCCACACATCAGATCCACATTGCTCCGGTAAATTCGTGTGGAAATGGTGCAATGAATTAGGAATGAGAACCAGAGGCACAGGTGTGGCCTCTTAAGGAACCTCACACAACAACAAAGGGTCTGTCCACTACACTGAACTTTAAAGGCATCAAGCCCTTAAAATTCATACTAAAACTCTCCCCAAAAGCAGCAAAGGTAGATCAGGGGACAATGAAAAGCAGGGCTCTTGCCCGAGGGTGTTAAGATCTTGAATAATGAATATTAATATCATGGTAGGGCTACGATTTACACAGCAATGACTTCATGTCTAACTATGTGCCGTAACGTACATAACAAGACCTGGGCGGTAATACGGAGGAAAGCCCTGACATCACAGTGTCTAATAGCTTTGCTAGTAACTGGAAACAGTGGTTTCAGCCCACCTGGCACTCACAGCGAGAAAGAGGGGATCTGCTTCCATCGAGACTCAAAGGCCCAAACCAAAGTCATCACCACTGGCCTGAGTCTGACTCACAGGGACCCTCTGGGGTCAAGGGGAACCCTCTTTCTTTCCCCAAGGAGCAGCAGCTAGATCCAACCACCAACCTTTTCGGTTAGCTGCCGAGTGCTTTATCAGCTGCCCCCTCCCGGGATGACAGGTTTAAAAACCCTATGGGACAGTTCTCCTCTGTCTCGTGGTCAGAAGCTGGAGCAGCTGATGGGTTCAAACTGTCAACCTTTTGGTTAGCAGCCGAGCACTTAACCAGTGCACCACCAGGGCTCCTTAACAAATACTGTAATTAAAGGGTGGGGCTGTCTTTTTGGGGGGGTTGTGGGAGATGGCTTCCTGGTGAACAGAACACAACTGCCCAGAGTTTCCACGGCTCTCCATCTTTTGTGGAAGCAGAGTGCCACATCTTCATGGAGCAGATGCTAAGTTTACATTTTGGACTTTTCAGTTAGCAACCAAGCACTCGACTCTGCCACCATAAATGTTTTGCTACTGTCTTACAGCTTAGATAAAGGTCTGCTCTTCTATGTTCGCTTGGTTTTCCTCCTCTTAACTCGAGCACACCTCCCCACACTCCACTGTCGCTGAGTCCACCCTGGCTCATGGCAGTCCTGTCAGACTGAGCAGAACTGGCCCGGTGGGCTTCCCTACAGAAGCAGACTCCCCTATGTTTCTCCTGTGGAGCGGTTGGTGGGTTTCAAAGTGCCGGGCTATCCACTGGCAGCTGAATACTTTAGCACTGCACCATCAGATCTCCTCGCCCACCCTCGGGACTGCACGTACCTCAGGGCATGGCAGCTACTTATCTGGCGCTGAACCCCAAGTGCGTTGGGGCAGAAACAGTGCCGTCCTCTTTTGTGTAACCTCTCTACACCAAGCCCAGTACGTGGCACACAGCGGGCCTCCAAGTCCCACTTGCTGGGTGACTGCTCTGTGCACTAATCCCTGCATTAAGAAGACCAGGTGAAACAAGGAGCAGCTTTAAAGGTATGCTGGGTATTTAAGATACAACTCAACGCAAAGGAAACAAAGTTTCTCACAGCTGAACCAATCGGAAACACCCTGAGCAACGGAGAAATCACTGAAGCTGTGAAGGGTTGCGCCTGGCTTACTCAGACCCACAATGTCCACAGAAGCAGCAGTTAGGTGATCAGACGACACACTTCGAGTGTTGAGTACGGAAAGTACCACGGGCTGCCAAAGAACAACAACAGCAGCAACCTGTCTTGGAAGAATTACTGCCAGAAAGTTCATTAGAAGCAAGGATGATAGGACTTCGTCTCACTTACTTTGGACATGTTATCAGGAGAGGTCAATCCCTGGAAAAAGTGATCATGCGTAGGTCAGCACAGGGGCCCTGAAAACAAGGAAGACTCTTGACAAAATAGATTGACCACAACAATGGGCAGCAACGTCGGAGCAATGGTGAGAATGACGCAGGACCGGGCAGGACTTCACTCTGCTGCACGGAAGGGCTGCTCCGAGTTGGAATAGACTCGATGGCTTTTAACACCGAGATACACATCTACTTAATGTTGTCACTGATTATGCCATTGTATTCAGCACATATCTGAAAAGATATTGGGATACTAAAACCAAAAAAGAACAAATTCACTGCCACTGCTTTAATTCCAACTCGTAGCGACCCTCTAGGACAGAGCACAACTGCCCCTGTGAGTCTGTAAGGCCGTCCCTCTTTATGGGGGAGAACACATACAGGCATAAACACACACAGACAGTGAATAACTAATTTCCTCTCAGGAAAGGAAATGTAAGCCAGACTGCTGTGAATCCGCAGCCCCAGTCCCTCTCCGCACGCTGCAGCAGTAGACATTCCCATATGGAGTTAGGTTGGAGAATTTGTCAAGCTCATGATTCTGCGGTGCTATTCTATTTCAAAATTCATCTTCATAGTCTAAGACGTCACAGAAAATTGTGGACATCAACAAATTCACAATTTGTGGAAATACATCTACCTTAACTCCAACCTCAAAAGTTAGAAATTACTGCCTATTTTATTAGGTTGCGCATACATATCAAGAACTACGTAATTTTAGGATGCAAAGGAATGAGTAGCTCTTGCCCATTCCTAAGGGAATTTTCAAATCTATATCCTACGTAACTAAAAAAAGGAACCACTAATTTTACAACAATTACAAAATTCATTAGACATCTAATTTTAAAATTACACTCAAACCCTTAAATTTCCCTTTAATAATTCCGTTGTTCTATGCTTTCAAATGACTAGACGATCAGTAGATTCTCAGCGATCACACAGGCCATTGAGATGCACATCCTTACATATGGATTGTGATGTGTTTTAAGAGTCCCAATAAAATGATTTTTTTTTAAAGATGCACATCCTGAGGAATGAGACATTGAACTGCTTAGCTGCTGCACCACCTGCAACATCCCCTTGTGAATCTCACCTGGTGGCTTTAGGTATCAGGTGGAAGGGGTGCCACATGATTCCGACTCATCTTGAGAGTCACTATTCCTAGGGCTTTGTACAATGTCACGTGAGGAAGGAGGAAAGATTAGCACCCTCGAGAGGGTGAGTGGATTCCATGTGACCACAGAGCACTGAGCGTCTTTCGAGACAACTCTGGGCACAGGAAGAGGGCTTTCCCTCAGCACTGAGAGCCTCCAGCGACAGCAGCAACCCAATCCCTTCAGGTATGGCTGCAGTTAGGCCTGACCTCGAGGTGTTGCAGAAACAGCCTCTTCCTCTAGTTTCCCTTCCTCTCCCAGGAGGCATGAGATTGAATTTAAACATCCCAAATGAAAAGCTGGCTTGCCATCTTGGCAAACCTCACATGCAGTTTGGAAACAAGCCTGTGTGCATGATGTGCTCATGGCTTCAGAGGGGTTTCCAGGAGGAGGCTCCAAGCCTTTGCTCTGCTCTGCACCCTGAGTCTGCACAAAAAGGAAGCTGAGGAAACACAGCTGTGACCCTCACCAGCTGCAGGGCTGGTGGGAAGACCATCACCCTGAGGCTCAGGTTGTTTGAAAGCCTCTTCAAGGTAACTGAGCAAAGCTGCCGGCACCCGGACCAGGAACCGGAAGAGGCCAGTAAGCAGGAATCTGCCTCACACGTGAATGTGCTCCAGTCCCTTCATGAACACTAATGACTGTCAGGCTGAGCTTGTTAACGAACACTGGGGTCTCTCAAAGCAGCTTCTTCTGATTGAAGTGGAGAAGCAGAAGCAGAGGAGAGTCTTTCTCATCTAACATTTTCTAGAGAAGTGAGAAACTACACTGCCGTCTCTCTGGTCCTTCCTGTGTCCTCACCACAATCATTCTGGTGGCTCACTGGCCAGGAACTAGCTCCACCAGAGCTCCACGAGTGGATGTGGCCTGAGGAAGTCCATATGCTTACTGGTGACCAGGCCAGTGCCACGCCTTCATGGTACCCACATGTGGACATCTGCTGTGACTGCCTGCCCCACACTTCCTTTCCCTCAGTCCCACCCTAAGGCCATGGGGCACTCCTGTTTCCCAGGCCAGGTCCATCCAGAACACTCAGTGCCAGGGGTCAGAGTGCCACATTCCAGTGGCTTCACACCCACACGGGGAGGGCAGCAGATTCCTTCGTGGGGGGTTGTGGGTGGGCCAAAGACGACGGGAGGAAATAGCAGACTCTGTGTCCTATACTCTGGGACCAAGGTCAAGGGAGAAATATACTCCCCTCTGGAGTGGGGACAGGAAGCCCCTCAGATGCCTTAGGTCAGGGAGGCCCTAATGCAGACAGAGTGTAATTTGTTAAAATGGGAAGTGAACACAAAAGAACTTTTATGGGTCTCAGTTCCTTAACCTATAAAATGAGGAGGCTGGCCCAGCCAGGCTCTCTGAAGACCCTTCCAGCTCCATAATTCCCTTACTCCTGATCTGTCACTTCTAGTCTGGTGCATTTTGAAATAACACATAGAATGTCACTCTCACATAGAAGGCAACACAAATCTTGAAAATCCCAAAGCAAAAGAGAACTTGCAATACAGGATTTCTGTCTTCACACTCATTGCCTCAGGGATTCTTGGTGGCTTTATTCCATGTCTCTTGGTGGCTTTAAATCTAGATGCTGGGCTCAAGCCCACAGATCCTTGCTCCCCAGGACCTCATAGCAGTCGTTGCAAGGCTCCAAGGCTCCTGAAACAGGGTCCAGGACATGCATCCCAGCAAATCACCCTGCAAAGCCAGAGCATGAGGGGACTTGGCTCTACCTGTGGCCTACGGAGGGTCGTTAGAGCATCAGGACACAATGTTCAGTGGCTGATCCCAGGCCACTGGTAGCCACAAAGAGGAGTTGGGGGAGGGAGGCATTGGTGCCCAAAGGGGTGGTGGCATGAACAGGTTCAATCTGCCTCAGGATAGTGAAGGTGAATGTCTTCCCTTAGGGGAGGATGGGAAGCAAAAGCAACCTGGCTGGGCCGAGCCGTAGTAACAGAGATAGGGAACAGGTGTTGGAGAGATGGAGGACAGGGCCTCCATGACGAGGGGCATGCTTCGGGCTGGCACTCATGGCAGCGTAGTCCCAAAGAGCATTTATTAACCAGATCCTGCTCTTCCAGAGGCTTCCATGGAGAGAACACGCTGAACTGTGGCCAAGTGAATGCCTTCCTATTGCTTTTAAATAAATTCTTAGGAGTAAAAGTTTAACAGCAAAGCCTCAGTCTTTAAGAAAGATGATGCAAATTATACTACACATAGCTCCTTTTCATTCCAGGCAACTGCTACTATGAAAAATCTTTTTAAAAAAATGAAAAACAGACTCCCAGACCAATTGCCACCTGCCTCCGCCCCCTTTTCCCCTGGCAAATCCAGGGTTCCGCACAGAGCACACCCTTTATTTACTAAAACCCAAACACCACTGGGGAGAATACGCTTTCTATGTGGTGAATCATCTGGAACTAACTAGAATTTGGACTTTTTCCCCTCAAGTACACACTACCCTTCATAACAACACGGCCCAACATTCCGTGCAGTAGCGGCCGCACGTTACACCACGCACCGCGCTCCCCGCACAGCCAGCCGCCCACACTGCCGCCAGGCTGGAAACAGGAGCACCTGGCTCCTGACACGGGAGCAGAGTGTGGAACCACAACAGAAGCAATCAGACGGCCCGTAAAACGTGTGCCTGGTGCCAGCCCTTCCTTTTATGAAGATCAGGTTTTACATGGGCCATTTCACTTGTGGTGTGCGCGCTGCGGGAAGCATGTACAGTCCTTCTTTGTAAAGCCAGGACTCTTCAAAGCACCTGAGCAATGATCTTACCACGCACTCATTTGCATGGAAAGAGATTTATTTTTCATAAGTGGAGGGCCAGGGGAGAACGTAATGGTTCAAAAGATTCTGGAATACACGACACCTGAGGGGGGGGGGGTTATTAAAATGACATGGGGCAAAAGAAATGGCATTTTAAAAAGACATGGCAAGCTCCTTTGTTATATTTAAGTACAGCTCTTCTAATTTCTTTTCAGAGAAAAAGGAGATATACTTTACTACTGTTGCAAGCCTGACATATAGGTTTTTGAAGGAATAAATATTTTTAGCATAAAAAAATCTGACAACACCCAAACCGACTGAGGATGTCAGGTTGGTGTACTTGTCAGCTTTAGGATATGCTTGCTTTTTAGAAAATCATCTTTTCCAAATTCCTCCAGGCCTTGGGATCAGCAACTCCTGCGCTCAGGACCACAGTCCCTACCAAGAGAACAGAGGCGCAGCCTTCTTCAGTCCACACTGCGTAAAGTGTAACCGGCATAAACTTTCAACTAATGTTGGTGACTTAAAAACAATGGCTTACCTCTTTCTGGTCCAGATGCAGTCTTCATTCTGAGCATGCCCCGAACATCCAAGGAGTGTGGCGCCCCATTCCCCACTAGCTTATCTGGCCATTTGGAGACCATCTGTTCCTCTTAGAGTGGATGCATTTGTAACTCTGTGCACAACCCTTGCATTCCATAACCCGGGAATGAGAGGGAAAAATGAGAGAAACAAGTCCCAGTTTTCATTTTCCGGGTGGTGTGCCTGGGGGGAAATCATGGACAAAGCCAGCCCCCCAGAGCCTCACAGCTTGATGATGTGAGGACAATTGCACCATCAATTACTCATTAGTTTCACACTGATTTACAAGCAACTGGGATGGCATGGCTCTTGGCTAGGCACTGAGAGGGCGGGGCTGTTCAATTAAAGATCACCTTTCTCTGCCTCTCACCTGAAAGGCAAAGATAAGCTATACTGCGGAGTGAACTCATCTAGTAAACATACCCATCCGTGGATGGCAGTGGAAGCCCAAGTCCATGTGTGACGTCCACACCTAGAGTAAGCCTGACCATAGTTGGGGGATGTGAACCATCTGGTTATCTGAGAGCATTGTAGAGATGATTAGAGTAGATGTAGTTCAAATGTAACATCTTACTTGATTCCCCTTTTGATGTATTTAAATGTATCAGTTTAAAAAATAAAGTGTAAAAACTAAAACAGAACATACCCATCAACCACGATGATTCGATAAACAATGCTTACGGGAAATAATGCACCATCCGGGATGTTCTGCCCTTTCAAAATGCCCCTGGGCGCCAGTGGCTCTCCATCAAAAACAATTAGAAGAGCTGGGTGTATAAGTGCAGTTAGTGATACAGAAGTTGGAATGTTTTCCTCTCCACCCTCACCTAGGGAGCAAATGCCTCCATGCCTACCTCTTCCAGCCAAATATTGCTTTTGCTTAAGGACAAGAGGTGAGGAAATGTTTCACCACCTTTTAAATATACACTTAGTAAAACACTTAATCAGCACCTCTTATAGAGACTCCATATGTCCAGCAGGCGCTACAGGGGCACATGGAGGCTAACATGGACGGTGGGCTTACCATGCACAGGGGTTCTGGAGACACCGTGGGCTAAACACGAGGCTGCTAGTTCAAACCCACCAGCCTCTCCAGGAGAGGAGGATGTCAGTCTGAGTCCAACGTTTGTGGCCTCAACCACAAGGCAGTTCTCCTGGATGCATAGATGTGCATTGGAATGGACTCCTCAGAGACAGGTTGGCTTTGAGTCTGGCTG